>NC_139147.1:20205079-20780645 GCF_964270905.1 Leucopleurus acutus | reverse complement strand
GCTATATATGATTAATGCAGTGATTTACTATGGTTTTGTTTTTACAACACTAAAAATATTGTTTATTATGTTTTATATCTGCATGTTAAATTGTCAAATATTATTACTTATTTTATTTCCACAGAAAAAATGTGTAGACTTTATCTTTTTTTTAATTGAATGTGGTGTGTCAAGATTTAGCTCACAAAATATGTGTGAAACTGATAATATTACATATATATAAATTATAATATGTAGGCAGTTTCATCCCTAATTTTTCAACTGTAAATTAACAGTGCTACTGGGAGGTCTCCCCGTAGATGGGATATCTCTTTCAATTAGATATCTCATCAGGCTGACAGAACAGAGAGACAAGTGGTACTCATTAGAGTACCAGGAAGTCACCACTTTTCATGGTACATCCCAGTATGTCTCCCATATCACTATGAAGCAGAATTTTTGTATCCATTGTTATAAATGAAGAAACTGAATCTAAGATAGATTAAACAATTTAACTGAAACACTTGTAATCCATATCTAAGTACAGAGTGTACCATTCACTTCAGTCTACTACATGATGCATTTGGTCCTTAATGTTCCTGATATGTTGATAGCCATAATTTAAAAAATATCAGTATTTATTATTGTTTATATTAAGTTTTTGAAAAGACATTTTCCCTCCTCTTTGACTAGAATCATTGGAGAATTATGGTGAATATATTTCTTGGTATTATCATTCTTAATCTGGAACTTAGAATCTTTATACAAGCAAGATATGAAATCCCAGAAGCTAGGGATTCTCGTTCCTAAATAGGTAGTTTTCCCCTATGTTTTCTTCTAGGAGTTTCATGGTTTTGGGTTTTACATTTAGGTCTTTAAATACACTTTCGGGTTAATTTTTTTTTTTTGAGTGGTGTAAAAGGTAGGGGTCCAATTTCATTATTTTGCATGTGAATACCCAGTTTTCCCAACAGTATTTATTGCAAAGACTATATTTTCCCCATTGAAGATTCTCAGCTCCCTTGTCAAATATTGTTAGCTGTACAGTTAACTGTATATGCATGGGTTTATTTCTATGCTCTCAGTTCTATTGTATTGGTCTATATGTCTGTTTTTATGCCAGTGTCATACAGTTTTGACTTTTGTGACTTTGTAGTGTAGTTTGACATCAGAAGTGTGATGCCTCCAGCTTTGTTCTTTTTCAATATTGCTGGCTATTAGGGGTCTTTTGTGTTTCCATTTCTGTGAAAAAAATGGCTACTATCAATAAGACAGGAAATTACACGTGTTGGTGATGATGTGAAACAATAAAGGAAGCCTGGAACACTGCTGGTGGAACTGTAACTTGGTATAAACATATGGAAAATAGACGATTCAATAACATTGTATATAATTAATTTTAAATAATGAGAAACATAAAAGGAAATAAAATATATAAGAAAATAACAAGGCAATGTGAAAAAACTGGCACATTTATTAAATTTATATACATATAAATATATATACACACATATAAACATTTATCCATATGCTAACCAATTTCTTTGCTCATTATTTTTTTTTAATATTTATTTATTTATTTGACTGCATTCAGTTTTAATTGTGGCACATGTGATCTTTTGTTGTGGTGTGCTGGCTTCTCTCTAGTTGTGGTCCTTGTGCTCTAGAGCACATGGGCTCAGTAGTTATGGCACATGGGCTCTCTAGTTGTGACACACAGGCTCTAGAGCATGTGGGCTCAGTTGCCCCACAGAACATGGGATCTTAGTTCCCCGACCAGAGATCGAACCTGAGTCCCCTACATTGGAAGGTGGATTCTTAACCACTGGACCATCAGGGAAGTGCCTTTGCTCCTTGCATTCTGCTCCCTTTCTTTAAAGAAATCTCTGAGTTCTTTCAGTGAAATCTAATAGTTGCAAACACTACCTTTCTTTGAAAATGACTTTCTTTTTATTCACTAGTAAGTGATAGGATAACTAAGGATAGAATTTTCATAGATTGGTACTATGACTAATTAGTCCTTACTCAAATGATATGAATAAAATGTTACAATCCATATAAAGTTTAAAAAAAATGCTTTGTGTTGTTTATGCATCATTCATAGCTGAGTCTGATTCTATCCATGGGGCATGGCAGTAGGAACTTATAGTCAATGGGTTGTAATCAAATAATGTAAGCGGTGGTATTAATCTTGATGATCTCTCTATTCAGATCAGGATTCCAGCCCTACCATCCTAAGTATACAGTTAACATGAGTTAGAAAAGATCTCAGAGCATCAGTCAAGAAGCTATAATTCAATGCCCGGCTACTCCCTGAAAGGATGGAGCTGGGGATGGTGTTGAGATAAGAAAATGCTACGGATATTTCAGTATAATAATAGGCCAATATAGGAGGAGGTTACTTTACAATTTTACTTGGTATTTACCATAAAGAACTGTTCTACAAGCTAAAAGACAGCGATAAAGAAAAATAAAATCCTTGCTTCCATGAAGCTCACATTCTCCAGGGATGAAAGCAATATGCAAAAACATATAAATATATAGTGTGCATGCAATTATATGATGTAAGTGCTATGGAGAATAGTGAATCAGGACAGGGGAACAAAGAACAGTTTAGCAGTTGGGAGCTCTTTTGTTGGAGGCTGTTGGATCCTCCTCGAGCAGAGACATAAAGGAAGTTAGAGAACATGTCTGGTGGATGGCTCATAAAACTGCTGACAATGGGACCAGCAAATCCAAAGGCTGGTGCTTCTTCAAGTGGGGAATCTGTGTACTTGGCATGTTTGATGAATAAAAAAGAGCCAAGCGTGGTTGGAGATGAGGTCAGGAAGGTAGAGACATAGATCGCGTAAAACTTTTTAAGCCAAGGTGTGAATGGTGAATATTTGTGAACGCCCACATGGCACAAAGGACTGACACAAACACTGTGCTTAGGGACTCTGCCAAACTTTAGCCCAGATCCTGCCTGCACTAAGTTTCCCTAAAGATAGCCCCAGTCCCTGTGCTGAATCTGCACAAGAAAATGCAATGCTGCCACATGGCATATATACTTTGTCTCTATCCACATTGCCAAACCATTTTCAATAACTTTCTACTCACCCTCCTTCTGTAATTTTACATTTTCCCATAGCCGCCTTTTCTGTTCTCCATAGACCCTACTGCCCCCTGGTGTTTTATATGAATATCTCTGGCTGCTGGAGGAGAAAATGGGGGAGTCAGGAGACTAGATGGACAATTTAAGTGGTCCTGGCCTTGCTACTCTTTCCTGAGCTAAATCTCAGGCCTCCTGATGACCTCAGAAGAGCTTCCTAGATATTCAGTAAAGAAGTAGGAGTTGATTCAAGGACTAACTAGAGCAGAGGCCCAGGAGAAGGGAATTGCCAACTGTATTTGTTCAAAATTAGGAAATGTGTTGGGAAAATATCTGCAAAGATTCATTCAATATCACCGAATTCAATCTATTTAGTTAATTGATGATAAACTTGGGACCAAGGTAGCATACATGTGATAAGCAGGGCTAACCTTGCAGATTTGATATGGGTACTTGCCCACTGTGATTTCAGAGATACTGCAAAGGACAAATTCTCTAAAAAACTTTGCCCCAAAATTCCTAAGAGTGAGATATTTATATCTTTGTAGTTAGCATTGCCTTTTCTGCAGTCCACTGTTCTAATTTATGTACACCTCTAAGAGTATCATGTTAAGCTCTCAATCTTTTTACTGAGAATAAATGTATAAGCACATAGGAAAAGCTGATCAGAAAATAATGATTCTTGAAAGACGGGAGTAAAAATACAGGGAAATAGGGCCAAAATTTTAAAAGACTGGAGAGTGAATGAACTAAACTCAATCTTTGTCTACTTCACAATTTTGCTAAGGGCTACCCAGAGAGCAGAATAAAATCTGGAACCAGCCATCGTCAAGAAAACTTTTCTCGACAAATATGAGCATAAGCAACAAATTGCCGGCCAATTGATTGGAAGATCTCTGTAGCAGAAAATATTTAACAAAGTTTTTTTGTTTTCAGAAATAATTATAATAATGGTTGACATGTATTAAGCTTGATCTGACATGATCAGTTATTATGGGCTAGTTACTATTCTATGATATGTATGTATGTATATAGTATATGTATATGTGTGCATGTGTGGTGAATATATATAATGTATAGGTGTGTGTATATATATGTATGTGTATATTTGTCTTTATCATAACCCAATGAATTACATAATATTATTACACTAATTTAATACTTGTAGAAATTGAAGCATGAAAGAGTAAATTACTTACCTAAGACTACATAGCTAATATCTGATTTAGGAGGATTTGAACCCAAGCAGCCTCACTCTGGAGCCTATGAATTTTAACACCATGAATAAACAACATAATATTTTGTGACTGCAAGTATAGAAACTTTTTATTTCTTAGTAACAAAATTACTTACTTTTATGTAAATACAGTCTTTACAGTATAATTTATAAATACCATGGTCACAATAAAATTACACTTACCCAAAGAAACCTTCTATTTCTATCTCCCAGGGAAATAAGTGTAAAAATGTCCAAGCATCAGATCATAATTTCACTGGGAGGAGTGACCCAGTGCAGTAAAAATCTTCAGGAACTGAGTTTGAAGTCCACAGACCAAATAGCAGTGTGAAAATGAGTTCACCTTACTTTTCAAACTTTATTTTTTTATCTATAAAATGTGTAATAATATCTATATTACAATATTTAGTGAAACAGAAATAATACATGTAAAACAGCTGGTATTTAGTAGAAAAACAGATGAAAACTTACATCAATGAAATTAACAAATTTGTCTCTTTCCTCCTTTTAAAGTGAAAATAAAGTCACACTGGAAAAGGAGATTTTAGTTTCCATATTAGCTTTTTGACAAAAGAGTAGAATATCTACTGTGTACTCTCCCCCAAGGAGAGTCTGTTAAAAATTTGGAAAGTTATAGGCTCTCTTATAATGGAGAAAGAGAGCAAAGAGCCTCCAGTAGAAAATATGTCTTCATTTTCTCAGTACATTTTGAATTATAGCAAACCCCAAGGAAAACAACACCGATCTATTGAAAGCACTAAGACTTTATGATCACTCTGCGTAAAGCTCTATTTGCCCTATATACAATGTAAATACAATGCCAGCACTTATTTCATATATTTTAGATGTTAGAGAGCAATCAGGATCTCAGGTTCTAAAAGAAATGGGTTTCTTGGCAGTAAGAATTTGTAATATCAACTCAAAATAAAATAGCAATTTCTCCACCAACCAATCACACACTAGGGAGAAAACCATTGTTCTAAATTATGTAAAGAGAATAAAAAAGTGGTTCTAAAAAACTTCTAAAGTCATCACTCAGAATGAAAGTTTTAGAATTATCTATGGCTCCTGTAGACTTGTAAGATAACAAAATATTTTCAAAGTGCTGATCATGCCCCAAAGTTGCATATATATCCTCAGAAGTATTTGAGTTGGGATATAGGAGAGCAATGTTGAGTGCTGCTTGAATGTAAATCTGCCATATTTGTTGTAGAAAAAAAAATATGTCCCTTATCTCAAAATTCTGTTCCTTGAAGACCACCATGTGCATTTGTAACTCCTTTTTAATTTAAAATAGGCAGACATGGTCTGTGTTTATGTTATGTATACATGTCTGCCTGAGTTAATATTTGCAGATTCTGATTTAAAAAAAATAGAATGCCTCTTGTTGTTTTATTCTGTTGAAAAAAAAAGGCAAAAGACGTAGAGCAAGAAAAAATGCATAAAGTTCTAAAGGTGTGGCTTTTATAAAAAGCATACTGATTTATGGAATAGGGCAAAACAGATTGCTAGCATTTTAAATTTTTTTTTTTTTTGGTTTTCAACAATTGCCTTGGCAAATCTCCAAAGGTTTTCAACATATACCATTGGTAAGGCTGTAAGGGAAATAGTTTTTTATATTTATATTGGCAGGAATGTATATTTATTGGCAGGAATGTAAAAGGTTCAATTTCTATTACAGGAATTTGTTGATATCCAGCAAAATTACATTTTTTTCCCTTTGATTCAGCAATCTCACTTCTAGGAAACTATTACCAAAATACAAAATGACAATTGTACCAGATTATTCATTGAAGCACTGATTATTAAAGAAAAATAATGAAAATAACTCAAATGCTGATATATAAGGAACTGATTGTTAAATTATGGCACATACACACAATGGAGTACTGGACAGCTAAAAGGTAGAGTAGAAATATCTCTATATACTATGTAAGCGTGACTTCCAGGGTACATTGATAAGTTAATAAAAAACGAAGTGGAAATAAGATATTTCTTATTTATAATTCAGAATGTATTATTCTTAATTATGTGTTCATAAAATTCAACAATGTTTGTAAAGTTTTTAATACTTTGGCTATGTCTCTGTTATGACATTGAAAATGGTGTTTTATAAAGATTTTCCTAATTGTTTTGCACAGTGAGAATTTAAACTTGAAGAAGAAGCTTGTGAGATTTCATTTTATATGTCTTCATATACCAAGATCCAAGTACATTTTGTTGGATGTGATTTTCATCTTAAATCTTCATTAAACAGTATCAAATCCAAAGTCCAATGCTTATTTATGTATGAGTTTTTTCTACTTTACACTTAAATTTTACTTTCCACTATTATTCACTTAGACTCTGTACTTTATCTCCACCCCATGTAATAAATTTCTGATTTTGTAAGGGAATGCCATATATACTTGCAAATTTCATTACCTAATCAGCCTTCATGAGAAATTCATCTCACCAATATTTCATTATTTCTCAGTTGTAACTATGAACAAGATTGCAATGAACCATCTCCCAGTTTGTCCAACCATATAAATGCTTGTTATTTTTTATTGATTATACAAAGCAGTGTTTTACTGTTTTGGCAAACAACATAGAAAGGCTATAAGCCATATGAGCCATGAATATGTTTCTAAGTTAAGCTCCATTAATAACTTGAGAATGTATATAAATTTCGATTACATATATTTTTGAAAATAGTATGTCAATTTTGATAAATTTGATTTTCTTTAATAATAATATAACAGATCTACTGAAATAAACATGCAGCTAACAGATATTTCAAGTTCAGACTTCTTTCAAAATGTTCTTGATGTCAGTTTGTTTCAGCGGGAAGATAAACACAGCAGTATGTGGAGAGATTTTGAAAAAAATGACGTTTTCTAATCTCTGATCAAGCAATCTTCACTGGCTTCCTTCTTGAGCTGCCCACTTACCAGAATGATTCTAAGGAGAATGCACAGACCACGTAAATTTGACCAAGGTGGACAGCAAAAGTAAGTCCTTTAGCCATACAAAACGTTCATTCTTTGCTTATTGTATTGATTAATATTATCAAATTAGATAAGCAATTTGCTAACTATTCTTTACACATTGTTAAAATCAACTATTAATATTTAATTATCCGGATTATTTTTAAGTTAATAGTGAAATGCTCCTAGGTTAGCAAATCAGTTGATTTGATAATTTCCACTCTTCTGCTGTACTTTATATTACATTGATCATAGCTGAATTTTGGATGGCTAGAAAGAAATTTAATTAAGCAATCACGGTCACAGCTACACCAATGCCCAAAATATTATTTTAAAAGAAAATGCTGTTCTTGTTTAAAAAAATAGGCTTCAGCTTTATATAAACAAATCGTTCAAACAAAGTTCAGCTTTGGATGACTGACATAATTAGCTCATAGGGAAAGGAAATGGGTATTATACAGCCTGTGATAAAATATTTTCCTCCTACCTGGGAATTAGTTGTTGTAACCCATTTGAATGAGCAGTTCCTCTTCCACACTAGCCTTTGAACATGAAACTTAATTTGCTTTTGCTGATGCAATGAGAGATTTTATTAATTCTGAACCAAGTCTCCTGCTAGCCAGCAATGCGAACATTACAATATCTGACTAGTTACAGAAGTGCAACTTGGCGAGTACTAAATCCAAAGTCTTACCATGAAAACCTTTCATTCTAACCACTGGAGCTACCTAGTAACATACTTAATAATGTGTTCAACTTGTCCAGAGATAAGGACTATGATTCCTTAATACATTTCTTCTCCCTGACATATCCCATCACCTCAACAACATTTTCAGTGTGAGATTGCTTCTGCTGATTTCCTTTCCACTGCAATATAATCATAAAGAAATATTACCATCAATCCTTGTGTACCCAGAACATTAATTTCCCCACCCAGGGGAAGAAAAAGAGTTTAATAAACCATACTGTGTCCCTTTTTCACTTCTGGAGATCAGTGAGGAGAGGTGGTCTTCACAAGAATTTGACATAACAGTTAAAAAAAAAGTATACAGTAATGTCAAAGCTTCTGCAAGTCTTTGAAAAAATTAAGTATGGCCCCTCAGAACTGCTGTAGTCTGGTGAGACAGTTTAAAAGAGGCTGAATTTCTCATGAATTATGAGTGACTTTTGATATTGTTGAAAACCAGGAGATAAAAATAATATTATATTAAGCCTAAGGAAATCTGGGAATTTTATATAACATTTAATTAAAAAAAATCTTTCCTTAATATGAAATTAGACTACTTCTATCATGGTGACTCATTAATACGTTTTTCTTTAAAATTTGTGTTTGTGTGTGTGGACATGTGGATATGTATACTGGGTCCAAAAGTTATTACAGAAAGAATAACTGGACAATCCTACATGGTTTTACTGTTGACTGTAGTCCTTCTAAAATTTACTGATGTGAGCATTTATTATCTTTGGATCCTTAGTAGCAGGAAAGAGTGCATCATCAAGTGAGAATAATTCCTGTGGTGGTACATAAGTTTTCTAGAGAAATTCAGAAATATGCCTTGGAATTATTGAAGAATGAGACTCAAAAATTAGGGAGAAAAGAGAAAATCACAAATCTAGGTATTAAGGCTAAACATACTTCTGATGAAGGTGTATAGTTCATGTGTGTGTGATTTTCCCTTGAACTACTGGAACAGTATGGTTATCATTGGCTTTCAAATTGTATCTATTTCAAAATTCTCTCTGGTTATCCTTAATTATTCAGCATATACATTTGCTGTCTTTGTGTTTATAGAAATTTGTGTAATTAACAAAGAAAGTTGTAAAAGGAAGTTTGGATTTCCTGTATCACTCTTCACCTGAAACAAGTGCCCATGGGATGAACATGTCAGGTGGATGTGAGTCCCAGAATTACAGAGATCAATTAAAAAAAAAAAAAAGCAAAGAACGTCCAAGGTAGAGCTGAGAGAAGAGAGAAAAGGACCATAGCGGAAGTAGTCACTAAACCAGTAACTCCGTAATGTAAGGCAAACTAGCCCATTATAAGAAAATGCTTGTATAAGGAAAATATAAGGGCAAGGGCAAGACGGCTGTTCCTTTTTTGCCTACTGATTCCATACTTGGTATTGAAGCAACCGTGTTTTATTATTTACTCATGAGAAGTGTGATTTCAGGATTTAACCCCTGTAAATGCCATCTCAATAGAAGAATAAGGAAGCTCGTCGTTAGCTATAAACAATGCAGATTCTTTTTCCATACTCTCTCCACTTCCATTTTGGTGCTCTCCATGAGGCTTCAACCAAAGACTAATCTCTGTAGTTGCACATAGTGGAAGGAGACTGAGCTGTTTTATTTGTGAAATTAAATTGCCTTATTTTTTTAACCCCCTTTGTTTATTTCTGTTGTTATCAGATAAAGTGTTAGCAAAATGCTGCAATACTGAAATGTCAATATTCATTTATAAAATTCACTACAATGCTTTAAATGGATCCAAGCAGCACAAAATGATTTGTATGCAAAACACTCATTGCCTAATCAGACTCAAATTTGAGTGAACATTTAATCAATTAGGTTTACTTGATTCACTAGCAGTTTATAAGATTCTTTGATGATACAAAATACAGAATAAATAATAATACATATATTAGGAATCTTCCCAGTTAAACTTGCTGACTGTGTTTGTTGCATAAACAACGAATATACAGTTAATGGTAAACAGGAGTGAGCCATATTCTATTTCTAAAGGCAATTTTGAAACTGATGAATCATAACTTGTTTTAAAAAACAAACTGGACATCCCTGGTGGTGCTGTGGTTAAGAATCCGCCTGCCAATGCAGGGGACATGGGTTCGAGCCCTGATCCGGGAGGATCCCACATGCCGCGGAGCAACTAAGCCCATGCGTCACAGCTACTGAGTCTGTGCTCTAGAGCCCACAAGCCACAACTACTGAGCCCGTGCGCCTGGATCCCATGCTTCCCAACAAGAGGAGCCACCCCAATGAGCAGCCTGTGCACCACAATGAAGAGTAGCCCCTGCTCGTTGCAACTAGAGAAAGCCTGCATGAAGCAATGAAGACCCAAGGCAACCAAAAAAAACAATTAGAAAAAAAACAAATTTTTTTTCTTTCCAAAAATTTTACATTATTTTATTTTTGCCCAGTAAGTTGATGAAAAGTATCATTTATATGAAGTTTCTTAAATAATACACTCTAAACGCATTAGATTCAAATACGTGTGACTCGGTTATGAATATTCATGTGATGATGTTATCCACCACATGTGTTTCAATTAAACAAAATGTAATACTCTTGATGCTCAAGGGAAATAATTAGAAATTGGTTTCCTCTATAAATGAATAATGATGAATTTTATTTCATAGGTACTAACAACAGGATACCAGAACAAGAATCATTACTTTATAATTCAAAGTACTCCAATACTGGGATAAATTTTGAAACCACAGATAGATATTATTAGAAAGACTCACTATTGTTATCAAGCTGAGATATTCAAAAAGAACATTTCAATGCTTTATCCCCTCATCCAACTTCATGAGGCAAGATGTTATTATAGGAAGACGTGGTGTAAATGAACAGGAGAAGAAAGATTGTGGAATGAATAGTGGAGAGAATACTGGACTATGTAAAGCTGAAGCCTGGAAATATTATTCTAGTTTTCCTGCTGAGTTTCCTTGTGGACTTAGGAAAATCACAGCTCACTTTTCTTATTTATAAAAGGACACCTTCTGATCTGGTCTTTGAATATTGCTTTAATATTAAATACTGGAAAAATCTAAGGTAAGGAACCAATGCAACTTTGCTACAGACAATTCAGGAATAATAATATAAAAAAAAATCTCAGAAAGAAGGCTCAAGATGTAAGGAAAGTAATGAAAAGTTATGATGTGGGAAAAAATGTAAGCTTATAGAGAGATATAAAGAACTTACTGATTTAACATTAAAAATACTGTCCTCCTCTCCATCATCATCATGATGACATCTTCATAATAATATCAATAGTTAATTTTTGAAATTAAAACAAATAAAAAATACTGGAAATAACAGTATATCAGAGCAAGGATGATGAGAATAAAAGAATTATAAGCCCCTTTATTATTAAGCTCAGAAGTTTAATGTTGATTAAATATAGAGTTTGGTAGGCTAAGTATGGATAGTAAATAGTTTTATAGCAACTGGTCATCTATGTGGAAAAATAAAAATTGATCTCTAGTTTATATCATACACTATCCACAGAGAAAAATCAAATCAAATCCTCATTAAATGTTTATATCAAGGATTAGAATGTAAAGGCAAAATGTTTCTATTGCTGTATAACAAATTACACTGTTTTAGTGGCTTAAAACAACATTCACTGGTGATCTCACATTGTGATATGTCAGAAACCCAGGCGGACTCACATAGGTTCTCTGCTTAGGTTCTCACAAGGCCAAAATCAAGGTGTTGAGCAGGCTGCGTTCTTGTCTGGAGGCTCAGGGGAAGAATCTTTCAGGCTCATTCAGTTTACTGGAGAAATTCAGTTCTCTGTAGTATTAGGACTGAGGTCCCCTTTTCCTTGTAGGCTGTCAGCAAGGGCCACTCTGAATTTCTAGAAATCTCCCAAATTCCTCATCATAGGGAACTTCCATAATTAAGGCTGCAACAGTATATCAAACCCTCCTTGTACTTTGAAACTGATTTCTACTGCTACTTGCTGTTACCTGGAGAGAACTTTCTGCTTTTAAAGAGCTTGCTTCACAGAGTAAAACTCACCAAGAGAATTTCTGAATCTTAAGGTCAACTAATTGAGATTTTGTTACATCTGCAATATCACTTCACAGCAGTTCCTAGTGTCTGAGTCCAAGACACAGGAATCTTAGAGAATGACCATCTTTAGAAATACGTCCACCATACAAAATTTTTAACATTTTTAGAAGAAAAATATATTTAAAAATATATTGAAAACCTTAAGATGATAAAAGCTTTCTTTAAAAAGACACAAAGAAAAAATTTTTCTTTTTTCTTATCTTTTATTGTATTATATGAGATAATTGGGGAGAGCACAGAAAGCACTAAAAATAAAGTAAATAAATTATTAGACAATATTAAAATATAAAGCTTTCTTTATCTAAATTCCTTAACATGGAAAATTCTTTTTTACAAGATATAACTGACAAAAAAATGTATACAAAATACATTAATTCCAAGAACAACATGCCAGCAGATTCGGTGTCTTGTGAGGAACCTCTTCCTGGTTGCAGATGGCCATCTTGCTGTATCCCCACATGGCACAAAGAAAGAGCAGGATCTCTAGTCTCTTCACTAACCCCATCGTCGGCTACATCCTCATGAACTCATCTAAAACTGATTATGTCCAAAAACTCCACCTCCAAATACATTTACATTGGGATTAGGCTTCAGTGTATAAATTTTTTTGGGGGGAGGGGTCACATTCAGTTCATAACATTTATATGTAATACTATATATATATATATATATATATATATATATATATATAACCTACAACTTTACCAGATTCATTGATGAGCTCTAGTAGTTTTCTGGTAGCATCTTTAGGGTTTTCTATGTTTAGGTTTATGTCACCTGCAAACAGTGACAGTTTTATTTCTTCTTTTCCAATTTGGATTCCTTTTATTTTTCTTCTCTAATTGCCATGGCTAGACTTCCAAAACTGTGTTGAATAATAATGGCGAGAGTGGACATCCTTGTCTTCTTCTTGATCTTAGAGGAAATGCTTTCAGCTTTTCACCATTGAGAATGATGCTTGCTGTGTGTTTGTTGTATATGGCCTTTATTATGTTGAGGTAGCTTCCTTCTATGCCCACTGTCTGGAGAGTTTTTAATCATAAATCAACGTTTAATTTTGTCAAAAGTTTTTCTGCATCTATTGAGATGATCATATGGTTTTTATTCTTTAATTTGTTGATGTGGTGTATCACATGATTGATTGGCAGATATTAAAAAATACTTCCATCCCTGGGATAAATACCACTTATTCATGGTGTATGATCCTTCTACTGTGTTGTTGGATTCCGTTTGCTAGTATTTTGTTGAGGATTTTTGTGTCTATGTTCATCAGTGATATTAGTCTGTAATTTTATTTTTTTGTGATATCTTTGTCTGGTTTTGGTATCAGGGTGATGGTGGTGTCATAGAATGAGCTTAGGAGTGTTCCTTCCTCTGCAACTTTTTGGAAGAGTTTCAGAAGTGTAGGTGTTAACTCTTCTCTAAATGTTTAATAGAATTTTCCTGTGAAGCCATCTGGTTCTGGACTTTAGTTTGTTGGAAGATTTTTAATCACAGTTTCAATTTCAGTACTTGTTATTGGTCTGTTCATAATTTTTATATCTTCCTGTTTCAGTATCGGAAGGTTGTGCTATTCTAAGAATTTTTTTCCATTTTTTCTAGGTTGTCCGTTTTATTGGTGTATACTTGCTTGTAGTAATCTCTTATGATCTTTTTTATTTCTGTGGTGTCCATTGTAACTTCTCCTTTTTCATTTCTAATTTTATTGACTTGAGTCTTCTCCTTTATTTTCTGAATGAGTCTGGTTAAAGTTTTATCAATTGTATTTGTCTTCTCAGAGAACCAGCTTTTAATTTAATTGATCTTTGCTATTGTTTCCCTTGTTTCTATTTCATTTATTTCTGCTCTGATCTTTATGATTTCTTTTCTACTACTAACTTTGGGTTTTGTTTGTTCTTCTTTCACTAGTTGCTTTAGGTGCTCATCAATGAATGTGGTAAAGTTGCAGGATACAAAATGAATACACAGAAATCTCTTGCATTCCTATACACTAACAACAAAATATCAGAAAGAGAAATCAAGGAAACAGTCCCATTTACCACTGCATCAAAAACAAAACAAAACAAACAAAAAAAAAACACCTAGGAATAAACCTACCTAAGGAGGCAAAAGACATATATTCAGAAAACTATAAGATACTGATGAAAGAAATAAAAGATGACACAAACAGATGGAGAGACATATCATGTTCCTGGATTGGAAGAATCAATATTGTGAAAATGACTGTACCACCCAAAGCAATCTACAGATTGAATGTGATCCCTATCAAATTACCAATGGTATTTTTCACATAATAAGAACAAAAAATTCTACAGTTTGTATGGAAACACAAAAGACCAAAAATAGCCAAAGCAATCTTGAGAAAGAAAAACGGAGCTGGGGGAATCAGGCTCCCTGACTTCAGACTACACTACAAAGAACAGCGATCAAAACAGTATGGTACTGGCACAAAAACAGAAATATAGATCAAGGATAGAAAGTCCAAAGATAAACTCACACACTTAGGGTCACCTAATCTATGACAAAGGAGGACAGAATATACAATGGAGAAAAGACAGTCTCTTCAATCAGTGGTTCTAGGAAAACTGGACAACTACAAGTAAAAGAATGAAATTAGAACACACCCTAACACCATACACAAAAATAAACTCAAAATGGCTTAAAGACCTAAACATAAGGCCAGATACTATTAATCTCTTAGAGGAAAACATAAGCAGAACACTCTCTAACATAAATTGCAGCAAGATCTTTTTGGATTCATCTCCTAGAGTAATAAAAATAAAAACAAAAGTAAACAAATGGGACCTAATGAAACTTAAAAGCTTTTGCACAACAAAGGAAACCATAAACAAAGTGAAAAGACAACCCACAGAATAGGAGAAAATACTTGCAAATGAAGTGACTGATGAGGGATTAATATCCAAAATATACAAACAGCTCAATATCAAAAAAAAAACAAAACAAAAAACAATACAAACAACCCAATTAAAAAATGGGTAGAAGATCTAAATAAACATTTCTCCAAAGAAGACATACACGTGGTTAAAAAGCACATGAAAAGATGCTCAACATCACTAATTATTAGAGAAATGCAAAGCAAAACTACAGTGAGGTATAACCTCAAACCAGTTAGAATGGCCATTATGCCATTATCAAAAAGTCTACAAACAATAAATGCTGGAGAGGGTGTGGAGAAAGGGGAACCCTCCTACACTGTTGGTGGGAATGTAAACTGGTACAGTCACTATGGAGAACAGAATGGAAGTTCCTTAAAGAGATAAAAATAGGACTACCATATGATCCAGCAATCCCACTTGTGGGCATATATCTGGAGAAAACCATAATTCAAAAAGACACATACACCCCAATGTTCATTGCAGAACTATTTACAGTAGACATGGAAGCAACCTAAAAGTCCATCAACTGATGAATGGATAAAGATATGGTACATATATATATATATATATATATATATATATATAAAATGGAATATTACTCAGCCATGAAAAGGACAAAATAATGCCATTTGCAGCAATACAGATGGACCTAGAGATTGTCATACTGAGTGAAGTAAGTTAGACAGAGAAAGGCAAATATCATATGATATCACTTATTTTGTATGTGAAATTTAAAACATAGGCCACAAATGAACTTATTTACAAAACAGAAACAGAGTTACAGTTGTAGAAAAAAATTATGGTACCAGGGGTTAAGGTGGGAGGAATAAATTGTAATATTGGGATTGACATATACACACTACTATGTATAATATTGATAACTAATAATGACCTACTTTATAGCACAGGGAAATCTACTTAGTACTCTGTAAGGCCTATATGGGAAAATAATCTAAAAAAGAATGGATATATGCATATGTATAATAGACTCACTTTGCTGTACACCTGAAACTAACACAACATTTTAAATCAACTATACCCCAATTAAAAAAAAATACTGTGTTCGAGGATTACTAATATATATATACATATGACTAATATATATGAAATAGTATATTTGTCACCCTCTCCATCATAGCTTCTACTTACTATTCTATTAATAATTTCAATTGCCTTACAGACCCTATTTGATTCCTTCTTTATGTGTGCCTCTAGGGTTTTTATACCTCTCAGCAGCTCTGTGTTTCCTGTCCTCTCCTTTTGGTCCATGGCTAAGACTAAAATACTCATAAACCAGATTGTAATCTCTGTGGTGAGCTCATCCTCTGAGAACTCTTCTTATGAAATCCTGCCCTTGAGCTAGATTTCTAAGAGTGACTGTTAGGGGAACAAAGAGACCTAAATTAAAAATAACAGAACAATTGTTAATTTATGATTCATGATGCTTTAAACAAAACCATGATTCATAATAATTATTCATAATCAGGCCTTTAGTGTTGACTGGCTATCACACCAAGTTTTATAGCCCAATTCTTCTAGATGACAATTTTATATATTTTGCTCTTTCCTCAAGCCTCCAAAAATACCCTCTTCCTTACCCTCAGCTGACTCTACATTCTGATTATCTATTTCTATATAACAAATCACCATAAAGGTAAGGCTTAAAACACAATGGGCCTTCTGACCACAAATTATTACAGCAACCTCACATGAAAAATGCATGAAAAACTTCCCTTTCTCAAGACATGATAAAACTCTTCCCATTATGCACTCATAATCTAATCAAGTTTAAGTGAGAATAAAGTTCCTTCATTATTATTCTTCAGATGCGCACACATATCCCATGCCTCACAATCCAAAGACCCATGAAATTCAGAGAAAATTTATCTATCAAAACACACTCCCAATATACAACAGCATGACAGGCATAAGGTAACCACAGAAAAAATGCCCATTCAAAAGGAGGAGGTGAAAGGGATGAGAGACACAAAGAATTCACAGGTTCATAGCAGTTTCCAAGTCAAGACAAAGACATGATGCCAGTTCCTTGATTAGAATCCAGGTATGCTCCTTGGGAATGATACTCTGCAGTCTAGATACTCTCTCTGAATTATTCTTACATTTGTATGAGAAATAGTCTGTGTTTGCAGCTAGGGCTTTCTCCCTTCCTACCAACAGAAGTTTGATAGCCCACAGTCTTATTTTTATTTTACACCATTTCTGCTTTTGGTCCTCACATGCAATACATAAGCACTCAGTGGGCAACCTATGTGCCTGTTTATAATTAAATCCATAGATGAAAATCACAAACACATTGTTTTCCACACCTGCTCAACTTGGGTTACTGATGAGGATGATGTGGGGAAACATACTTAAGATTCTTAGAAACTATTACTAAATGGCACATCAGGCATTATCTTACATATCTCTAAAGTCTTAATGAAGGGTCTCACAGATATCTCAAAGATATCTTTTGGTAATTTTTTGTGAGACTACATTCTATTGACAGTGGCCTGGATATTTGTTGTCATGCATTTCTTTCTTTTTTTTTTTTAACATCTTTATTAGAGTATAATTGTTTTACATTGTTTCTTAGTTTCTGCTGTATATCAAAGTGAATCAGCTATACGTATACATATGTCCCCATATCTCCTCCCTATTCCATCTCCCTGCCACCCTCCCTGTCCCACCCCTCTAGGTGGTCACAAATCACAGAGCTGGACTCCCTGTGTTATGCGGTTGCTTCCCACTAGCTATCTATTTTACACTTGGTAATGTATATATGTCGTGCCACTCTCTCACTTTGTCATAGCTTACTATCCCCCGTCCCCGTGTCCTCAAGTCCATTCTCAAGGTCTGCGTCTTTATTCCTGTCCTGGCCCTAGGTTCATTAGAAACTTTTTTTTTTCACATTCCATATATATGTGTTAGCATGCAGTATTTTTTTTTCTGACTTACTTCACTCTGTACAAAAGACTCTAGGTCCATCTACTTTACCACAAATAGTTCAATGTCATTCCTTTTCATGGCTGAGTAATATTCCATTGTATATATGTGCCACATCTTCTTTATCCATACATCTGTCGATGGATGTGTAGGTTGCTTCCATGTCCTGGCTATTGTAAATAGTGCTGCAATGAATATTGTAGTACACGACTCTTTGAATTATAGTTTTCTCAGGGTATATGCCCAGTACTGAGATTGCTAGGTCATATGGTAGTTCTATTGTTAGTTTCTTAGGAAACCTACATGCTGTTCTCCACAGTGGCTGTATCAATTTACATTCCCACCAACAGTGCAAGAGTGGTCCCTTTTCTCCACACCTTCTCCAGCATTTATTGTTTGTAGATTTTTTGATAATGGCCATTCTGACTGGTGTGAGGTGATACCTCATTGTAGTTTTGATTTGCATTTCTCTCGCGATTAGTGATGTTGAGCATCCTTCCATGTGTTTGTTGGCAATCTGTATATCGTCTTTGGAGAGATGTCTATTTAGGTCTTCTGCCTATATTTGGATACATTGTTTGTTTTTTGATATTGAGCTGCATAAGCTGCTTCTATATTTTGTATATTAATCCTTTGTCAGTTGCTTCATTAGCAAATATTTTCTCACATTCTGAGTGTTGTCTTTTCATCTTGTTAATGGTTTCCTTTGTTGTGCAAAAGCTTTTAAGTTTCATTAGGTCCCATTTGCTTATTTTTATTTCCATTTCTCTAGGAGATGGGTAAAAAAGGATCTTGCTGTGATTTATGTCATAGAGTGTTCTGCCTATGTTTTCCTCTAAGTGTGATAGTGTCTGGCCTTAAATTTAGGTCTTTAAGCCATTTTGAGTTTATTTTTGTGTATGGTGTTAGGGAGTGTTCTAATTTCATTCTTGTACATGTAGCTGTCCAGTTTTCCCAGCACCACTTAATGAAGAAGCTGTCTTTTCTCCATTGTATATTCTTGCCTCCTTTATCAAAAATAAGATGACCATATGTGCTTGGGTTTACCTCTGGGCTTTCTATTCTGTTCCATTGATCTATATTTCTGTTTTTGTGCCAGTACCATACTGTCTTGATTACTGTAGCCTTGTAGTACAGTCTAAAGTCAGGGAGCCTGATTACTCGAGCTCTGTTATTCTTTCTCCAGATTGCTTTGGCTATTTGGGGTCTTTGGTGTTTCCATACAAACTGTAGAATTTTTTGTTCTACCTCTGTGAAAAATGCAATTGGTAGTTAGATTGGGATTGCTTTGAATTGGTAGATTGCTTTGGGTAGTATAGTCATTTCCACAATGTTGATTCTTCCAGTCCAAGAACATGGAATATCTTTCCATCTGTTTGTATCATCTTTAACTTCTTCCATCAGTTTCTTATAGTTTTCTTCATACAGGTCTTTTGTCTCCTTAGGTAGGTTTATTCCTAGGTATTTTATTCTTATTCTTGCAATGGTAAATGGGAGTGCTATCTTAACTTCCCTTTCAGATTTTTCATCATTAGTGTATATGATTGCAGGAGATTTTTGTGCATTTATTTTGCATCCTGCTAATTTACCAAATTCATTGATTAGCTCTAGTAGTTTTCTGGTAGCATTTTTAGGATTCTCTGTGTATAGTATTATGTCATCTGCAAACAGTGACAGTTTTACTTCTTCTTTTCCATTCTGAATTCCTTTAATTTCCTTCTCTTCTCTGATTGCTGTGGCTAAAACTTCCAAAACTATGTTGAATAATAGTGGTAAGAGTGGACAACATTGTCTTGTTCCTGATATTAGAGGAAATGGTTTTATTTTTTCACCATTGTGAATGATATTGGCTGTGGGTTTGTCATATATGGCCTTTATTCTGTTGAGGTAAGTTCCCTCTATGCCTACTTTCTGTAGAGTTTTTATCATAAATGTGTATTGACTTTTGTCAAAAACTTTTTTCTGCATCTATAGAGATTATCATATGGTTTTTAATCTTCAGTTTGTTAATATGGTGTATAATATTGATTCATTTGCTTATATTGAAGAATCCTTGTGTTCCTGGCATAAACCCCACTTGATCATGGTGGATGAATCATTTGATGTGCTGTTGGATCCTGTTTGCTAGTATTTTGTTGAGGATTTTTGCATCTATGTTCTCAGTGATGTTGGTCTGTAGTTTTCTTTTTTGTGTGACATCTTTGTCTGGTTTTGGTATCAGGGTGGTGCTAGCCCCCTAGAATGAGTTTGGGAGTGTTCCTCTCTCTGATATATTTTGGAAGAGTTTGAGAAGGATAGATGTTAGCTCTTCTCTAAATTTTTGATAGAATTCACCTGTGAAGCCATCTGGTCCTGGACTTTAGTTTGTTGGAAGATTTTTAATCACAGTTTCAATTTCAGTGCTTATGATCAGTCTGTTTATATTTTTTATTTCTTTCTGGTTCAGTCTCAGAAGGTTTTTCTTTTCTAAGAATTTGTCCATTTCTTCCATGTTGTCCATTTTATTGGCATATAGCTGCTTGTAGTAATCTCCCATGATCCTTTGTATTTCTGCAGTGTCAGTTGTTACTTCTGCTTTTTCATTTCTAACTCTGTTGATTTGTCTTCTCCCTTCTGGATGAGTCTGGCTACTGTTTTATCAATTTTGTTTATCTTCTCAAAGAATCAGCTTTTAGCTTTATTGATCTTTGCTCTTGTTTCCTTCATTTCTGTTTCATTTATTTCTGAACTGATTTTTATAATTTCATTCCTTCTGCTAACTTTGTGGTTGTTTTCTGTTCTTTTTTCTCTAATTGCTTTAGGTGTTATTTTAGCTTGTTTATTTGAATTTTTTATTTCTTGAGGTATTGTATTGTTGTAAACTTTGCTCTTAGAAATGCTTTTGCTGCATCCCATAGGTTTCGGGTCCTCGTGTTTTCA
The DNA here is from genome assembly GCF_964270905.1 of Leucopleurus acutus. Taxonomy (NCBI): domain Eukaryota; kingdom Metazoa; phylum Chordata; class Mammalia; order Artiodactyla; family Delphinidae; genus Leucopleurus; species Leucopleurus acutus. The sequence goes on along the minus strand of NC_139147.1, from coordinate 20,759,786 downwards.
TTGTTATTTGCTTCGAGGTATTTTTGTATTTCTTCTTTGATTTATTCAGAGATCCCTTGGTTATTTAATAGCATATTGTTTAGCCTCCATGAGTTTGTATTTTTTACATTTTTTTTTCCCTGCAACTGATGTCTAATCTTATAGTGTTGTGGTCACAAAAGATACTTGATATGATTTCAATTTTCTTAAACCTACCAAGCCTTGATTTGTGACCTAAGATATGATCTATACTGGAAAATGTTCCATGAGCACTTGAGAAGCACTGTTTTTATGGATGGAACGTCCTATAAATATCAATTAAGTCCATCTTGTTTAATTTGTCATTTAAACCTTGTGTTTCATTACTTATTTTCATTTTGGTTAATCTGTCCATTGGTGAAAGTGGGGTGTTAATGTTCTCTACTATGATTGTGTAATTGTCTATTTCCCCATTTATGGCCTTTAGCATTTACCTTATGTATTGAGGTGCTCCTATGTTGGGTGCATGAATATTTACAATTGTTATATCATCTTCTTGGATTGATCCCTTGATCATTATGTAGTGTCCTTGTTTGTCTCTTGTTACAGTCTTTATTTTAAAGTCTATTTTGTCTGATATGAGAATTGGTGCTCCAGCTTTCTTTTGATTTCCGTTTGCAGGGAATAACTTTTTCCATTCCCTCACTTTCAGTCTGTATGTGTCCCTAGGTCTGAAGTGGGTCTATTGTAGACAGCATATGTATGGGTCTTGTTTCTGTATCCATTGAGCCAGTCTATGTCTTTTGGTTGGAGCATTTAATCCAGTTACATTTAAGGTAATTATTGATATGTAGGTTCCTTTTGTTTGTTTTGTTGGTCTTTTCCTTCTTTTGTATTTCCTGCCTAGAGAAGTTCCTTTAACATTTGTTGTAAAGCTCATTTGATGGTGCTGAATTCTCTTAGCTTTTGCTTGTCTGTAAAGATTTTAATTTCTCCATGGAATCTGAATGAGATCTTGCCGGTAGATCTTGGTTGTAGGTTTTGGTAGATCTTGGTTGTAGGTTTGTAGATCTTGGTTGTAGGTTTTTCCTTTTCATCAACTTAAATATGTCCTGCCACTCCCTCTGGCTTGCAGAGTTTCTGCTGAAAGATCAGCTGTTAATCTTATGGGGATTCCCTTGTATGTTATTTGTTGCTTTTCCCTTCCTGCTTTCAATATTTTTTCTCTGTATTTAATTTTTGATAGTTTGATTAATGTGTGTCTTGGTGTGTTTCTCCTTGGATTTATCCTGTTTGGGACTCTCTGCACTTCCTGGACTCAATTGACTATTTCCCTTCCAATGTTAGGTAAATTTTCGACTGTAATATCTTCATATATTTTCTCAGACCCTTCCTTTTCCTCTTCTTCTTCTGGGACCACTATGATTCGAATGTTGGTACATTTAATGTTGTCCCAGAGGTCTCTGGGACTGTCTTCCTTCTTTTCATTCTTTTTTTCTTTATTCTGCTCTGTGGTAGTTATTTCCACTATTTTATCTTCCATGTCACTTATCCGTTCTTCTGTCTCAGTTATTCTGTTATTGATTCTCTCTAGAGAGTATTTAATTTCATTTATTGTGTTGTTTATCATTGTTTGTTTGCTCTTTAGTTCTTCTAGCTCCTTGTTAAACATTTCTTGTATTTTCTCCACTCTATTTCCAAGATTTTGGATCATGTTTACTATCATTACTCTGAATTCTTTTTCAGGTAGACTGCCTATTTCCTCTTCATTTCTTTGGTCTGGTGGGTTTTTACCTTGCTCCATCATCTGCTGCATATTTCTCTGTTTTCTCATTTTGCTTAACTTTCTGTGTTTTGGGTCTCCTTTTTGCAGGCTGTGGGTTCACAGTTCCCATTGTTTTTGGTGTCTGCCCCCAGTAGGCAAGTTTGGTTCAGTGGGCTGTTTAGGCTTCCTGGTCAAGGGGACTGGTGCCTGTGTTTTGGTGGATGAGGCTGGATCTTGTCTTTCTGGTGGACAGGACCATGTCCAGTGGTGTGTTTAGGGGTATCTCTGACCTTATTATGATTTTAGGCAGCCTCTCTGATAATGGGTGGAGTTGTGTTCCTGTCTTGACAGTTGTTTGGTGTGGGGTGTCCACACAGGAGCTTGCTGGTCATTGAGTGGAGCTGGGTTTTAACACTGGGACAGAGATCTCTGGAGACCTCTCACCATTCGATATTACATGGGTCTCGGAGTTCTCTGGTGTCCCAATGTCCTGAACTTAGCTCTCCCACCTCAGAGGATCAGGCCTGATACCTGGCCAGAACACCAAGACCCTGTCAGCCACATGGCTCAGAAGAAAATGGAGAAAAAATAAAATAAAATAAAATAAGGTTATTAAAATAAAAAAATAAAAGAAATATTATTTTTAAAAATGTAATAAAAAGCAGAGAAGAGAGCAAACAAACCAATAAACAAATCCACAAATCATGATAAGCATTAAAAACTAAACAAAGATAAATATAAAAATCCGAAACTAGTCAGTCACATACAGCAAATCCCAAGTCTATAGTTGCTCCCAAAGTATACTGCCTCAAATTTGGGATGATTCATTTTCTATTCAGGTATTTCACAGATGCAGTGTATATCAGGTTGATTGTGTGGATTTAATCTGCTGCCCCTAGGGCTACACGGAGAAATTTCCTTTTCACATCTTTGTTTGCACAGATATTGGGGTTCAGTTTTGGATTTGGCCCTGCCTCTGCATGTTGGCCACCCTCTGATGTCTGTTTTTCTCCCAAATAGGAGGGGCTTAAAGGAGTGGCTTATTAGGGGTCTCTGACTTACTCAGGCCTTGGGGAGGGAGGGGTATGGAATGCGGGGCGAACCTGCAGCGGCAGAGGTCAGCATGATATTGCAATACCTGAGGTGCACCGTATTTTATCCCAGGGAAGTTGTCCCTGGATCATGGGACCCTAGCAGTGGCGGGCTGTACAGGCTCCTGGGAGGGGAGGTGTGGTTAGTGCTTGCACACAGGCTTCTTGGTGGCTGCAGCAGCGGCATTAGCATTTCATGCCCGTCTCTAGGGTCCGTGCTGATAGCTGTGGCTTGCGCCCTTCTCTGGAGCTCGTTTAGGTGGTGATCTGAATCCCCTCTCTAAGTGTACCCCGAAACAATGGTCTCTTTCCTCTCCAGCAGGTCCAGACATTTTCCCGGAGTCCCTCCTGCCTAGCTGTGGTGCCCTAGCCCCATTCAGGTTTTGTTCATGCATCCAACCCCAGTCCTCTCCCTGGGACCTCCGAAGCCGAGCCACAGCTTCCTGCCCCGCCTGCCCTGGTGGGTGAGCAGACAAGCCTCTCAGGATGGTGAGTGCTGGTCTGATCCTCTGTGTGGGAATCTCTCCACTTTGTTCTCTGCACCCCTTTTGCTGTGGTCTCTCTGGTTCAGAAGCTTCCCCCCACTGCCCACTCATGGTCTCCACCAGTGAAGGGGCTCCTAGTGTGTGGAAACATTTCCTCCTTCCCAGCTCAATTCCAAAGGTGCAGGTCTCGTCCTTATTCTTTTGTCTGTGTTTTTCTTTTTTCTTTTGCCCTAGCCATGTACGTGGGGAGTTTCTTGCCTTTTGGGAAGTCTGAGGTCTTCTGCCAGGGTTCAGTAGGTGTTCTGTAGGAGTTGTTCCACATGTAGATGCATTTCTGATGTATTTGTGGGGAGGAAGGTGACCTTCAGGTCTCAATCCTCCACCATCTTGAAGGTCCTGTGTAATGCATTTCTTAATTTGATATCTTTGCAGTGGATTGAGGTTTAGAACTAATTTTATATTTGAACCCAACTAGTCCTTGTTCTTTTTACCTTTCTCTCAATTCTTGTTTAAAAATACCAGTCCCTTCCTTAAATAATTTTTCTCTATATTTTTGTTATATGCAATTTAATGAAATAATTTGGAATTAGTTTATATAGAAATCTCCGTAGTCAGATTCAGTAATTGGTTCGGTAAAATTTGTATATATCACAACACAGGCAACAGTTAAGCTATCTAGCATTACATATCATTAGTCATCTTTTTTCCAGCCATTTATAACACTCTTTTTTTCCCTTTCTTTGAGTTCTTCAGTAGTTGCCTACTGCTTGTTCCCAAGGCAATACAACAAGTTTAGTGTTTTATTATTGAGTCACCACATTTCTTATACCAAAATCTGTTCCAATCATCTACTTTTGTATAAAGTGACACCACAAAACACAGTGGACTACAGAACTAACAGTTATTTATTTTGTTTATGAATATGTAATTTGGAGCTATCTAAGTGGGAACAGGTTGGTTTTGTTCCACATGACATCAGCTGGGAGGCCCAAGTTGGGCTGGATTATATGCTTCCTAGTTAAGTCACAAACCGTCAAGTTAAGCAACAGAGTTTGGCAGTAGTTAAGGATTCCAACGAGACATACTCCATATGTAAAAAAACAAAAACAAAAACAAAAAACAGCTGGCAAAGAACCATAGACTTGGCCAGATTCCAAAACACTTCACGGTTTATATTTTCAGGACATTGTGTTCAAAAATGGAATCTGGACCTGTATTCCCCAACTTAGCATCTTTATCCAATAAGATAAGAATTGAACAAAGAGTTGGAGAGTGCTTATTCAAGGTTCCTGACACACCTAGGTACTCCAACCCAGAATTCTCTCCATAAAAAAACACCTGAGTAAGAATTTTCCTAAATGATATTTTTTTAAAACTGATTTTATAGAATGATAGGTTCTATTAAGTATCTGAAATTGTATGGAATGATGCACATATGCATTTTCCTTGGATATAAGTCCATAGAAATGTGTTTTGAGTAAATGTGTTGAGTTAATATGTAACTAAGTTCCTGTTTCCACTATACCCATATTTTCTAGACTCTTTCCTGACCTTTAATGTCAATATTCCTTCTCATTTCTAGACAAGTGCCTACTTTTCACCCTAACATACTAGTTGCATTGGCTTTCCTCTTTGCTATCCCTATCTAAACCTAATTCCCCAAGTTCCATTTATCTTTAAATCTCAGTAATGCTGATCTCAGCTTACCATATCTATAATTCCCCTATTTACCTTGGAATCTTATGCCTTATTTTAATGTTTCAGTTGTTTTTGTTATTTACCTAGTAGGCACATATATAATTGGCACAATAAAGACATTGGATAGATATCTGTTGGATGAATGAGTTTGTCTTCCAAACTAAATTACAAGCATATTGTCAGAGAACATTAAATATTGTTAAATTGAATAAAAATAAATGAATGGATTGTGTATGTGGTGTGGGGCATGGGTAGAGAGAGGAGATAAAGAGACAGAAAGAAGTGTGTTTTTGTGTCTTGGCAAAGGTACCTCAAATTTTTAAATGACCAGCTTTCTCCTAGAAAGAACATTAAACCCCACCATAGTATAATTCATTTTTATCTCTTTTCCAAGACACTTAGATGAGGAAATGTCCATATGTAAAATGTGTTTTATTTTTATCCTTTGATTAAACCATTTTAAATGTTAACTCTTGGTTCAATGTTGGCCATAATTTTCTGGTGACCTTTATGTCTAATTTATTAGAAATCCTTTCTTGTTTCCCTGTATCTTTGCAGGATTTATGTTTAAGAATCGATCACTTCTTTCTTATCTCTGAAGTTTGATCATGTTAATATTAAGCCTGAAAATTAAACTTTAAATTTCTAAGCATTTTTCAATATTTGTTTTTTTTCTAAATATAAATGATTATTTTAGTCAGCTTGGGCTGCTATAATAAAATTCCATATGCTGAGTGCTTTAAGCAGCAGACATTTACTTCTCACTGGTCTGGAGACCAGGAAGTCCAAGATCAAGGTGCCAGCAGATTCATTTTCTGATGAGAGCCCCTTCCTGGCTTGTAGGTTGGGGGACTTCTCTCTGTATCCTCACATGGCAAAGAGAGCTGAGAGTCCTGGTCTATTCTTACATAAGGACACAAATCCCATCATGGGGGCTCTACCTCCATGACCTCATCTAAATCTAGTGAACTTTGAAAGGTCTCACCTCCTAATAACATCACTTTGGGGGTTAGGATTCAAGATATGAATTTTGGTGGTACAAAATCATCCAGTCCATAAAAATAATTTAGATTGATTTATAGAGAATGAAACTATTAGTGGAAGAATAACTAAAATACATAAAGGGAAGTTGAATATTTAAAAGGTAAGATGTGGGTCTAATAGTTAATATCACTGTTAGTTCAGCCACTAATGAACTTCCGGAGTTATATCATCTTTGTAGGTTTGAAGAGGTGAGTCAACATACCTCAACACTCCTCTGCAACAGCGGCAATAATGGCTGTTTCTTTCCTCTTGGAAGTTTGACTGTGCACAAGCCCTTCTCTAAAAAGGCATTTGTTACACTAATTACACCTGTCAAAATGTGGCTCAGCTCACTGGACAGATGTTCCCTATGGCAATATTGGGTAGGCCCTAGAAGGACAACTAAACTTTCTCTTCCTCTTTTCTCTTTGTTTCAAAACTGAACTAGAGAATGTCAAAGCTCAAGACTTTTAAAGCTGCTGCTTGTGAACCTGATATTGATCAGGAAACCCTCAAATCAGAAATGTTCATAATGTCATGTGATAAAAGTGAGTCATAGATAGCTAAGGGAATATGAGAATGTGAACAAGAGGTAAGAATATTTCTATGTTAGTTTTTTTTTTTTTTTTTTTTTTTTTGCTGTACATGGGCCTCTCACTGTTGTGGCCTCTCCCGCTGAGGAGCACAAGCTCTGGACGCACAGGCTCAGTGGCCATGGCTCACGGGCCCAGCTACTCCACGGCATGTGGGATCCTCCCAGACCAGGGCACGAACCCGTGTCCCCTGCATCGGCAAGCGGACTCTCAACCACTGCGCCACCAGGGAAGCCCTCTGTGTTAGGTTTGACAATGGAAGCATAAGATTATGTCTTTGAAAGTTATTTCTGGGTCTGCTCATGTCAATAAGCAATGAATCTTTCCAGTACTGGGTACAGAGAAGGAACCCAATATTTTGTCAGTGATGTTGTAGTTATTTCCAAAGGGATGAATAAAAGCAATTGCACAAGGTATTATTTTCAGTAATAATAAAATATACATGCACACAGCATGTGCATATTGTTTGATAGGAAAAGAGGACAATTATTCAATTAGAACCCATTTTATATTTAACACTGTTGGGCAAAGACTAACAGTGCAAATTGTTCTACTAAAGAATAACAAGAAAACACAAGTAGCTTCTATTTTGGCATAAACATCATATTATTTTCTGGTGTACTAGTCAAATATCCCAAATCATTTTATTAACATCTTCCTGAACACACTGTATTTCTTAACATTTAATAATGTCAAGACTTTTCACTCTAGGGTTTACATTTGATTTTGACACACAGCAGAAAATTCCTAAGGCAATCTGTGATTCCTACCCATTAGTCTAATGGATTGCAGCTGCTGTGAAATGTGGGCATGTCATTTTTTGATAATGAAGTCTAGTAACAGAATATAAAGACAAATAAACTGAAAAATGAGTATGTAGTTCACATAAATGATTATTTTTAATAAAAATCTAGTTTTTTAAAATAAAATCTTATTAATTATGCATGGCTAATAGAACTTTTAAAACATTAACTTCTAATACATATTAATACATGCTTTATAAAAAACTCACTAGAGTGAATGATTTTGTTTTAAAAGTCATGTTTTATCAATATTGTTTTATTTCCTTCCTTTCAATTTCTGCTTTCATATATCTATTATAATTACTTGCCTTCACTTATTTATTACTTCATTTTTCATTATATATATATTTTTTTTTCCCCAGAGCATGTCATGCTACCAAGTGGTTGAAGTTTTCTCAGTAGAGCCCACAAGATCATAGGTAGAGTGATACTTGATATCACAGCAGGCTGCTAGAATAGATGACTTTTCTGAGTCCTCGGTATCATTTCAAGGAAAGCAAATACATTTTCCCTAAATCCTTTTTCTGGAGTTAAAAAAGGACACCTTATATGTTTTGTATTACGTCTGATTTTTTATGATCTGAAAAGTGAAATTCTCTCTCTTGGTTGGAGAATGAAGAGGAAATGCAAAGTACAAATCCACCAGTTCTAGCCTCCAATGGACTATCCCATTAAGAAAAGAGCTCAAGCACAGGGGACTCTACTTAATACTCTGTAATGACCTATATGGGAAAAGAATCTAAAAAAGAGTGGGTATATGTATATGTATAACTGATTTGCTCTGCTGTACAGCAGAAACTAACACAACTTTGTAAATCAGCTATACTCCAATAATAAGTAATTTTTAAAAAATAGCTCAAATAAACACTAAATCTTAGATTTACTCATTAGAAAATGATCTCCTTAAAATAAATTTTCTTCTCTTTTTATAAAACTTAATCACCCTAATTGTAGTTAAAGGTTACTGCATGATATCAGATAACTGAAAGTGCCTTTATCTTCTTCATGTTTATTAAATTATATAGATTATTTTCATTGTTTATTCTGAGTTTTCATTCTAAACAGGTATGTATCAATATCAGTAAATGTCAACACATATTTGCATTGTTTATGGAGAAGAAATGTACTACCCTGGGTGTTTACAAATGTTTATATAGAGAGACACAGAGGGAAGAAAGAAAGGAGAGGGAAGAGGGAAAAGAAAGGATGAGGAGCACAGGCCTTGAGATGCAAAGGATATTTACAAATATAGTCTTCCTAGAGATTTACACACAGACATGTACTAGATTCCTGGATCAGAGAGAAATGGTGTGTGAAAATAGGGCTCAATAAACCTACCTTATGAAAAGAAAATTAGCAGCATCTACCTTCCTTGAAGAAACAGAGATGGGAGAGTGAGATGGGATATTTGGGGAGACACCAAATGTCTTTATTCTGTGAAGTGCCCAGATGAGGCTATCCAAGGATCCTTAGAGAACAACCCCTGCAGATAAGAAACATGCATTTATGGTGACATTTTGGCTCTAAGGCTGACTCCTTAAGAGAGGTCTTTGGATGTCTGAATCCTGGGATAAGAATGAAAACCAGTAACAGAAATGTGTCCTCCATCACCACCTGGGATGGGTGATGCTGAGGTGACTCCCATATGTTACTTGGCATCACTGAACCATTTCACTCCTCAGGAAGTGACAGAGTAGCAAGGATATTTGTTAGGACACACACTACTTTCTGGAGAAGAAGGATATATAGCTTTGGGGGACAGTGGGTCTTCCAACATCCATCAGCAGGGGTGGATGGAGTGGCATGCCTGGGCTGGAGGGGAGCTCAGATGAGACAGCTTGGCCAGCTGTCTGGCTAGAGAGTGCAGGTGATGTACATAGAGGCCTTTTCCTGCAGTGGTTCTTGGGTGTCAATGAGACTGGTTCTTCTCATCCTTCCTCCAAGAAGGCTAGAAATGAGCTCATCCTTTGTTTGCAGGTTCTAGGGAGTGGAGACAGTAAGAAGTATCTTTATCTACATTCCTACCTGGCTCTGTCCCTGGTGTCACATATCTGAGAAGAAAGACCCCATGGAGTCCTCCAACTTCTTCCAAGGGCAAATGGTCAGAAGGCACAGGTGAAAATGAGCGACACTTGAGAGGAAAGGATTTAAGGTGGAGTTTGAGTTCATCGATACCAGGATTTCCTCACTCTGAAGTTCATGGGCAGTCACCCCAAGTAGCTGTAAGGTCACAGGGAGAAAAGTTTCATGATACAGCAGCCCAGGCACTGCCCAAATCCAGGGACCCTACCTCCATGGCCAGTGAGTGTGGGAATGTGGCTGATGTGCACTGTTCAACACAACTGCTCTGTGTGATTCTAACCAGGCTCTGTTAGAATCATGGCATAATTCTTGGAGCTCTTTAAGGAGTATAAAAAATGCACATCAGAAACTTGGAGGGTTCTCTTAATGAGCCATTCCAGAGGGAGTCAGGGCTGTCACAGCAGATGAAATTACTAGAGAATGGATTGAATTTTTCGCTGTTCATGTGAATATACTGAGAAGCTAGAGACATGTATAGTGGCAAACATAAGTTATCCCCTTCAACTTCTTCCCAAAATTGCAAATACAGGATGACTGCAACTTGTGTAAACTAATGAAAAGTAACTAATTATGTGTATTTGTGGTTTTCTTAGTGGTGTCTGCATCTGTATGTGCCTTCTAAGTTTTCCTAAAAATGTTTGTCATTTTACAGCTTGGGATCATTTTATACTGTAAGAATTTTGCAATCCCTTTCTTAGAAAAAGACAATTTCAAAATAGGCTGTTTCAACTGTAGATACTCAATGATATCTGAAGTAAACAATATTTTCAAATTAGCCAAATAAAGCATTTTAGATCCTAACACCATCCTCTTCCACACATTCCTGTCTCAAATATGGTTATTAAGGTTTTGCAAAACCAAAATAAGTACATGGCATTCTACTAGGAAAAATCAGTTTCCAATAAACTGTAAGACAGTACTACAATTTATGGAGTATGACTTTTATTGTTGTGCAGCTTTATTAAGATATATGTAATGAGACTGGTCCTCACTTTCTGGACATGAGGTTAGAAATGGGTTTGAACTTGGAGTGTAGTTTCTAGAGAGGAACAAATGAGGAAGGTCCTTCAATTTCCTCACTGGGTCTGCCCCTGGAACTACATACCAGAGACAGACCTAAAGATGAATGGTGTTGAGTATCTTTTCATATGCTTAATGTCCACTCTTATATTCTTCTTAAATGAAATATCTATTCAAATCTTTTCACATCTCATAAAGTTCACAATTTTAAATGTATAGTTCAATTTTAGTATATTCAAAATTGTGCAGCCATTACCTCTACCTAATTTTAGATTATTTTCATCACTTCAGAAAGAAAGCCATTTGTAGTTACTTCCTAATCTCCCTCTCCCCTTCCCCTGACAATCACTAATATACTTTCTGTCTCTATGAATTTGCCAATTTTGGGTATTTCAAATGAATAGAATCATACAATATATATCCTTTTGTGGCTGACTTCTTTCCCTTAGCATAATGTTTTCAAGGTTCATCTATGTTCTAGTATGTATCATTACTTCATTCCTTTTCATTGATGAATATTATTCATCTATATGATTGCATAGATATACAACATTTGTTTATCAATTTCTCTTAAGTATATTTCTAGAGGAAGAATCATATGGTGACTATGTTTGTCTTTTTGAGAAAATTTCAAATTATTTGCTAAAGTAGGTGCATGATCATTACACCAATGACGAATGAGGTTCCAATTTCTCCAAGTTCTCAACACTTGTGCTCTTTTTTTTTTTTAACTACCTTGGTGGATATAAAGTTGTATCTCATTTTATATATATATATATATATATATATATATATATATATAGTATGATTTCACTTGTATGTGGAATCTAAAATACAAAACAAACAAAACAGATACAGACTCATAGATACAGAGAAACTGGTGGTCGCTAGACAGGAAGATACATCGAAATAGGTGAAAGGGATCCAGAGATAAAAACTTCTGGTTATAAAATAAATAAGTCATGGAGTTGTAATATATAACCCAGAGAATATAGTCAATAATATTGTAATAATTTTGTATTGTGACTGATGGTTACTAGACTCATCCTGGTGATCAATTTCTAATGTATATAAATGTTAAATCACTATGTTGCACACCTGAAACATATATTATATGTCAACTATACTTCAATTAAAAAATTTAAAATAGAAAATGGAAGTCAAAAAATTGTTTTAAAAAAAAAATGACTGAGACTTTTAGAAGCTCCCAGTTTGGTACTCTTCACCACAGCACAGGGTGTATACCTTCATAGGTCACAACAAATAGTTTTAATAAGAAAAGTGTAATCAAGCATACCAAAAACTGGTTTTATTGCTTTTGCAGGTCTGAACTTAGGATATTAATTTATTTTGGAGATTTGACACAGATCCATTTGCTATAGCAAATTCAGATGTAAACACTCTAATCCACATATATTTTCTTCTCTCCTGTAGTGGGAGAAGTCCCACGTGGCCAGGTCTGGACTTACAGACAGACACCAAGAGTTTCCTAGATGCCTGAGTGTCACCATCCAAACACCCTCAAAAGTCCCCCCTACCCTGGTTCAGCAGAACCTGAAATTACACAATTTACAATGCATTGACCTCTGATAAAAGTAAGTCACGTCCCAAGGAGAGCTGCAAACAAAAGCGTTCCCGAGCCAGATTCCTTGTTGACTCTGTTCTATGGTTACACCCAAGGCATAAAAACGGAGGAAATTCGGTCTTCAAAGCTAGTGCATCCCCACTTTTGTCTGTCTCCAGTGGAATCCTCTCCACTCCATCCTCTCTATGAGGCACACTCTGGGAATTCAAAAACAGAAATGCTGCCGGGGATTTTCAGGTTACACATGATAGATGTTAGATAGATGATAGATCAATAGAGCTATCCAAAGTACCTTATAGGTTCCAGGCCCATGTTACTCACCTTGGCAAGGGTTTAAAGCGTTAAACAATTCCTCTCAAGTATGCCCTGTTGTGAATCCCCTTTCCTGTTCTCATATTTTTGATTTCCATTTCCCTAAAGATTAATGATGTTGAATATATTTTCTGTGTTTATTAGCCTTTTTATTGTCTTCCTTGGAGTTATGTCTATTCAAATCTTTTAACCATTTTTAACTTTTTTTGTTTGTATTTTAATTGTTTTTTTTGTTTTTAATTTTGTTTGTATTTAATTGTTGAATTATATGAATTGTTGAATAAATTAATTATTTAATTGTTGAATTATGTAATTTAATTGTTGAATTATTTTAATTGTTGAATTATTTAATTGTTGAATTATGAATTGTTGAATTATAGATATCAGACCCTTACCAAATTCTTTGTCTATTAAGATTATCACGTAATTTTGTTCTTTGTTCTATCAATATGGTGCATACTTGGTTTTTATTTGAATCATCCTTGTTACATGATAGTCATTTCTTATATACTGTTTATTTTAAAATCAAAGAAGATATATCTGTTTCAGCAGAAAAGTATCTGTCATCTAGTTTTATTTTTATACAACATTACACCAGTATAATTTATATAGTTTTTTATTCAACCAAATAATATTGATTTCCTATTACACTCTTGGACATAAGGAAATCTAAATGCATAACATTATTTTCAAAGCTCTCACAATGGCAAAGGAAGAAAAATGACAATTGTAGTATACATTTTGTCATTTACATGTGACTTGAGAATTACATACCCAAATACACCTTCTGAAAATTCTACCAGAAAAATGTAAAAGCAAGTTTGTCTTTTGTTTCCCTTTCTTAATTTGCTTAAAAAGTATAGCCTCTGGTGCCTTGGAATATTGAAGAAAATCCAAGAAAATAGAACTAATGTGATAATACATATTTTCTTCCCTGGTGAACTTTCACCCAAGTAACTCAAATGTAAACCAGAGAAAAGTAGCTAAGCTGTTTTCTCCATATTAATGTTGAAGTGATTTGGTTAATTAGTAGATGTTAAGATGAGTTAGAACTGGAAGGAGAAACACTCATGCAGGGTAAAGGGGAGAGGGAGCCAGAGTAGTTCGGGAGAGCCTTACGTCTAGAGAGCACATCTTAAGGATAAGGACATGTGAAAGGAGGGCTATAAAAAAGGATTATTCAGTAGAAAGTGTTTCCAATTGTAATACAGCTCCGAAAATGTCTCAGCTAAGCGTATGGGAAGGCCCAGAGCAAAGACATCCCCTTAGATGGGTCCACCATTGAGTAAGAATAACCCAAATGTAGTAACCTTTGCACGCTCAACCATTGGCTGGGAGCTTATAAAATGCAAAAATATCTATCTGCTAAAAGATAACATAGGAGAAAATCTCTGTGAATTTGTGTATAGTGATACATTTTTATATAAAAATACAAAAGCACATGCATGAAAGAAAAAACTGACAAACTGGACTTTATATTAAAATCTTCTGCTCTGTAAAAGACACTAACAGAGAAAAAAAAACAAAAACCAAGTCAAATTCTTGAGAAAACTATTTGTAGAACACAAACCTGATTAACAACTTGTATCCAAAACTTACAAAGAACTCAATATTCAGCAATAAGAAAACAAAGAAAAATCTTTAAATCGGCAAAAGATATAACAGACACTTCACCAAATAAGACATATGGATATCAAATAAGCATGGAATAATGTTATTTGTCATTAGAAAATTGCAAATTAATACAAAAATGAGACACCACTCTATACACATTATAATGGATAAAACCTGAAAAAAGAAACACCTGACAATATTGAACACTGGAGAGGATGTGGAACAACAGGAATTCTCATTCATTGCTGGTTGGAATGTAAAATGTATAGCCACTTTTTAAGATAGTATGGAAGTTTCTTACAAAACTAAGCATAGCCTTACTGTACGATACATCAACGGTGCCCCTAGATATTTACCCAATTGATTTGAAAACTTATGGTTACACAAATATCTGCATGTGAATGTGTATAACTTTGTTTATAATCTCCAAAACCTAGAACTAACCAAAGTACATTTGCATAGGTTGTATGGATAAAGAAACTGACACATATATGCAAAGGGATATTTTCAACAACAAAAAAAGAAATGAGCTATTACCTTATGAAAAACCACAATGATTATTAATAAATGATGACAGTCTGAAAAGGCAATATACTGTATGAATCCAGGCATATGTCATTCAGGGAAAGGCAAAACTACAGAGACAGTGAAAGGATCAATTGTTGCCAGGAGTTAAGTGGGAGGTGGAAAAGGGTTGAATAGCTAAAACATAGGGGATACTTTTAGGGTGCTGAAATTATTCTGTAAAATACTGAATGATAATTGCAGGCACTATGAATTTTTAAAATCCATAGAATTTTATAGCACAGTGAAACTTAATGTGTGCAAATTAAAAAGAAATCATTTATGATATGAAGAGATCCCAGGAATGATTACAGACCATGGTAAGAGAATCCAGCTTTATTAAAAAATATATGAAATAACTTCACAAACGAGGCTGGGGTAAAAGGTGCCGACCTAAGCAACTTTGGAAATTAGTAGAGTCTATAAGACCTTATAGTTCCCCCCTAGAGGTATGGTTTACAATTCCTATGCTGCTGTACTTCTTACAGGAATTTAACAATTAAGACAGTGAATAGCAGATGGTGGGAGTCAGGTTTTTCAGAGGATGGAGTGAGATTTTACAGAAAAGCAATGGAAGAAGTTTAGAATGATCTGTGGGCAGTGTATTCGAGTTGGAAACATTAGTAAGAACTCATGTTCAACTTAATATAGATAAACGTGATTACACATAGAAACATTTACATATATGTAAACATACAAGGGATGGTATACACACATATTTAATTTCTCTGTCAGCTAGAAGTGCCTAAAAATATGATCTCTCACTAACACTAAGTACAACTAGTGCCCGGAACATGTTCCCACACAGACCCCAGGGTTATTGCTTTATTTAAAATAATAATAATAATAATAACAGCTTTATTGAAATATAATTGGTATACAAAGAACTGCACATATTTAATATGTACAATTTGATGAGTTCAGACTTACACAAACACCCGTGATTCTGTGTTTCTTTGTTTATAGTCCATCTGTCAATGTCTGCCTTTGGATTGCAGTTTTTTGGGTTTTTTTTAAATGCACTTTTTTTAATTGAAGTATAGGTTTACAATGTTGTGTTAGTTTCAAGTGTACAGCACAGTGATTCACTTATACATACATACATATATATTCTTTTTCAGATTATTTCCCCTTATAAGTTATTACAAAATATTGAGTATCGTTCCCTGTGCTATGCAGTAGGTCTTGGTCAGTTATCTATTTTATATATAGTAGTGTGTATATGTGTATAGAGTGTTCTCCACCTCTATTCCATTCCTATGATTTCACTCCAGAGGTGACCTACTACCTTGGTAACCATAAGATTGTTTTCTATGTCAGAATATAGTTTTTGATATCATTATCTAATAAAAGGAACCAATGCTCTTTGGAGAAATGGCCAAATCTAGAACTTGGCCAGAAAATGTACAAGGTGAGTCTGAAGCATCTTGTATCACCCTAAAGTAAAGAAGTTCTTAAAAAAAAAAAACACCTCACATCGCTGTGAGGGAGATGGGTGGGACCAGAGCCAGGTGAAAGTGTTTCCAATGGTCAGAGCTGGAACAATCTGAGAAATAAAGTAAATAAAGTGATATTGGAGTACAACACAAAGTATAAAAATAAACATACATTTATTCTAATATAAATACAGGATTGAATAAATAAATGAGAGAGAAGAGAAAAAGCTAAATCTCCCATGCAATAGGAGTATAGATACCCTGCCATCAAGGAGGAGAAGTATAACTGCCACTTCTTAAGTGTGGGGTCACTTCCATCCAAAGATTACAGCATGAAAGGAGGGAGGAAAAAAAAAGAGTAACTTTATAGTGGAGAAAGCTGACGACCACTCATTCAGCTAGGTTGCCAAGGTCAACATTAACAGTCATAAGTCATATCGACAATAAGAAAAATGACACATTACTTCTGTGATCTTCCTCTCCAAACCCCCAAACCTCAGTCTAATCATGAGAAGAATATTTGACAAATTCCAAGGGAGAGTATCCTATAATATACCTAGCCAGTATTGCTCAAAACTCTCAAGGTGATGAAAAACAAGGGAAGACAAAGAGACTGTCACAGCCAAGATGAGCCTAAGGAAACCTGAAAAGTAAATGTTATGTAGTGTCTTAGGCGGGATCTTGGAATAGAAAAAAATAGCATTATGTAAAAACTAGGTAAATCTCAATAACTGTGGACTTTATTGAATAATAAAGTATCAGTACTGGTTCATTAATTTTAACAAATATACCATATTAATGTAAGATGTAATATTAAGGGAAACTGTGTACAGAAAGGGGTAGGGAGTATATGTGAGAATTCTATATTATCTTCTCAATCTTTCTCTAAAACTAAAGTTGTTCTAAAAATAATATCTATCTTTAAAAAAATCATAGCTATGTATATGGTATTTAAATTCTTGGCCACTAGTTTATGGAATTTAGAAAGAGTATTGAACATTTGGCTAAGGGCTAAATAGAGAAAAGAAAAAAAAAATGCATATAATGGGGGAAAAAACTTCCATTTAACAACAATTAAGGAATAATTTTCTTTTTGTATTTCTTTTACAATGAGAAGGATTGGGGGTATTTTAAATAAATGATATCCTTGGGCCTTGAATAAATCAGGTACCTTTACCTTATGATAAACATAGTATATAATGTAGAATGAGATGTGTTACAAAGGATGAATGACCCTCTTTAGGCTTGGGAGGATATGATTTTGGAAATCCCAAAATAATTTCATAGACCTACCCATCTACATACATATCAAGTTCCACCAGCTTTAGTAGATACAGCTAAACTGTATCCAAATCTTAACTCTTACATCATTTCATTGGGCCTCCAAAACAATTTCATGAAGTGAAAAAGGCAGGTAGTTTTGCACCCACTTTATATTTGGAAAACAAAAATGATTTCTGAATGATTAAGTGTTTTTTCTCCACCCACACTGGTAATAAGAAAACCTAGGAGTAAACCCCAAGATCTGGCAACCTTATAGTTAAAGCAATATTGCAGTAGCAGCTATAGACGTTGAGCTGCTGTTGCAGAAGCAGAATTGGTATCAACATATCTTAGATGTGAAAAAAAGTAAATGTTGCTAATTCTCTGTTTTAGAACATCCTCAATCTTTTTGCGTGGTATTGAAACAATGCAGTAGAGTAACAAATCTGCCATGACTGTGTCTTGGTGTATTTTCTCCAATCATCATCACATAGATAGGGGATTTATTCTGACTATGGTAGCAGGTAATGTATTATTTTGAGGCTAGAGAAAGAGACAGCTGAAAAGGAGTTTTGAAATGGAAATTGTGACATTAACTGTGGGAGCAATGATATTATGCAGAAGCCAGGTGGTGACTGGTTAGCATTCAGACAGATGAAAGTCCTGCAGTGGAGTCAGTTTTGTTGTTTTTGTTTATGTTTTTCCTATTAGAAAATTTAGCTTAAATAATTCAAGCCTCTTTTTTATTCCCTGCCAGATTTGTGCTCTGTACAAAAATAAGTATTAAGACATTCTCTACTGGGTAAAATGCAGTCCTGTGTATATTGATTTCCTTTCAAGATGCTGAAATTGTTTTAGCCATTTCAAGTTTTTATAAACTATAATGATCATTTAACATGGTCAAATGATTATAAGGGCCCAATGCCGCTATAATTATAAAGATTCATGCCAATAATAGAATAAATATTTGTTTCAGGAGAATTCCTTAAAACTGACTTTCTATATATTTTTCAGGCAGCATAGATGCTACAACAATATTAATTTTCTTTAGACGTTTAGGTTATTTGCCTAGAATTTTATTGCCAGCTCTTCTGTTAAATATTTTATTGGAGAAGGTCCTTGTCTGTTATTCCCCCAATTTACTCTTTGAAGTGCTACATTAACACCTATTTTGTTAACTTTCTCATGTAAACCTTGCAGTTTTACTCTGAGAAAAGGCAGAAGAATGAGAGATTTAGATAGTTGTAGTTTAAATATTTTAATTGTTTTAATTATGAGTTCAGTACTAGAAGGAAACTTTGATTTATCTAATCTAACCAATGTGGCTAAATGAAACTCAGTGATTTCGTAGATTATTTATTCACTAATTCCAGCAAAGACGAGGTTCTAAAACCTGACAACCTATCCATATACCTGACTCATTAGGAAGAGGATGAGCAAAAGCCAAGGTAATAAATGACCTGGTAGGAGACTTCAATGTAGTCAGAAACAGCCTACAAGTAGGAACATAATCACAGCTCATCTGATATAAGGGATACCTGTTAAAACTTGGTCAAAATATCACTTTAAGGGAGGATTACACTTTTAGAATTTATGGAATCTTCGACTTTAACTCAAGTGGAAACTTAGGTTTCTAGGTATAGAAAAAGAGCTGATTTCCTGTATACTTCTTAACCTGGCTTCTCTTTTTCCCTTCTGATTTCTAGTTTCTAGGGATAGTATTTTAAGATAGCTAAACATTCTGTTTCCTTTCTGCACTTAGGAATGGCAAAGCTTTTTTTTTCATAAGTTGTCATCTTTTACCTCTGCTTCACTTAAACATAAAACGTATAATTTAATTGAACTTTTTATTTGAACTCCCTCCTTTCCCTTCAGTTTCTTATCTCTGGAACTTTTATATCTGCTAATTTTAAGACCACAATTAGACTTATACTGATGGACTGTCTCCTAGCTACCGTTATTGTTTCTGCAGTTGACTCACATTTAATGTTTTGTATCTTCAAACAAAGAATTAACTGTTATCTTTTCAGTAACATTTAAAAATATTTGAAGATATCCTTGATAATTTAAAATTTTAATTCTATGAATATTGACAAAAGACACTGCCTATTGCTGATTTTTTAGGTTTTTTATGAAATACATATATTAGGAGTTGAAAAAATAGAATTGTATTTTTAATATTTGTTTCCTATTTATTTTAACAGTAAAAGAAAATGATCATTTTGGCTCTACATGGTCAGAGACTAAACTATTTGTTTTTCAAGCTGCCTCATGATAAATTTTTAGAATAACATCTTGATAAGTAATAAAATTGTAGTCAAAAGTCAAAATATACATACACACACACATATTCCATCAAAGTTTGTCTGGCAAAGCCATTTGGCAAAAACCTGCTGCTTCCTACTTATGCGTTCAGTTTTCACATCCATGGTGAAGTTGTGTTTTAAAGAAGTATTAATTAAAATAACATGAAGTCAAGTTAGGTGCATTTTTGTAAAGTCTTATGCTAAGTGATCAGCCAGATAGAGAGGATTTACTTTTCCAAAAATGACTATATATGCAATGAGACATGAGCACATAATTTTAGAGGTGATACTGAAAAGCACTGAGTGATTTATATATTGAAGAATGTTCAGTACATAAAAACAACATTTTCAAATTAGAGAATCATATAAAGCTTCTTCAGTGTGAGAAAATATGAGTGAAATGTAAGTATGGAAATGAGAATTTAAACAAATTACTATGGTCCTATCTCATGAATTAAAAACTGGACTACATACCAAATCGATTCAGGAAATTAACTTGGCAACAAAGTCAAATTAATATTATTTTAGATAGTCTTGTTTAGATTTTGATGGGAAAATGTGTGTGTTCTGAGCCCTATAAAAGTATTGTACCTAGTTGATTATTTTTTCTTTACATATTAACATGCTGAAGAGGATTAATATTAGACTCCTTAAGGATAGCCTTTTTCAATGTGAAACATAAAGAATACCAAGCAACTACAAAAGGGTATGTTAATTAAATCTTAATCCAATTTAGATAGAAAGATAGCATTAACTGTATGATCCAGTTGGGGGGAAACACAGTTTATCTACAATATGCAGAGCATGCTTCTATTATTGTAAAAAGTTGCTCTTTAATTATGTATATAATTACACATTTATATATACTGATCTTTTAAGAGAAAAACTACACATTGCCTACTGGGAGAATGGGAGTTATGTCATGTCATTTTTTTCATTTTTCTTATCTAGTTATTTCATGTTTTCCTCAATAAACTTGTATAACTTGTAAATTATGGAAATACTGAAAGAGATATCCACTTACTAACTATTCTCAAAAAAATATGTTTCTCTTAGCAACATTGTGCCACCTTAATCTGCCTTGTGACAGTGATTTTATAATATCTCTTCCTCATCAGGAAGAACTTTCAGTTTGAGCCTAACACCTTTAAGTTTAAAGGTTATTAGGAAGGTACTCACACATTGTAATGAAGTTTGTGCTTCCATGTTTCATTTCTTCTCAGCATACGTTTCCTTTACCTGCCATATTCATATGGAAAAGGCTACAGAAGCAAGGCATATATGCAAGACAGTCTTGTTAGGGAACTGTTGACCAAAACCACTGCCTTGGCCAGACCCGCTTGCCTGAGTTGTCTCACAACAGGAGATCCCAATAAGGAACGTGGTGCTGCCCCCAAAAACTAACCGGTAGAATTCAGGAGGGGTCAAAAGAGGGAGGAGATGACCAACATTCCAGAGTCCTTCTCATTGGAATCCACCTTGGCTGAGAGATGTGTGCACCACCAGGAAGGACGCTGAGTCAGACTATGGGTAAAGCAAGATGATTGGCCAGAGACAACCCAGAAACTAACTCCGTTACCATAAAACCCAGGACTGGGAGCCACATGGCAGAGCAGTTCTCCTGGGTTCCCTTACCCTGCTGGTCTCTGCCCAGGTGCCCCTTCCTAATAAAGTGTCTTGCTTTGTCAGCACATGTGTCTCCTTACACAATTCATTTACAAGTGTGAGACTAGAACACACTCTTGGGCCCTGGAAGTTGCCCTCCTTCCTGCAACAGTCTGATTTTAATTTTATAATTATGTTCACACATAATTTAGGATTTCATCATCTGTATTGTTTGAGGAATCTATTGTAGAATATTCTATGAGTGATTCTGTCAACTCTGGATGGGAGAGGAGACATGATTATACCAAGGTTAAGTAATTCAGTATTCATCTATATTTGACTCTTATTCTATAAATATGTGTTATTTTTCTTAGAAGATGTAACTGTCCCCTTAGGTTTAGTTAATTTTGACACTGAAACAGTCACCAAGTATTGTCAAGAGAAGGTGACTTAGTAATGTATGTTATAATGGTAAAGAGTCAACTAGATACTAAATGTGTATAGATAACTCATACATAGATATACTAGTAATTTTAAGAGCAGGCATCATTGACATAACATGAGTTGAAATTTACTTTGAAGAAAAGTTTATAGTACTCCTTTCTGGAAAACAAATTGGGTGTTTTTTATTCAAAATGATAGACTATGCTGTAAATCACTCTTGAAGTACAGATCTTTAACTTTAACGCTGTATCATTTTCTAGTACCACAAACTTAATATGAATTCATTATTTTACAGTTCTCTAGTCTGGTACAGGTCTCACAAGACCAAAAACAAGGTATAGCCTGGCTGTACCTCTAGAGGAGAATTTGATTCCTTGTTTACTTGGGTTGTTGACAGAATTCAGTTCCCCGTGGATGGACTCCCAGTTTCCCCACTGGCTCTCAGAAACCACCCACATTCTTTGTCTTATGATCCACTTACTCAGTCTTCAAAGCTAACAGAGCAAGTCAAATTTCTCTCACATTTCAAGGTGTCTCTTCTTCTTTGAATCTCTCTGATGCTTCCTCTCTTCTCTCCTACTTTTATGGTGTCATGTGACTACACTGGGCCCACCCAGATAATCCAGGGTGATCTCCCCATCTCTCAGTTATATCTGAAAAACTCTTTCTGCCATGTAATGTAACATATTCACAGGTTCTGGGGATTAGAATGTGGACTTCTTTGGGGGAGTATTATTTTGCCTATTGTAAACTATATTATTTTTCTAGAAAATGATCTCCAAAATAATTTCTAACTTTGCCATGGTAAAAATGATGAGAATTAAATTTCCATATAATTAGGTCCCAAGACCTCTCTTCATTTGATCTCTTAAAATCAAACTTTGCTTATAAGTTACATAAAAATCTGTATAAATCTAATGGTGGGGATTGTTACTCTTATAAATGGTAACTTTGATCATCATGAATTACTATCAAATAATGGAAATCTTATCGACCTGAATTTCAGGAAAATTATTTCTTACAAGTAAATCAACTAGAAGAGGACACGGAGGAAAACAAGTAATGAAAATGGATCATCATAGGATCTCAGACTTTAGGAGTTAGTATTGATGAATAATTTCACCATTTGAAAACAAAGAAATAAATAAGACACTTAAATAACTGTTATGTGTTTAGAAAAATTATAGAAGTTAGTTGGAGTTATAGGGAAAGGGAGAAAAGACTTAGAGATTCTGAAGAAGCATATAGACAATGTATTTTGAAATCAGTCAGGATTAATAAACAATTAAATGAGTCATACACCAAACCAATGAGTTACCATTCATTTGGCATTCATACATATATTTATATACATATGCAGAACTGTATGTTTGTGTTCATACATATAATTTTATATTTTAACTATATCCAAAATATGAGAAGTATATAAGCATGTTAATACACACTAGATATTAACACTGTGCTAATTGCTAGTAATGTGTGTTCACATTGGTAAAATTAGGTTCAAATTCTATATAAGTGATAGTTTTCCAAGGTTATTAGAAAGATAATAAGCCATAATATTGTATATATATAAATAATTTTAACCTTTTGAAGGTACAGAGGTATACAGATATGTGTGCACATACATGTGTGTATACATATATATGTACACATATGTATATTTATCCTTCATGGAATCAAGGTTATTTGTGACCCTATATGTCAACGTGGTTATGAGTCAGTGATTTTAGTAAGAATTAAAGTAATATTTCCCAAATTAACATAAAAACACCTGATTCTTATCCATTCAAGTCATCTCTCCTGATAAGTTCTCTAAAGGAGAGTTACACCTCAGAAGTAATGATAAAAAGGAAGGAAGTAACATTTTACTATTATGTATCTTTTATCCTAAAGTCCAATGTAGGTATCCCTGGTGTATTAAGCTAAACCAGCAGGCTTTTCCTAAATTTCTTAAATTTCCTTTCTAAAGTGATTAATACTGTATGAGTTCTGACCCATTGCTCACATTGTAGTTTGATATTTTAAATCATTATAGAAAAAATGTTCAATATGGTACATACACAATCTCCAACATAAGGCATTTACAAAAAGATAGCTCATGGGGACAGTGTAACTTATTTGTCATTGAACTAAACAATAGGTTAACTGGACTCTCATAAAATCACATATGTTTTCCTCTTTTTTTAATTTTATTTTTATTTTTTATTTACATCTTTATTGGAGTATAATTGTTTTACAATGGTGTGTTACTTTTTGCTTTATAACAAAGTGAATCAGTTATACATATACATATCTTCCCATATCTGTTCCCTCTTGTGTCACCCTCCCTCCAACCCTCCTTATTCCACCCCTCCAGGTGGTCACAAAGCACTGAGCTGATCTCCCTGTGCTATGTGGCTGCTTCCCACTAGCTACCTACCTTACGTTTGGTAGTGTATATATGTCCATGCCTCTCTCTCACTTTGTCACAGCTTACCCTTCCCCCTCCCCATATCCTCAAGTCCATTCTCTAGTAGGTCTGTGTCTTTACTCCTCTCTTACCCCTAGGTTTTCCATGACATTTTTTTCCTTAAATTCCATATATATGCGTTAGCATATGGTATTTGTCTTTCTCTTTCTGACTTACTTCTCTCTGTATGACAGACTCTAGGTCTATCCACCTCATTACAAATAGCTCAATTTTGTTTCTTTTTATGGCTGAGTAATATTCCATTGTACATATGTGCCACATCTTCTTTATCCATTCATCTGATGATGGACACTTAGGTTGTTTCCATCTCTGGGTTATTGTAAATAAAGCTGCAATGAGCATTTTGGTACATGACTCTTTTTGAATTATGGTTTTCTCAGGGTATATGCCCAGTAGTGGGATTGTTGGGTCATATGGTAGTTCTATTTGTAGTTTTTAAGGAACCTCCATACTGTTCTCCACAGTGGCTGTATCAATTTACATTCCAACCAACAGTAAAAGAGGGTTCCCTTTTCTCCACACCCTCTGCAGCATTTATTGTTTCTAGATTTTTTGATGATGGCCATTCTGACTGGTGTGAGATGATATCTCATTGCAGTTTTGATTTGCATTTCTCTAATGATTAATGATGTTGAGCATTCTTTCATGTGTTTTTTGGCTGTCTGTATATCTTCTTTGGAGAAATGTCTATTTAGGTCTTCTGCCCATTTTTGGATTGGGTTGTTTGTTTTTTTGTTATTGAGCTGCATGAGCTGCTTATAAATTTTGAAGATTAATCCTCTGTCAGTTGCTTCATTTGCAAATATTTTCTCCCATTCAGAGGGTTGTCTTTTGGTCTTGTTTATGGTTTCCTTTGCTGTGCAAAAGCTTTGAAGTTTCATTAGGTCCCATTTGTTTATTTTTGTTTTTATTTCCATTTCTCTAGGAGGTAGGTCGGAAAGGATCTTGCTGTGATTTATGTCATAGAGTGTTCTGCCTATGTTTTCCTCCAAGAGTTTGATAGTTTATGGCCTTACATTTAGGTCTTTAATCCATTTTGAGCTTATTTTTGTGTATGGTATTAGGGAGTGATCTAATCTCATACTTTTACATGCACCAGTCCAGTTTTCCCAGCACCACTTATTGAAGAGGCTGTCCTTTCTCCACTGTACATTCCTGCATCCTTTATCAAAGATAAGGTGATCATATGTGCATGGGTTTATCTCTGGGCTTTCTATCTTGTTCCATGATCTATCTTTCTGTTTTTGTGCCAGTACCATACTGTCTTGATTACTGTAGCTTTGTAGTATAGTCTGAAGTCAGGGAGCCTGATTCCTCCAGCTCCGTTTTTCATTCTCAAGATTGCTTTGGCTTTTCGGGATCTTTTGTGTTTCCATACAAATTGTGAGATATTTTGTTCTAGTTCTGTGAAAAATGCCAGTGGTAGTTTGATAGGGATTGCATTGAATCTCTAGATTGCTTTGGGTAGTATAGTCATTTTCACAATGTTGATTCTTCCAACCCAAAAATCTCTCCATCTATTTGTATCATCTTTAATTTCTTTCATCAGTGTCATAATTCTCTGCATATAGGTCTTTTGTCTCCTTAGGTAGGTTTATTCCTAGATATTTTATTCTTTTTGTTGCAATGGTAAATGGGAGTGTTTTCTTGATTTCACTTTCAGATTTTTCATCATTAGTGTATAGGAATGCCAGAGATTTCTGTGCATTAATTTTGTATCCTGCTCCTTTATCAAATTCATTGATTAGCTCTGGTAGCTTTCTGGTAGCATCTTTAGGATTCTCTATGTATAGTATCATGTCATCTGCAAACAGTGACAGCTTTACTTCTTCTTTTCTGATTTGTATTCCTTTTATTTCCTTTTCTTCTCTGATTTCTGTCGTTAAAACTTCCAAAACTATGTTGAATAAGAGTGGTGAGAGTGGACAACCTTGTCTTTTTCCTGATCTTAGTGGAAATGCTTTCAGTTTTTCACCTTTGAGCACGGTGTTGGCTGTGGGTTTGTCATATATGGCCTTTATTATGTTGAGGAAAGTTCCCTCTATGCCTATTTTCTGCAGGGTTTTTATCATAAATTGGTGTTGAATTTTGTTGAAAGCTTTCTGTGCATCTATTGAGATGATCATATGTTTTTTCTCCTTCAGTTTGTTTCCTCTTTTGCAGAGAAGTCACCATGCTATATGTGAAACAGCAATAAAGATTTATTCATAGGGAGCTAACTCTTTTAACATGCAATACTAAATCTGGTAGATCAAAATAATGATTTAGCCTAATAAATAGTAAGATAGATATAATTGTATAAATCAGTGAATGCTGTTTTTACCTTGTTTTTGTAAAAATATAGAGCCCATTCAAATTGGATCTAAAAAATCCTGGTCATTACTATTGTGAATATAAAATTTTAATTTAATATTTCATTTGATTTTAGATTTCACAACTTCTTTAGACTTTTCTAAATAATACTTGACCCTAAAAGTAATATTGATGACAACTTTCTATATGCATCTTTTAAGAAATAATGCACTGTAAGCACTGTTTCAACTGTGAAGATAGGGCACATCTCATGTATCTATATGGATAAGAGCAAAATTTAAACTGTAGCAGTGGTAATTTTGCTAATAACACTAAACATAACTCAGCTGTCACATATTTATAAAAAAAGCTTTCCCATTGTCTACTGTTATAAACACACACTTTTTTTTTTAATTTAGAACCACAAGCAGACACTCTTTCACACAGACTTACATTTTAAACTAGCATGTGACTCACATAAGTCTTTGTTTAGAACTCCCTTGGAACCAATTTTTGATAGAATCCTCCAGTAGAAAAGTGATCATAAATGATAAACAAATCAACACAGGAAGCCCTATGAAAGCAGGCCTTGATTCTGTACCATAAAATAAATAGCTACAAGATGCAATCTTATTATACATTATATAAGATGAGACCATATTGTATTTTATCCTGGAGAGGGCTGCAAAAAGTGAAAATTCCATAATGTTGAATAGTTTTGAGATTGCTTCTTATTTAATGAATTATTCTATAATGATTCTAATACATATGCTAACTTGTGGATTTTTTAATCTGTCTCTCTCTGTAGTCCGTGAGATCCTTAATAACAGAGATCATGTTTGATTCTATTTTTTTTTCTTTTTTTTTGTGGTACATGGGCCTCTCACTGTTGTGGCCTCTCCCATTGTGGAGCACAGGCTCCGGACGTGCAGGTTCAGCGACCATGGCTCACGGGCCCAGCCGCTCTGCGGCATGTGGGATCTTCCCGGACCAGGGCACAAACCCATGTCCCCTGCATCGGCAGGCAGACTCTCAACCACTGCGCCACCAGGGAAGCCCTGATTGTCTTTTTATCCTTAAGATCTATACAGCTCTAGTTCATAGTAGGTATTCAATAGATATGTGATTGATGTGTAAATGAACAGTGAATTTTAAAATCTTATTACAATTTTCTTTTTTTACTTTTTAAATTTAATTAAGAAATTAATTTATTCATTTATCAAAATAATGTTTATTGAATGCTTATCATGTGCAAACCTATTTTGTAAGGCACAGTGATGCAGAATGGGCAGAATCATACCTTGAAGGATAAAGTAGAAATGAATTTCAGGGAAAGATAATTGAATGAACACATAACAGGGGCTGAGGAAACTTCTAAAAATACATTGCAAATGCAAGTGGTTCAGTTCAGGCAATACCAAAAGAAAGGAAACATGTTTGCAAGGGGATGATATTGGAAAAATATTTTGAGATCTGGGTAGTGAGGATCTTAAATTCTGATGATGTTGAATATTTTGCTCTAGGCCATGGGAAAAAGGGACTAAAAGATTTGTTAAAATAAAGAAACCATCAGATCTGTGATTCAGGAAGCTTAATCTGACAAAGAAGTATGAAAAGTATTGTAGAGCAGAGAGTAGAAGCTGGGGAACAAATGTTACAACTCTTCCTCGATTTCCACCTGAGGTATTGAGACCTTAACAAGAATAGTAGAAATGGAAATGAAGAGGAGAGATGAGAAATATGCAAAGATTGTATTCACAGGACCTGCAAATTGATTAAATGGGGGATCATGGGGAAAGGAGAGACCAGACATGAGGTTCACATTCACATAATCATACAGATATTATATTTGATTTCATAAATGTCTTTATTCTCATAAATTTGGGATTGCAAAATAGCACCAGGTGTTTCTTCAGTGCCACAGAACTGAAAGTTAACTGATAGCAGGAAAACATAAACAAAAACAAATGAACAAAACAAAACAAAATCAAGGACAAAAACAGGGTAGCTGCCTCAGGTCTATACATAATCTTTCCACTTATTTTCTGACTTTAGCAACAAATGATTAGACCACAGGGTTCAAAATTCAAGCAAAACAATTTATCTAGCTAAAATGACTAAATAAGGCAGCCCAACCTTACCTGGGCTGCACTTATATTTCTTGGCTACTGGCAGTTATTTCTGTGCATGTCACCAATTAACACACTCCTTAAGAGCTTACTTTCCATTTCCTAAAATTGTACAGTTTATGTCTTCTATGATAAAATATATTAGACTGCACAGAATTTAGAAATCAGTATTAGGATTAATTTTATATCCAATAACAAATACATAATAGCTCTTTATTAATTTATATTTTAAAATTTACTGAAGCAGAATCTCTTGTGCTATGTTTGTACCTTGTGCTATGATTGTCTTCCTTTTTATTTTTGGCATTACTCCTTCTGATTTTTGTTTGTAAAGAAGTGCCTTTTTGTTCTTGCTATTCATATGCATTAAATTTATTAAAGAACTAAAATATTTGAAAAGTGTTGGACTAGAGAAGATGCATCTATATTTTTTACATGTATTTACAAAAATCATTGCAATCAGTGGAAGGAATATCACTGCTCACTT
This sequence comes from Leucopleurus acutus, assembly GCF_964270905.1. Classification (NCBI taxonomy): domain Eukaryota; kingdom Metazoa; phylum Chordata; class Mammalia; order Artiodactyla; family Delphinidae; genus Leucopleurus; species Leucopleurus acutus. Next base: position 20,730,758 of record NC_139147.1, on the reverse strand, counting down.
CTTAACACTCTGGATGCAGAATTCTTCCCTTTAAATCTTGTAGTAAACATAGCATGAAAATAAAACATTTTACAATTGTACTGAAAACTGGGGGATTGAAAATTAGTAACACATGAACACAAAGGACAATCTAGTGTCTAGTTTGTAAGACAAACAGATTCACAATCTGAATTTTATCTCAGTTCCAAAGCAGTATCTTTCTATCTCCTAAAACAAAAGCCTAAACAACTTTAAAATAGTCTAATAGAGGAAAAGAAGAGTAGAAGGCAAGAGAGAAAGAAACAGAAGGGAAGGGAGAGGGAGAGAGACTCATTGTTATAATTTCAACTTCCTACAGGAAGCTTTGCATTCCACCAATGATGAGCTATGATTTTGGCCATGCACTTCAGGAAAGAATGTATTGAAGCAAAGAAATCCTAGTATTTATAAATAAGATTGGTGTTTAACAGGATGATTTAAGAAAATAAGTTTGTCATCATGTGCATTCCTCATAGACAAAGTCGGTACTAGTTAAAATAGTAAGAACAGATTTTAATCAGTAATTTACTGTTACAATGAGGAAGAGGGTCCAGTATGAACTGAACTCAACTTTTGTTTGTACAAAGGTGACCTGTTATTTTAAAGGGAAAATGAGAGAATAGGAAGGCAGGAATGTCTGAAACTTTAGCACAGTCAGGGAAGTGAAAAATTACAAAAAGCAGGAAGGGTTAGGGGAGGGGGGTGGTCCCTGTGAAACCCATCTGGGTTTGTTAACTGGCTTTTATCAAAGTTTGGCTCCCACCATCCCAGAGACTGGGAGACAGGGGCACTCCCTTCAGGTGTTGCCTGGAACAAACAGTAAATGATTTCAGCAGCCTTGAGTTTTCCCATGTAAACACTTTAAGGGGGATTAGGACCACCCAGGGATGCAGATTTGAGCTGTTAAAATCTATGTTAGTGTATGTTCAAATCTTTATAGGCCAAGGTTTAGGCCTAGTCCAGAAGAGGCCTCAGTGGTACTTGACTAGAGTTTGGTCAAAGAGAAAATATTTGTCAACACACAAGGAAATAAAGGATGGAATTCAGCCATTGTTTTTCTGAAACCAGTACATATGCATTAATCCTTAACTCCCATCTTTACTTGCAAAGGGGTAATAAACATCAGTTATTTTTTTGGTTCATTGATGAATATTAAGCTGGCTGCGTTCATAGGAGGAAAGGCTTGAGGCTCACGGAGGAGTCTGATGTCAAGAGTAAAACTGGGGATTTCTTGGGATGGGTATGCTGGAGGAGAGGTGAGTTTGCTGGGAGCGGTGGAGATCTAGGCTTTGCCTACATGCAGGAGTGTTGCTGTGAAAAAGAGGGTACAAACTTACTACAGCCTTTAGAAAAGTGTCAAACATTCCTGGAGGCACATTTTGATCTTGGGTCAGTGGAAAGTCCCTGGTAGTGGGACCCACCTCTGAGGGATCTGGGTCACACTGCCTGAAGATGCAGGAGGAGCCCACGTAGCAGCACTGTGTGTGGCAGAAGAACAGACCTCAACGATGAGATTCTCTGTGGCTGGCCTGGGCCCCTACACAGGTCCTTCTGTCACTGTGGAGCCTGAGCCCCCAAGTTTTGAGGTCTAAAACCCAGAGACAATCACTAAGGTTCAACTCGCTACAAACTCAGTTCTATAATTGGGGATAAAATATTTTTGCATTATTGAAATTAGTTTGATGATTCCTTTTTGCTAATATTGCTGAAAACAAAATTTTTGACATCTAGCTAGCGATATTTCAAATTCATTAATGTTTCATGAAATATATTATGGTTAAGTTATGTTTTAAAAGGATGTGTATATAGGTAGATATAGATATATGGATATGGATAGCCAGCTAGCTAGACTGATAGGAAGATAGGTAGATATGGGAGCTCTCCTTAGGAGAACTTAACAAAGTTCTCTCATTAATTTTGCTAAATAAAAAGATTTTAATGTTATAAATTAAGTGTATAAAGAGAAAAAATAAATCAAAGACTTCACTATTGGGGTAAAAAAACTAAATGGATGAATGCCTGTGCTCATGGCCAGAAGAATAAAAATGTACTTTGACTAGACTCTCAGAGTGGTAAGGGATAATAGATCTTTAGGGGCATCTAGTCCAGTTTGCATTTGATGTTGAATCCCCTGACAACTTGCCAGACATGTGCTGGTCCAGCCTATGTCTGAGCACTTTCAGTGATGCAGAAAATATTACCACCTGAGCTCATTCCTCTCCAGAGGAAGTCTGAGGTGTCTTTGGACAGCTATGAGTGATACAAAATTCCTTTTTACTTTTAGCAAAAATTATGCTCCCTGGAGTTTCCAGTTTTTCATTCCAGTTTGAAACTGCAGGGCCACAAGGAACAAATCAAATGCCTTTTGTACACAAAAGCTCTTGGTCTATTTAAGAGGGGCTCTCAAATTCCACTTGAGTCTCCTTTTCTACAGATTCAATATCCACAATCCCTTTAAGGAGGCTTCATCTGTCATACTGTCAATTCCCTTCACAATTTTGGTCTCCTCAGCTCTGAATGTCTTCCACTTTGTCAATATCTCTCTTAAAGTCTGGGGTTTCAGACTGACAAACTTAGATTCAACCAAATGACAGGCAGAGTATTATCATTTTCATTGTTCTGTGCTCCTATCACATTCCTCATTTTATATGCCTATCAGTGTCACCAAGATCAAAAGAACTTCTCGACAGGATGACTTATGATGACTCACACTATTGACATGACTCTCCATTGTCCGGTATTGAATTTACTGACAATAAAATGTCAAGTATTTTTGGTTATTTTGTTTTTATTTGTTTTTGTTTTTTAACAGTACTGCTTCTCTCCCTCTGTATTTATGTACTTATTCTGTTAAATGCTTGTTTATTTTCTGGCTTTTGGTCTGAGAACCTTATATTAAATCCAGCTAAATTTCATCATATAAACTTAAGCTCATCTCTCTTGGCTTGTCAAAATACTTTCGTGTCATGATTCTCTCATTTACTACCTCTCCCACCTTTCATAAATATAAAATATTCCACACTATTAGATTCTATAATGCAATATTCTTGGTTCTCAGGTTTCAATCACTTAACCAAAAACCTAATCACAATTGTATCCTAAGGATTCTTTTCAAATATCCATTATTTTGCATTTATCTTTTCCACATTTCTATTAAAAACTAGGCAGTAAAAATTGTCCATTGGGCTAGAAGCTTCATGATGTTGTGTGTTTGAGTTTCTGTTGAGTATCCAGTATCTGGCAAAGTTATCATGTGCTGAATATATATTAAATGAATGAATTAATAATTTTATACACTATGCTGTATGAGACACACTAATTTGGAAAAATACACGGTTTTTGGCATGTAGATACTCTTAACGAAGCATCCTCCGACAAACATCTGAGTCAGCTGATAAGGCAAACAAGCAAATGCAAATATTCACAGGGTAATTTATCTTAAATTTTAACAGAAAATAGTTAAGGCAATCTGCTAAATTTATAAGTATTTGATACATAATCTAGATAAAACTGGATTTTTAGCAAGTACTTCTCCAACATTTCTAAAGATAGTTCTCTATTTTTTCTCAATTACTTTTCTTTAAAGCAGGAAAAGAAAAGAGTAACTTCAATCACTTAAATGGGCATCGTAAGCTGCTGTTCTAGAAAAGATCGTTGGCATCAAAACTAGCTACTAAGGTACAGACACTTTCTCCTTCACATTTTCATCTCTCTAAAAAAGCCAACATATAAGCATTAGCATCTTCATTTGTGGCAAATCTATGACATAAAATCTATTGAAAGTGTTTCTGTATGCTGTCCAAAACTCTCTGAGAAAGAAATTCAAGAAAAATGGTATTTATTTTGGTCTTTTGTCCCCATTCTCCTAGATCATTTGAAAACCAGAAAATAACGAGGTTTAAGGAAAAACCTATGGATAAGAAGAGCTGTACTGAATACAGCTTTAAAGAAATTTATGATTTGCATGAAGTCTCATCTTTAATATTAACTAAATTTCTCCATCACTATCAGTGCATGTATGTGAAGATATATCTCAGGAAAAAAAAATGTTTTAACTGTTAAGATTCATTATCCTCTTGCTTATCAGATATATAAAAAAATATTGTTAAGGATAAGCTTGCAAGCTGATGGTGTTTTTGAATACAAATCATAGTCTTCACAGTTGGGAACTGGTAGATGCCAGTGTATGAAAATCATGAAATCATAGAGGCAAAATGTCCCTTTTCAAGGTCATTTAACACTACAATGACTATGTTTGGCTTAACTAAAGCTATTGCAAATCAGTACTTTGAGTTAAATTCTCTGTTTTATGTCAAAGAGAATATTCTAACTTACTTTCTGAAGTAAAAAGGAAAGGAAAGGATCTTTCTTGTCCAAATCTATTGCTTTGCCAATTGTGATCACTTAAAAACATTGGGTGAACACGGTTACAGGTACAAATCCAGGTCTATGAGAATATTCATCAGCCTTTGACTATAATAATGCTTCCAGCTCTCTGATTCTGAGGGCACTTGGGAGGTGTCCAGTGGCAACCACATCAAGGCTGCAGTCTTCCTTCACAGACTATAGGGAAATACTTGTGACTATTGTAAATATTCTTCAAAATATATGTGACTCATGAACATTTGCACTTCAGTGTAACTCTCTCTACAATGTATGAAAGGTTGAATTATATTTATATTTGAATTAAAGAGGAAAATAACATGTACAAAACCATGAATGATTTCCTCCAGTATGCCTTGTTTACCTGACCATAACCTCTGCACAATCAATTCCCAGGTTACTTATCAGTTTACTGTTTCTCAGGTCCAAATGTACTCTTGTTTGACCACTGTGGGAATGGAGCTGGGCCTGTTACCTATTTCTCCTTAGCCAGCTGGCACAATGTTAAGCTTTATCAGTAGAGGATGATAGATTTTGAGATTTTGCAGAAAGAGCTTTGCATGCTAGTCTATGGTACTCTTCTTGGCAGGCTCCTGCAGTACACAGGGCATCTCCAGGATCAAGCTCCTGTCTCGTGGATGACTTTTCCAGTGCCAGGTACTGTGACCCATGCAAATTCTCCAACATAGGTTTCCTGCAGTGCACAGAGCTCAACAGCCCAGGGCAACAGATTACCCAGCAGCCCCCATAGGTGGTTTTGTGGAGAAGTGCCTCCAGCGGGGCACTACCCATGGACAGCTTCCCTTGGCACTCTAGAGAGCAGATTTCTGATATGTTCCACCAGTGTGTCCCCTCAACTACTTCTCTGCCATCCAGCTAGGGTTATACCTTCTCTAGCAAGGTCTGGTTCTCAGGGTTGGTAGAGAGGTGAGGATTTTATTAGGGTGTCCTCTTCTAAGGGTAGTGACTGTCCGTTACACCTTATGTTCCTATGTGTAGAATGCCTTATACTTCTTACTAACCAAGACCTCACTACTACAATCACTTAATACTTCTTTCTTCTAACTTTTGTTCAAATTGCTGTGCAGTTTCTATTTCCTCATTGGACCCTGACTATAGCCTAATGAATTCATACTCATCTTTCAGAATTCAGCTCAAATGTCCTATGCTCAAGAAAACCTTTTGACACTCACTCCCAGAAGGATTCAGAATCTCCTATTCTCTTAGTTGATCTCAATGTATCACGTACTCTTCCTTGGTAAAGCTTAATCACAGCTATAATTTTAGTTTTCTATAATTCTTCGAGTAACATATGGTTCTGATACTAGTCTCAAAGTTCCATGAAAGAGGAGTAGTATCTGTATCTTTTCACCAATATATCCCTAGATCCAACACCAACTCTGGCACACAGGGGCATTCTGTAAATATTGGGTGGGCCAAAAAGTGCCTTTGTTTTTTAAGTAAAAATGAAAGACACATTTTTCACTTTCACCAAGAACTTTATTGAACAACGTATTCACCCTTTTGTTCCACTACCTTCTGCCACTTTTCAGGCAACTTCATAATTCCATTTTCCAAAAACTTTTTAATCTTTTTGAGCAAAGAACTGTTCCAGGTACATTTTACAGTCTTCCAGGGAAAGGAAATTTTTTCCATTCAGAGAATTTTGGAAAGACCGAAATAAATGGAAATCTGAAGGTGCAAAGTCTGATGAATACGGCAGATGAATCAGAGCTTCCCAGCAAAGTTGTAACAGATTTTGCCTGGTCATCAAATAAACACGCAGCCTTGCATTATCCTGATCAAAGATTATGTGTGTTCTGTTGACTAATTCTGTACGCTTTACATCGAGTGCCATTTTCAGTTGATCTAATTGGGAGCAGTACTTGTAGGAACTAATTGTTTGGTTTTCTGGAAGGAGCTCATAATAGAGGACTCACTTCAAATCCCACCATATACTCAACATCACCTTCTTTGGATGAAGACTGGCCTTTGGTGTGATTGGTGGTGGTTCATTTCACTTGCCCCATGATCTCTTCCATTCCACATTGTTGTACAGTATACACTTTTCATGACCCATGATAATTTGTTTTTAAAATGGAACGTTTTCATTATGTTTCAATAGAGAACCGTATGTGGAAATATGGTCAAAAAGGGTTTTTTTTGCTTAACTTATGTGGAACCCAAACATCAAAGCGATTCACATAACCAAGCTGGTGCAAATGATTTTCAATGCTTGATTTGGCTATTTTGAGTATGTAGGTGATCTCCTGCGTGGTATAACGTTGATTGTTCTCAATTATTGTTTCAGTTTGATCGCTATCAACTTCAACTGGTCTACCTGACCTTGGAGCATCGTCCAGTGAGAAATCTCCAGCACGAAACTTCGCAGACCAATTTTGACATATTCAATGAGTCACAGCACCTTCTCCATACACTGCACAAATCTTTTTCTGCATTTCAGTTGCATTTTTACCTTTCTTGAAATAATAAAGCATAATATGCTGAAAATGCTTTTTTTCTTCCATCTTCAATATTAAGATGGCTACACAAAAATTCACTGATTTGGTAAGTCTTTTTTTAAATGCATGCTGATATGACAGCTGTCACATACAACCTAACAAAATTGTTTTGAATGACGTTAAAGACAACTAAGTGCTAATAGAGCCATCTTATGGAAAACACCGAATGAACATTTTGGCCCACCCAATATTATTGAAAGAATGAATCAACCCCTTCAATGTGGCTTAAGCTAAATATCAAAATTTAGAAGAACTTTAGGGGCACAGTGTGATTTCTGGGCACCTGTTGGAAAATTGCTCAAAGTTTAAAGATTAAGAATTCAAGAATAAAGAAAAATATTCTTTAAGGTAATTAAAAATAAAATTGTACCCACAAAGTGACCAATAAGGCAGCATTATGCTTCTATGACCTGTTGTTGTAACTTTCACATCATCTATGGGTTCCAAAATCTCTCCTAATCTAATATTTCCTCATTTTCACATCATCTGTGCTTTTTCCCCATCCTACTGTCAACTACTGAAATAGCGTGCAAACTCGTCAGTATTCTAAAACACACTTAAGCTTGCAAGCACATTTAATGATTTTTAAAAATTTGATTAGTAAGAGGATAATGAATAATCACATAATCTGTTTCTGATTTTTGTAAACCCATCAGTGATGTACTTTTTGTTTCCTTTCCTGGTTTGGCCTTATTTTCATTTATCTCACCATAGTATGGGCTCTCTTTTATTCCATGCTGTCATATAATTTCTAGTTTGTTTACCACGTATACTCTCCTGAGATTTATTTATAAAAATGTCATAAGGTCTTTCTCTTCTCAGCTATTTTACAAGTTTTTAAGATACATACTTTTAATGGTTACTGATTTTGTGGTCAGCACTTTTATACTGATGGATTTCCAAAGCTTTAAAATTTTGTGATTCAACTTATATATTTTCTTCTTTCATGTCTATAGTGAACAGTGCTGCTCTTTTAACTAATTTAGCTAACAAATTCTCATTTTTCTTTTCCTGAAGTCAAGGTAGATTATGGTTCTATTTATCTTTTATTTATATCATTTCATATTAATGAACAAACCTACTAATTTTCTTTATCAGAATTACAATAATGATCATATTTAACCTCTCAAATACTCCATAATGTTATTCTACTCTATCCTTCCTTCTATCAATTTAAAACTTCTTTTGATAGTAAGTTTTAAAATTATAATTTATGCTCCATAATAAAAAAAATCTTACTTGACACTCTATACTTTAAAATACATGGTTTCTACAAATTGTAATCCTGATTTTTAAAAATGTAATCTGTATGCATCTTGAGTATTTATTAGAGTTGCTAGTCAACTACAAGTTGACACATGAAAAGCACTAGAAGTAAGTCTAAACAAGAAATTATTAGACAAATGGAATTAATAATTAATGTCTATGCTTTCATATAAATTACATCCAACATATGTATGCATCTGTGAATTATTACAGGAACTCTATTGTGCAGTGGTTGAAATCAGAGGGTTTGGAATGAGGCAGATGTGTATTAATGATTGAGGTGTACTTTTCTTAAATATTATTAAAGACTAAAAACTCAGGCCATTTAATTAGGCTTTGCATATGAGCAAGGAAATATGGATTTGAATTCCAAATATCTAAAAAAAAAATGTGTTTTCATTGTTACTTTTTACCCCAGCAAACTGAAGTGAAACTCTTAAATTAAAATCTGTGTCCTTGTGTTCTTTAGTGAGGTGTAGTAACCCCTGCCTCTAAACAAGGTTACCTGTGGAAAAAAAAAAGTTTTTTAAAAAATTATAATTTCCCACCACATTTTATATAAATGCATGAAATTTGAGATTTCTGTTTATATTAGTCATGAAGGTGTTTACATGTATTCTCATGGAATATCAAAAGATGAAATGACACCATTGTAATAGCATCAAAATAATAAAATACTTAGAAATAAACTTAACCAAGAGAGTGAGTCATGCACTGAAAATTATATAAAACGATGAAAGAAATTAAGGAAGACATAAATAAGTGGAAAGACATCTCATGTTCAAAGATTGGAAGATTTACTATTGTAAAACATCCATATCACACAATGCAATTTGCAGATTCAGTGCTATTCCCATCAAAATCTCAATGGCATTTCTTACAGAATTTTTTTTAATACTAAAATTATATATATTAAAAAAGAAAAGACCCAGCATAGCCAAGCAATCTTGATAAAGAATTAAGTTGGAGGCATCACACTTCCTGGTTTTAAAATCTGTTACAAAGCTGCAATAATTAAAACATATGATGCTGACATAAAGACAGACATATAGACCAATGGAACTAAATAGAGAGCCTAGAAATAAATCTACACATATACATCCAACTGATCTTTAACAAGGATGCCATAAATACACAATGGGGAATGGATAGTTTCTTTAATAAATGATTTTGGGAAAACAGGATATACATTTGCAAAAGGATAAAATTCGACTTCTATTTTATACCATACTGAAAAATCAACTCAAAATGGATTAAAGCTTTAATTAAGACTTGAAACTGTGGAACTCCTAGAAGAAAACATAAAGGAAAAGCTCTGTAACATTGGCTTCGGCAATGATTTTATAGACATGATACCAAAAGTACAGCTAACAAAAGCAAAAATAGAAATAGACAAGTGGGAGTGGACTATGTCAATCTAAAAGTTTCTGCACAGTAGAAAGGAAAAAAAAAAAAAAAGATCAACAAGGTGAAAAGGCAGCCCACAGAATGGAGAAACTATTTGCAAATCACATATCTGATAAGGGGTAAATATCCAAATATATAAGAAACAACTACAACTCAATATCAAAATAAAAGATAAACCAATTACAAAATGGGCAAAGGACTTGAATAAATACTATTTCAAGCAAGACATATAAACTGCCAGTATGCATATGAAAATATGTTTAAAATTACTACTCACAGAGAAATGCAAATCAAAACCACAATGAACTATCACCCCACACCTGTTAAAATAGCTACCATCAAAAAAAATAATAATAATAACAAGTGTTGGAGAGGATGTGGAAAAATTGGAACCCTTGTACAATGCTGGTAGGAATATAAATGGTGTGATTACTATGAAAAAAGTATGGAGATTCCCAAAAAAGTTAAAAATTGAATTAAAATATAATCCAGGAGGAGGGACCGAAGTTCCCCGGGACCAGACGCTGGGGGCCGCTCTTTCTGCACAGCAGCGGCGGGTGGCAGCGAACCCCTGTCCCTCAGAAGCTGGTCTTGCGCTGCCGCCCGGGCACCGGACCAGGCGGAGGGTCGGCGCCCACTTACCCGGCCCGCCGTCCGCACGACTGTCGCGGCTTGGGCCGCCGGGGCCCCTCCAGAACCGGCAGCCTCAGTGAGGCCGCCCACCTTCGGCCTCCGGGGAGTTCCGTGACGGCGGAGGGAAGAGACCCCGAGCTGCGGGACTTCCAGCTCTGCGGAAACGCCGGCTCCGTTCTGGGCGCAGAGGGTGGGACCGCTCTGCCCCGAGGCCTTTCGGGAGGAGAGTTCCGGGAAGATGGCGGAAGAGTAAGACGCGGAGATCACCTTCCTCTCCACAGATACACCAGAAATACATCTACGCGTGGAACAACTCCTACGGAGCACCTACTGAACGCTGGCAGAAGACCTCAGACCTCCCAAAAGGCAAGGAACCCCCCATGTACCTGGTTAGGGCAAAAGAAAAAACTAAACAGAGACAAAAGAATAGGGACGGGTCCTGCACCAGCGGGAGAGAGCTGTGAAGGAGGAAAAGTGTCCACACACTAGGAGCCCCTTCGCGGGTGGAGACTTCGGGAGGCGGAGTGGGGGAGCTTGGGAGCCGCGGAGGAGAGCACAGCAACAGGGGTGCGGAGGGCAAAGCGGAGAGATTCCAGCGCAGAGGATCGGGCCGACCGGCACTCACCAGCCGAGAGGCTTGTCTGCTCGCCCGCCGGGGCGGGCGGGACTGGGAGCTGAGGCTCTGGCTTTTGTCGGAGCGCCGGGAGAGGACTGAGGTTGGCGGCGTGAACACAGCCTGCAGGGCGTTGGTGCGCCGCGGCTGGCCGGGAGAGAGTCTGGGGAGGGGTCTGGACCTGCCGAAGAGGCAAGAGACTTTTACGTCCCTCTTTGTTTCCTCGTGCACGAGGAGGGGGGATTGGGAACGCTGCTTGGGAGAGCTCCGGAGACGGGCGCGAGCCGCGGCTAAGAGTGCGGAGCCCAGAGACGGACATGGGACGCTAAGGCCGCTGCTGCCGCCGCCAGGAGGCCTGTGTGCGAGCGCAGGTCACTAGCCACACGCCCTTCCGGGGAGCCTGTGCAGCCCGCCGCTGCCGGGGTCCCGGGATCCGGGGACGGCTCCCCCGGGAGAGTGCACAGCGCGCCTCAGGCTGCAGCGTCACGCCGGCCTCTGCCGCTGCAGGCCCGGCCTGCACTCCGTGACCCTCCCTACCCCCCGGCCTGGGTGAGCCAGAGCCTCCGAATCAGCGGCTCCTTTAACCCCGTCCTGTCTGAGCAAAGAACAGACGCCCTCCGGCGACCTACACGCACAGGCGGGGCCAAATCCAAAGCTGAGCCCCTGGGAGCTGTGAGAACAAAGAAGAGAAAGGGAAATCTCTTCCAGCAGCCTCAGAAGCAGCGGATTAAAGCTCCACAATCAACTTGATATACCCTGCATCTGTGGAATACCTGAATAGACAACGAATCATCCCAAATTAAGGAGCCCTGTGGATGAAAGGCTCTTGGTGCTGCAGCCAGGACTCAGTGCTGTGCCTCTGAGGTGGGAGAGCCAACTTCAGGACACTGGTCCACAAGAGGCCTCCCAGCTGCACATAATATCAAACAGCAAAAATCTCCGAGAGATCTCCATCTCAACGCCAGCACCCAGCTTCACTCAACGACCAGCAAGCTACAGTGCTGGACATCCTATGCCAAACAACTAGCAAGACAGGAACACAACCCCACCCATTAGCAGAGAGGCTGCCCAAAATCATAATAAGTCTACAGACACCCCAAAACACACCACCAGACGTGGACCTGCCCACCAGAAAGACAAGATCCAGCCTCATACACCAGAACACAGGCACTAGTACCCTCCACCAGGAAGCCTACACAACCCACTGAACCAACCTTAGCCACTGGGGACAGACTCAAAAAACAACAGGAACTACGAACCTTCAGCCTGCAAAAAAAAAAAAAAGGAGACCCCAAACACAGTAAGATAAGCAAAATGAGAAGACAGAAAAACACACAGCAGATGAAGGAGCAAGATAAAAACCCACCAGACCTAACAAATGAAGAGGAAATAGGCAGTCTACCTGAAAAAGAATTCAGAATAATGATAGTAAGGTTGATCCGAAATCTTGGAGATAGAATGGACAATAGAATGGACAAATTGCAAGAATCAGTTAACAAGGACCTAGAAGAACTAAAGATGAAACAAGCAACGATGAACAACACAATAAATGAAATTAAAAGTACTCTAGATGGGATCAATAGCAGAATAACTGAGGCAGAAGAACGGATAAGTGACCTGGAAGATAAAATAGTGGAAATAACTACTGCAGAGCAGAATAAAGAAAAAAGAATGAAAAGAACTGAGGACAGTCTCAGAGACCTCTGGGACAACATTAAACGCACCAACATTCGAATTATAGGGGTTCCAGAAGAAGAAGAGAAAAAGAAAGGGACTGAGAAAATATTTGAAGAGATTATAGTTGAAAACTTCCCTAATATGGGAAAGGAAATAGTTAATCAAGTCCAGGAAGCACAGAGAGTCCCATACAGGATAAATCCAAGGAGAAATACGCCAAGACACATATTAATCAAACTGTCAAAAATTAAATACAAAGAAAACATATTAAAAGCAGCAAGGGAAAAACAACAAATAACACACAAGGGAATCCCCATAAGGTTAACAGCTGATCTTTCAGCAGAAACTCTGCAAGCCAGAAGGGAGTGGCAGGACATATTGAAAGTGTTGAAGGAGAAAAACCTGCAACCAAGATTACTCTACCCAGCAAGGATCTCATTCAGATTTGATGGAGAAATTAAAACCTTTACAGACAAGCAAAAGCTGAGAGAGTTCAGCACCACCAAACCACCTCTACAACAACTGCTAAAGGAACTTCTCTAGGCAAGAAACACAAAAGAAGGAAAGGACCTACAATAACAAACCCAAAACAATGAAGAAAATGGGAATAGGAACACACATATCGATAATTACCTTAAATGTAAATGGACTAAATGCTCCCACCAAAAGACACAGATTGGCTGAATGGATACAAAAACAAGACCCATATATTTGCTGTCTACAAGAGACCCACTTCAGACCTAGAGACACATACAGACTGAAAGTAAGGGGATGGAAAAAGGTATTTCATGCAAGTGGAAACCAAAAGAAAGCTGGAGTAGCAATTCTCATATCAGACAAAATAGACTTTAAAACAAAGACTATTAGAAGAGACAAAGAAGGACACTACATAATGATCAAGGGATCAATCCAAGAGGAAGATATAACAATTGTAAATATTTATGCACCCAACATAGGTGCACCTCAATACATAAGGCAAATACTGACAACCATAAAAGGGGAAATCGACAGTAACACATTCATAGTAGGGGACTTTAACACCCCACTTTCACCAATGGACAGATCATCCAAAATGAAAATAAATAAGGAAACACAAGCTTTAAATGATACATTAAACGAGATGGAGTTAATTGATATTTATAGGACATTCCATCCAAAAACAACAGAATACACATTTTTCTCAAGTGCTCATGGAACATTCTCCAGGATAGATCATATCTTGGGTCACAAATCAAGCCTTGGTAAATTTAAGAAAATTGAAATTGTATCAAGTATCTTTTCTGACCACAACGCCATGAGACTAGATATCAATTACAGGAAAAGATCTGTAAAAAATACAAACACATGGAGGCTAAACAATACACTACTTAATAATGAAGATATCACTGAAGAAATCAAAGAGGAAATCAAAAAATACCTAGAAACAAATGACAATGGAGACACAACGACCCAAAACCTGTGGGATGCAGCAAAAGCAGTTCTAAGGGGGAAGTTTATAGCAATACAAGCCCACCTTAAGAAGCAGGAAGCATCTCGAATAAACAACCTAACCTTGCACCTCAAGCAATTAGAGAAAGAAGAACAAAAAAACCCCAAAGCTAACAGAAGGAAAGAAATCATAAAAATCAGATCAGAAATAAATGAAAAAGAAATGAAGGAAACAATAGCAAAGATCAATAAAACTAAAAGCTGGTTCTTTGAGAAGATAAACAAAATAGATAAACCACTAGCCAGACTCATCAAGAAAAAAAGGGAGAAGACCCAAATCAATAGAATTAGAAATGAAAAAGGAGAGGTAACAACTGACACTGCAGAAATAAAAGAGATCATGAGAGATTACTACAAGCAACTCTATGCCAATAAAATGGACAATCTGGAAGAAATGGACAAATTCTTAGAGAGGCACAACCTGCCAAGACTGAATCAGGAAGAAATAGAAAATATGAACAGACCAATCACAAGCACTGAAATTGAAACTGTGATTAAAAATCTTCCAACAAAGAAAAGCCCAGGACCAGATGGCTTCACAGGCGAATTCTATCAAACATTTAGAGAAGAGCTAACACCTATCCTTCTCAAACTCTTCCAAAATATAGCAGAGGGAGGAACACTCCCAAACTCCTTCTACGAGGCCACCATCACCTTGATACCAAAACCAGACAAGGATGTCACAAAGAAAGAAAACTACAGGCCAATATCACTGATGAACATAGATGCAAAAATCCTCAACAAAATACTAGCAAACAGAATCCAACAGCACATTAAAAAGATCATACACCATGATCAAGTGGGGTTTATTCCAGGAATGCAAGGATTCTTCAATATACGCAAATCTATCAATGTGATAAACCATATTAACAAACTGAAGGAGAAAAACCATATGATCATCTCAATAGATGCAGAGAAAGCTTTTGACAAAATTCAACACCCATTTATGATAAAAACCCTGCAGAAAGTAGGCATAGAGGGAACTTTCCTCAACATAATAAAGGCCATATATGACAAGCCCACAGCAAACATCATCCTCAATGGTGAAAAACTGAAAGCATTTCCACTAAGATCAGGAACAAGACAAGGTTGCCCACTCTCACCACTCTTATTCAACATAGTTTTGGAAGTTTTAGCCACAGCAATCAGAGAAGAAAAGGAAATAAAAGGAATCCAAATTGGAAAAGAAGAAGTAAAGCTGTCACTGTTTGCAGATGACATGATCCTATACATAGAGAACCCTAAAGATGCTACCAGAAAACTACTAGAGCTAATCAATGAATTTGGTAAAGTGGCAGGATACAAAATTAATGCACAGAAATCTCTGGCATTCCTATATACTAATGATGAAAAATCTGAAAGTGAAATCAAGAAAACACTCCCATTTACCATTGCAACAAAAAGAATAAAATATCTAGGAATAAACCTACCTAAGGAGACAAAAGATCTGTATGCAGAAAATTATAAGACACTGATGAAAGAAATTAAAGCTGATACAAATAGATGGAGAGATATACCATGTTCTTGGATTGGAAGAATCAACATTGTGAAAATGACTCTACTACCGAAAGCAATCTATAGATTCAATGCAATCCCTATCAAACTACCACTGGCATTTTTCACAGAACTAGAACAAAAAATTTTGCAATTTGTATGGAAACACAAAAGACCCCGAATAGCCAAAGCAATCTTGAGAACGAAAGAAGGAACTGGAGGAATCAGGCTCCCTGACTTCAGACTATACTACAAAGCTACAGTTATCAAGACGGTATGGTACTGGCACAAAAACAGAAAGATAGATCAATGGAACAGGATAGAAAGCCCAGAGATAAACCCACGCACATATGGTCACCTTATCTTTGACAAAGGAGGCAGAAATGTACAGTGGAGAAAGGACAGCCTATTCAATAAGTGGTGCTGGGAAAACTGGACAGCTACATGTAAAAGTATGAAATTAGATCACTCCCTAACACCGTCCACAAAAATAAGCTCAAAATGGATTAAAGACCTAAATGTAAGGCCAGAAACTATCAAACTCTTAGAGGAAAACATAGGCAGAACACTCTATGACATAAATCACAGCAAGGTCCTTTTTGACCCACCTCCTAGAGAAATGGAAATAAAAAGAAGAGTAAACAAATGGGACCTAATGAAACTTAAAAGCTTTTGCGCAGCAAAGGAAACCATAAAGAAGACCAAAAGACAACCCTCAGAATGGGAGAAAATATTTGCAAATGAAGCAACTGACAAAGGATTGATCTCCAAAATTTATAAGCAGCTCATGCAGCTTAATAACAAAAAAACAAACAACCCAATCCAAAAATGGGCAGAAGACCTAAATAGACATTTCTCCAAAGAAGATATACAGAGTGCCAACAAACACATGAAAGAATGCTCAACATCACTAATCATGAGAGAAATGCAAATCAAAACTACAATGAGATATCATCTCACACCAGTCAGAATGGCCATCATCAAAAAATCTAGAAACAATAAATGCTGGAGAGGGTGTGGAGAAAAGGGAACCCTCTTACACTGTTGGTGGGAATGTAAATTGATACAGCCACTGTGGAGAACAGTATGGAGGTTCCTTAAAAAGCTACAAATAGAACTACCATATGACCCAGCAATCCCACTACTGGGCATATACCCTGAGAAAACCATAATTCAAAAAGAGTCATGTACCAAAATGTTCATTGCAGCTCTATTTACAATAGCCCAGAGATGGAAACAACCTAAGTGTCCATCATCGGATGAATGGATAAAGAAGATGTGGCACATATATACAATGGAATATTACTCAGCCATAAAAAGAGACGAAATTGAGCTATTTGTAATGAGGTGGATAGACCTAGAGTCTGTCATACAGAGTGAAGTAAGTCAGAAAGAGAGAGACAAATACCGTATGCTAACACATATATATGGAATTTAAAAAAAAAAAATGTCATGAAAAACCTAGGGGTGAAACAGGAATAAAGACACAGACTTACTAGAGAATGGACTTGAGGCTATGGGGAGGGGGAAGGGTAAATGGTGACAAAGCGATAAAGAGGCATGGACATATATACACTACCAAACGTAAGGTAGATAGCTAGTGGGAAGCAGCCGCATAGCACAGGGAGATCAGCTCGGTGCTTTGTGACTGCCTGGAGGGGTGGGATAGGGAGGGTGGGAGGGAGGGAGATGCAAGCGGGAAGAGATATGGGAATATATGTATATATATAACTGATTCATTTTGTTGTGAAGCTGAAACTAACATACCATTGTAAAGCAATTATACTCCAATAAAGATGTTAAAAAAAAAAAATAATAATAAACAATAAAATAAAATTGCAAAAAAAAAAAAAAAAATAAAAAAAAAAAAAATAAAATATAATCCAACAGTGCTGCTTAAGGATACATATCCAAATTAATTGAAATTAGGATCTCAAAGTGATATTTGTATTTCCATGCTTATTATAATGTTAATCATAAGTCAAAAATTGAAAATACCTCACATGTTCATTAACAAAGAATGGATAAAGAAAATGTAGTATATACACACAATAAAATATTATTCAGCCTCATAAAAAGAAGGAAATTCTACCGTTTGTGACCACATGGATAGACATGGAAGACATTACACTAAATCAAACAAGTCACAAAGGAAAAATACTGCAGTATTCCATTTATATGAGGCATACAAAATATTCAAATTCATAGAAGCAGATCAAAGAATAGTAGATGCTAGGGGATGGGAGGAGGGGAAAATGGATAATTGTTGTTCCATGGGTATAAAGTTACAGTTACAAAAGGTGAATAAGTTCTAGAGATCTGCTGTACAACATAGTGCCTCTAGCTAACAATATGTTGTTGTACACTTACAAATCTGTTGAAAGTAGATCTCATGTTAATTATTTTTACCACAAAAAAGAAAAAAAAAGAGAGAAAAGAGACACAGGAAACTTTCAAAGGTGATGGACACATTTATTATCTAAATTAAGGTGTAGGTCCTTGTTTTCTTAAGGATCATTCACAGAGAATTTATTTTTTTTTAATTTTTATAAAGTCCAGTTAATTAGTTTTTCCTTTTACAAGTATGTTTTGGGTGTCAGTACTAAAAACTTCCTGCATGTCACTAGATTGTGAATATTTCTTCTATATTATCCCCCTAAATTTTTAGTTTTTGCTCAAATATGTGAGGCAATTTTAGTCCTTTTTTATGAGGTGAGGTTAAAGTTGAGGAGTTTTTTGTTTGTTTTTTTGTTTGTCTATGAATGTCCAGTTGCTTCAGTATTATTTGTTGAGGAGGCTGGTCTCCTCCATTGAATGACTTTTGTACCCTTATAAAAATTAATTTGAGCACATTTGTGTGAATCTGTCTGTGGGTTCTCTATTCTGTTCTGTTAATCTCTGCATCTATATATCTATTCCTCCATCTGACACACTATCTAGATTTCTGTAGCTATATAGGAAGACTTAATATCAAGTGGAGTTATTTCACTTGACCCTTTTTTTTCGAAATTGTTTTAGGTTTTCTAGAGATTTTGCCTTTCCATACAGAATTTAGAACAAGATTGTCTATATCACAAAAATAGCTTGGGATTTTGATAGAAATTTTATTAAACCTACTGATCAATTTGTTCAGAATTGATATATTTACCATGCTGAGTCTTCCAAAACATGAATGTAGTTTGTTTTTCCATTTATTTAGGGCCACTTTGATTTCTTTCATCAGAGTTTTGTACATTTCAGGATGTATTTCCTGTATATGTCTTGTTATATTTATATAAAATTATAGCATTTTCTTTGAAACAATTATACATCTTTGGGGTTTTTCTTTTTTAGCCTATTGATAAGGTGTATTACAGTCATTTATTACCCAATGTTCAACCAGTCTTGCATATCTGGAATAAGTCCCACTGGTCTTGGTATACAATCTTTTTATTTGGTAATATCTAATATCTTATTGAGGATTTTCACATCTAAACTCATGAGAGATAATGGTCTGTAGTTTTCCTTTCTGTACTACCTTTGTCTGTTTTTTTATCAGAATAAAACTGGCCACATAACAAGTGGTGAAAGTGTTCCTTTATCATTTATTTTGTGTAACTACTTTGTAGAATTCACCAGGGAAACCATCTGAGCCTGAAGATACTTTTTAGGAATATTTTTAAATAGAAATTAAATTTCTGTTATGATTATAGACTATTCAAGTTAACAATTTCATTTTGGTTGAATTGTGGTAATCTCTCAAGGAATTGATCCATTTATTCAAAATTTTTGAATTTACGAGCATAAAGGTGTGTGTGGTGTTCTGTCATTATATTTTTAATGGTTTCAGGATTGCTTGTGACATTCATCTTTTCATCTGAATATTAGTGACTTGTATTTATTTTAATTTTCTTCAGTTTTAGAGGTTGTTATGGTCTGATGCTTGTTACCACCCCAATCCCTTCCCCTCCATCCCACAAAAAAAGATTCATGTATTGAAACCTAATCCCCAAGGTGATGGTATTAGGCAGTGGAGCTTTGGGTAGCTGATTAAGATATGAGGGCAGAGGCCTCATGAATGGGATTAGTGTCCTTATAAAAGAGACTCAACAGAGTTTCTTACTGCCTTTGACCATATAGTGCTACAATGAAAAGTCTGTGATCTGGAAGAGGGCTCTAGACAGCCCATGCTATCACTCCGATGTCAGCCTTCCAGATTCCAGGACTGTGAGAAATAAATTTCTGTTGTTTATAAGCCACCCGCTCTGTGTTATTTTGTTATAGCAGCCAGAATGGACTAAGACAGAGATATATCAATTTTATTAGTCTTTTTTTTTTTTTTTTTTTTTTTTGCGGTACGCGGGCGCCTCACTGTTGCGATCCCTCCCGTTGCGGGACACAGGCTCCGGACGCGCAGGCTCAGCGGCCATGGCTCACGGGCCCAGCCGCTCCGAGGCATGTGGGATCCTCCCAGACTGGGGCACGAACCCGTGTCCCCTGCATCGGCAGGCAGACTCTCAACCACTGTGCCACCAGGGAAGCCCTTTTTTTTTTTTAAGAACCAGCTTTATTCACTGATTTTCCGTTTTTTATATTTTCATTTTCATTGTTTTTGTTTTTATTTTTTTTTAATTTCTTTGTTTCTGGTTTCTTATGTCTTTAGGTTTGTTTCACTCTCATTTTTTTTCTAGTTTGTTGAGGTAAGAATTTAAATTATTGATTTGAGACCTTTTCTCTTTTCTACTATAAGTTGTCAGCACTAAACATCTCCTTCTCAGGAGTTTTATTTACATTTTAGAAATTTTGATATCTTGTATTTTCATTCAGTTCTATGTGTTTGTTTTAATTTCTTTTGAGACTTCCTCTTTGTTGGATATTTTCAGAAGTGTGTTTAAATTTCAAGTGTTTGCAGATGATTTTCTTGTATTTCTGTCATTGACTCATAGTTTAATTCCATTGTGGCTCAGAGAACATAATCTGTACAATTTCGATTGTTAAGTATCGGTGCTTTAAGTTTTGTTTTAAGGATATGGTCTATCTTGGTAAATGTTCATAGGCTCATTAAAAAAAAATACTGTGCTCATCTATGAGCTGCTATTGGTTGAGGTTTTCTATATATGCCAATAAGATCCTATTGGTTGATGATGCTGTTCATTTTTATATATTCTTACTGATTTTCCATTTAATAATCCTATCAGTTGCTTAAAAAAGGAAGCTGAACACCTCAACTATAATTTTGGATTTTCCTATACCTTTTTTCAGTGCTGTCAGTTTTGGGTTTTGTATTGAAGCTCTGTTGTTTGAAGTTAAAACGTTTGAAGTTTCTAAAATATTTAAAGATTTTTAACAACTTAGAAGAAACTTGTTCTCAAAAAATGATTAAGAAAAATCAATATCACACTATTAATCTTCTTTACCTAAGTAATAAAGCTGAATTATAAACAAAAACTGTTGTTCAAAACGAGTTGAAGTGTGTTGTACTTATATACATTTTCATTGAAGAAATCTTTATTGGAAACAGTGCACATTTATATGAGTTAAAAATTGAGAAGTTTCTGAGATGTCAAGAAAATCATAGTCAATGTAAAGTAGGTTAAAAATGCCTCAAGAGCCAATATTTAAAAAATAATAATTTTGGTCAAGAAAGTACCTTGAAGCTTTTTCATATAGAACAAGAAGTCTTTAGTATAGAGTCTGGAAAAGACATTGAAATACATACAACTAAACTACTCTGCATAAGATACTAACACACACTTGAGGGTAAGAACAGCTGTGAAAGAGGCATCAGGAGATGAAAAAGAGTAAATCCCATGGGACAGAGCAGGAAGTTAGAGTTCATGGAGAAGGTAGCCAGTAAGATATTTCTGATAACAGGAGGCAAAGGATTTTTAAGAACTCTGATATTCATCTTTAAGTTGTCAATGGTAATGTAATATACATCTGTTATTTTGTGCTAGTTCATCAATGAAAGTTTACTTACACATCTTTTGGGGAAAAGTGATATAATTATCATAGTGTCTAGCATGTGGTGATAACATGCAGACACTATATATGGAACACTGAGATGGCCCATTAAAAAAAATATTTGGAAACAAGCAGTCTTATCCAACTAAAAGAAGTGTAAACACTACCTCCCACTTTTTCAAAGAATTCCTTGTTAGAATGAAAAATATAGAGTCTTTTACTATACATCATTTGGGAGTTTGTGCCAATTGCAGTTGACTCTAAATGTACAAATTGCTCTGCATGACATGTCAATACCTACTAAAATGGAATGAGGACCAAGGTTATTGGACCATAATAAATGTCCTCAAATCTGCTTGGAAAAAACAAAAGTCAAGGAAGTATTCAAAGTTAATGCTCCAGCTGAATTTGAAAAAATGGGATGACTGTTAGGTGAACAAGGGAAGAAAAAAATCTCTAAAACAGGGAATAATATGACAAAAGCTTAGAGACACAAAAGGAAGAGGTATATGAAAAGAACAAATTTTGGCATTGCTAGAGTATAAGAAGTGGATGGAAAAGAGTGTAACATTGGAGGTCAGGATATAAACAAGAGCTGAGCAAGGAAAGGCTTTGAATGCCATGCTATGCATGGCACAAATAAAACCTTATTTTGTAGGCAAGAACAGTTTTAAAGAGGGAAATGATATGATGTGCAGAGTAGTCTAGCTGTCTGTATTTCAATATCTTTTCCAGACTCTATACTCATGGCTTCTTGTTCTATAACTAAAGAGTCAAGTGATATTGACAGTTGGAAAAATAATTCTTATGCATGTACAGAGTACAGCTGGGTAGAAGAAATACCACAGAAAAATAAGAGTAGACTAGGCCAAAACTTCCCTTTGACTGATGGTAGGTATCTAAAACAAAAGAGAATAGGGTTCCAGTAGTAGAAATAAACACGACTTGAGAGATATGCTAATATTTTTAGAGTAGAAACAATGAGAATAGAATCAAACTGACCATAGAGAGTCTAAGAGACAACTTGTAGATGTTGATGACTTTTATATAGATGTTCAATAGGCAAGTGATTCAGAACTGGAAAAAAAGACCTGTTAGAGGGAAAGATAAGTGATCATTTGTCATGCAGAAGTTGAAGCCACAAGTATGAATGAGATTATTCAAATATATCTGTAAAGTTAAAAGGACAGAGGGAAGAAGATCAAGCTGTGTTCTATACCAAATACATTTAGAGGATGGGCATAGGAAGAGTCATCTAGGCTGGGGATTTAGGAGTGTCCCAGAAATAAAGGATGAGGCAGGAAAATGAAAATGAAGAAGAGCATCAAGAAGCAAAAACGTGATTGATGGTATCAGAAATTGCAGAGAAGTCAGGGAAGAAAGGCCTATATTTAGCACATAGGGAGATACTGGTAAGTTTATCTAAAACAGCTTTCTTGGAACAGTGAGGGCTGGTTCTATGTTACAGTGTGTTGAGGCATCAGTGCAGTTGTGACAGGAAGGAGAGTGACTAGTCTATTTCCTAAGGAGCTTGTCTGTCAGTCCGAGAGATTTTTTTTACCCTAAAGAGCGACATGGTAATTGAAGAAAGATTTGCAATTTTTTTTCCTGTTGTTGCAAGCTGAGAGCAATTTGAAGTCAGTGTGTGGATTGGGAGAGGCACAGACAGAGAGAGAGAGGGAAAGTGAAGAGAAGAGGAAAGAAGAGGAGAGGAGGGGAAGGAAGAGGAAGGAAGGAGAGGGGAGGGGAGGGGAGGGGAGGGGAGGAAAGAGAAGTTGAAGGTATAGGGAAGACAGGAGGTACCCAGTTGAGTGTGATGTTAAAGAAAATAGAAGTAGATGTGGCCATTATATGGGTGGTGGTAAAGATCAAGATGGATCTGCCTTAAGTGTTAAGAGGGATATGTGTGTGTGTGTGTGTGTGTGTGTATACACACACACACACACACACACACATAATTAAATGTCTGTGAGTTTAGGGCATTTTCACATTCAAGTCTTGATTTTTCCTGGGAAATAAGGATAAAAGCAATCTCTTAAAGATGAGAAGGCCAAGAATTATTCATTTCAGAAGAAGGGTAAATTTCTGAAATAACCAGATAAATGGGAAATGTATTTTACAAGGGTGTTATAATAAGACTTTTAGAGCAAGACTAAACTTGAATATCATAAATTCAAAGTGGTAGAAATCCACAAAATTATACAATTTTCTCAAGCAGCCTTCAAAAATTGGGCTCAGGAATAACAATGCAGTTGGTAAGGGTAACCCATGGCTGGGTTTTGTATAACAAGGAAATCAGAAAAAATGAGGGGTTTAGGAAGTGAGGTACACCCAAATGGTGATTGTGGGACTACACCAGAAAATCAAGGTGGTTCAGAAAATAAGTAGGTAGACTTAAGAAAAAAAAAAAAGGTTAATACACATTAAAAAAGAAAGGAGCCAAGGGATTAGTGATCGGAGTGGAGATAAAATATGTGAGGTGAGCAGGCTTGCTTTTAATATTTAAGGGGACCCAAGGCAAGAAAACTATTGAAGACCTTTATAACATTTACCTAAGTATTTTAAAATAATAAATAAAAATATAACAAATTGTTAAATGTAATGTGATTGAAGTTACCTTGACAAATACATATGTATAAAAACCTAAGGGATTGGATTTAATACCAGAATGTGAGGGTTCAGGAAGAGGGACTCCCCAGGCCAATCTCTCCATTCTTCTCCTCCCAAAAATAGCCCTACCCCACACTGAGAAACTTGAAACACACAAGTGTGGACGCTCAAGTTCTTACATCCAAGATACATTTACATCCTTCACAAACATCTTGTTCCTAAAGATTGCCCCATGAGGGTCCCCTGAGGAGGACAGAGCTGTAGAAAAGTCTGTGTAAGTCTTGGAAACAGGAATTGGGCCATCTAGCCTGGAAATTCTAGCATCCTGTAGCTCAGAACATAATCTAGGGAAGGGGTACATGGGCTCCAGGTGGGTACTTATATTTGGTCCCACAACTCCTTACTCCATCAGCAGGGATGTAGCCAGAGAAGAGAGCAGGGCACTACCAAGGATACCCTCTTTCCTGATCCAAGGGGTGATGCTGGTAGGATTAGAATTAAGGTTATTAGTGACTCCAGAGTGGAATACTAGAGTTAAAATTTCAGGAAATATTTATGGTCACTGAAAGAGGCCTAAGGAATGTGTGTTCAAGGAACTGAATCACTGAAGTGAAAAAATAAAAATAATAAGTCAAGTTGAGAGAGTCAATGACTTGTGTGAGGTTAGGTCTCAGACATATCAACTCAGACATTCAAGTCCTCAAGGTGAGAACAAGAATCAGAGTGCAGAGGAGACTGGTGAAGTGGGAGCCAAAAACTTTCTGAGGAGAAACAGAGTTTCAGTAGAGGGCAGTGATGATCAGGAAGGGCAGAAACAGCCAAATGGCAGATACTTCAATGAAAAAAAAATTTGGGTAAATATGGACATGGACTGTTTGCCAGAAGCCATGAAAGAGAAGCTGATACCACTTTCAAGTCCTGACATAAGCAGAATGTCAGAAAATAAGCATCCCTTATGCCAGGGAGAAGAGGTGAGTTTCATTTGGGGAAAAAGCTAAAAACAAAGGGGATGAAGTAACTGGAGAACAGTAATTGGCTAACCCTCTGTGGTAAAAGCCACAGAGGGTTACTTTACTCACCATTCCATCACCAGTGCCAAGCACAAAGTATAAACATAGCAAAAATTTGCTCAATTCATGAATCAATTTGACATAGGACACACTTCCTATCTGCCATATCTTTACAAGGGTGAGCACAGTAGCCTTAAAAATCATGGGTTCTCCAGTTATAACAGGCCCTAGAAAACGACTTCCCTCATAAGTACATGCAGAGTAATAGAGCATTTGACAGAGAGCATTAGGTGTCTTTTTAGTTCTCACCCAAAGCTGAGAGTCCATCATGACAATTTAGTTAATGTACATTTCTCACATCTGCATTTAAACAGATGTGAGAAAGTCCAATGAGACATATCTTTTCTGTAGCTGGTAAAGTATCACTACAGCAGCATTTTTGTTATTGTCTTTATGGTTAATAATAATAATTATTATTATCATTATCTTTATGTTATGGAATAATATAGAGCTACTCTAGGATTTTCACATTTGAGTTTCTTTTTAAATTAGGAAAACTATGAAACCACATAATTATTGAAATCATTAGAAAAGTCATTAAATTTAGCCTATAGTCTCAATAACAGAATAGTTATAACACTGTTTTTCAAAATGCAAATTATAATGCAATAGTGAGGCATAAAATCAGGTTTATGGTTAATGATTTGATTTTCTTAATGTATATATAACAATTGATTAAAGAGTTAAAAATCATCTTTAAATTTTAACATTTACCCATTCATTTACTTATCAACCAACATTTATAGAGTGTCTACTCTAAATGCCAAGTGCTGTGTTGGAATTTGGAAGTAAAATATTCAAGTTGATAAGCAAAGTTCATTACTTTATAGAACTGGACTGTGCTCAGTATGGTAGCCACTAGCCACATGTGACTATTAAATAGAACTTGAAATATGGTTAGATGTGCTGAAAGTGTAAAATACACAACAGTTTTCTAAGACTTAGTATGAAAAAAACATAAACTATTTAATTATCAATTTCATATTGATTGTGTTGAAATAATATTTTCACTATATTGAGTTAAATAACCCATATTAAATTAATTTCAGGTGTTGATTTTTTTTAATGTTTCCACTAGAATATTTTAGATTAATTATGTGGAACATATGTGTGGTTTAAGTTATGTTTCCATTGGAAAGTACTGTCTTGAGTCTCAGAATGAAGACTGAAAATTAACCAAACTATTGTAATGAAGTATCTTAAGTGCTATAGAAGGGAAATATAATATGCCAATTAGAGAACATGGGAGAAAAAATCATCTAAATTAAAAGCTTCTCACAAGTAGAGATGTTTAAATATATACTTGAATAATGAATGAGAGTGAACTAGGAAAAAAGCTGTGATAGCATATAGTCAGAAAATGAAAAATGATAAGGAAGAGATAAAATAATCCACACTTGAAAGACTAAAGAAAGTGTAGCAAGTGCAGAAAATAATATATGAGAGTAGCATTGACCAGTGAGGCAGGAAAGGTAAGTAAGGCCAGGACATCAGTGATTTTAGAAGCCCTGTGAAGGAGCTATCTTTTATAATAAGGCCAACAGGCAGCCAGTGGAGGAATCTAGGCAAATTAGGGATATAATCAGTTTTTTCTTAGGAGGATCATTATGGCAGCAAAATAAAGAATGGGTTGGAGGAAAACAAGATTGATCTGTTCAAAGGTGCTGGTCATGAGGATGAAAAGAATTGCCACTTACCTTGGTTATTGCTTGGATGTGGATGGTAAGGAGAGACAGGGGTTAAGATCACTCCCAAGTTTGGCACTTGGATATATACTGGCACCAATGTCCCTGACCCTTGCCTGTGGAGTTTGGGAACACTGCAAGAGGTTGACATCTGTGGCAAAAATGATCTGTTCAACAAAGTACTGAGTTGGCTTTGGAGGGCCATAGACTTGGGATAGATAATGCTAGGAAGGCAGATGTATAAAGTGTCTGGAGCTCTATAGAGAGGTATCTACAGAGGATAAAGATATGCATGGGTCTTCAATGACTATGTACTCTAGAAAACAGTCATTGTTTGAATAGGTATGACTATAATTGTCTGAGGAATGTTGGTTTAAAGGAAAGAGAATAAGCCCTAACCCAAATCCCAAGGATAATCAAAATTTTAGGCATTGTTTCTTGATGCTGTCAGACCCAATGCCTACTTTTTTATCAAATGTATTGTGATGTCCCCTTTCATATCTAAAAATAAAACAATGAGCTAATAAAACCTACAAATTTGAATAATGTAGAACAAATATAATAGAATGCCTTGGGTATAATATTAGATAAAAATGAATAGCACACAATGTTGGAGGAGGTTAACAAGAAGATACAACCACTTGTTTGACCCTCAAGCTGGACTCAGGCAACTGGAGTCTCCTCAAACCCACCCCTGCCCTTGGATGTGCATTCCATTTGCCTTCTTAGGTCTCAGAAGCTGCCGCAAGGATACAGCCTTGAGATAGTAATGTGTGATGAGACTATCTGGACTGTGTCTGTGACTGAACCCAGTTAAAGCTTCTATACAAAATTTTAAGATTTGGTGGGTGCGTGCAGAAATTTATTTGTGTTGCAGCCACCCAAGATGAGCCTATATTTAAGCTCCCTTACTTATTAAACCTGCCTCCTGCAATCTGGAGCGGTCTGCCTCTTTTTTCTTCTGCCCTTGCCTTCTGTGTACAGGGCCAGTTTGAAAACAAACAAGCAATTTATAATGAAATATGTCTTTCAATAAGTAAATGCTGGAATAATTCTATACACAGGAAGAGCGTAGAGTCCATATTTTACCCCTCTGTGTAGAATCACTGTGAATACTGCAACCATAAACACAGACTGATAGAGTTGTATATCATTAGTGGTTCAAATGCCACAGATTATGTTGCCATTGGTAACATGATTTTTCAAAATGGTAGAAAAACTTTTTGTAAAATTCTTAATTAAATAATTTCCCTTAGATTAAGACATAGTTTTATTGCTGGAAATTTCTACTTATATTAAAACTATGAAAACAACATACTGTACGTGTACATGTAAACAGTAGGTTTCTGTGATCAGATTTTTTAAAGTTTTAATATCTACATGTATACCAGGCAAAACATTTGAAAATTATGTATAACTGAGGAAAATTCTTCACTCTTAGTAACACTATTCTTGTTTTTCAGGATGTCTAGTACACCTGACTCACTGCTTTCAATAATTCTGGTAGTTCAAAGCCACAATCATTATGATAAATAAATATATTACCCACAATTTCCAAAGGCTTTGTAGAGAGATATTCAACCGCTAATTGGGGATGAATAGAGGATGAATAGTGGAATAGTTCTTCCAATAAGTGTTTTAAAATGTAGGTTTTATTATTATTCTGATATGGTGAAGGCAACAGATCAGGAAATGATTACCATTGAAAAGATAGTATGTTACCTACAGTTTCTAAAGGGAGGGGGCACTCCACACCCTAGAGGTTCTCACAGTGAAGTACCAGGGTCAATGAGGAAGCAGAAGAAATGGCAGGAAAATGTAGGCAAGAGCTTTTATTGTGGTTTCCATGGGAAGGAATGGGTGAAGGAGGGTAAGCAGGTTTTGGATTGGCTAGTTTGAATCATTTCAGTGGGCTCTGGGTTGTGATGGTTGTCCTCAGTTGTCTGGTAGCTGGTCCTGGGGTGGTCGGGGTAGAGGAATATTGGCCAGGAGTGTAGGACTCTGAGGGAGGAGGTGAGGGTAAAGATGTGGCTCTGAATTGGTTGTTTGACATGAAACTCATGCTTCCTGGTGATATCTCAAAGAATTGGCTAGCCCAGAAAGGGGTCGGCTCCCCAGGATCAGTAAGTCCTCAGATATGAAAATATCAGAATAAAAAGACATGCTTAATACAAAGAGACAGCAAACATTGGAGAAAATCCAGGAGGATCTGGTCTCCTGGAAGCCAAAGATGAGATTTTTTTCAAGAGTGAGAGATCAACACTGGTAGATGTTGCTTAGGGTCAGAAATGATAAGGACCAGTACAGTTGTATTAACTTTAGCAACAGGCAAGTGATTTTGACCTGATGAGATCACTATTTAGAATCTCAGAAAGTAATTCTGATTTCTGAGGGCTGGGAAAT
This sequence comes from Leucopleurus acutus, assembly GCF_964270905.1. Classification (NCBI taxonomy): domain Eukaryota; kingdom Metazoa; phylum Chordata; class Mammalia; order Artiodactyla; family Delphinidae; genus Leucopleurus; species Leucopleurus acutus. The sequence goes on along the minus strand of NC_139147.1, from coordinate 20,701,546 downwards.
GAAAAAGTAGAAAGAGTGAGCATGGGCTCTATCAACTTTGGAATTCTAGCTATGTGAGCAAGGGAAGAGATTGTTAGCCAGAAAGACCGGCCATGTACAGGAAAGCATTTTTTAATTTGTTCATTACATTTTAAATTTAATTTTTAGGAGACAAAGATGTAACCATATATAAAAGCTTAAGGGAAGGAAGGTACATGTGGAGAGTGAGAGGTTAAATACACATAAAGGAAATAATTGATTTTCCCCTGAAAATATGGGAAGCAAGGAATGAAGAGCATAGACAGAAAAATGAACTTTCTGCAGCTCAAGGGGAAAATGATTCTTTGTAATAAGAAAGAAAGAGCAAGTGAGGTTTCTTATAAATTTGTAACTTTGAGAATAGGTGGCTGAGGGAGTTGTCTTCTAATAATTTCTATTTTATTTTTACTTTTTTTTTGTAAGAGGTAGATGAACTCATCTGATAGGATTAAGGTGGGAGAAAAAATGGATTTGAAATTCAAGGAGAATTCAGGAAGTTGGAAATAGCTCTGTGGAGACTGGGAGAGAAAGCCAATTAGAAAAATACATTCTAAAAAGGGTGAGGTGGAGGATTATCTAAAATATGCAGTGAATATATTTAGAATTTTATTGTAAGATTTTTCTGCCTCTTAAATGATAAAAATAAGTGTACTGAAAACATATGTTTCTAAAGGAAGCACTGAATAAGAGTTTCTCTCTTGAGAACTTTGTGAAAAAGATTATATAGTTCTATAGGAATGGGTGTGGGTAATGAAGAATATAGGATAGAGCTGACAGGCATTTCCTCGAGATAAATCTTAAAAACTGACAAAATATGTAACTGTTCATATCAAACGGAAGAAGTTAGAAGCTTCTTTGAAACTGTACATGATATATTTATACTTGTGATTATTCAGTTGTATAAGTTGATTTTTTATCCAGTTATACCTGTCATGATGGGTTGCTTTCAGGGCACACATAAAAAAGGGAAGGAAAATGAATATCCAAACCAAATTAGCAGTAGTCAAATTTAGCAAGTTTGATGCATTCTGCCCAAAATTGATCAAAGAATTGTGTTATGTTTGCAAAAGGCTTACTTACAGTTTTACATAAAATATAATAGACACAAGTTACTGTTTCTCCATTCTCCTAAGTCTTTCCTCTACCAGATGTTAAAGTTGAGGGAGGGATGAGAGCTTAGCACTCTAAAGAAAGGCATTAGTGCATAGTCTTTGAAAATAGATGCTTTGAGAAATCTTTCACTTTGAGAAATCAATAACTACAATACAAACTCTCAGTCTTTTCCAAGTACAGTTTAGGGATTTCTAGCTGTTGCAAATTGAATTAAGAAAACATTAAGACACGAGCTTGGTCCTGTAAAGATGCTAAGATGACAAACCACAGAGAAACTAACAAAGTGTGGAGACAAAGGAGTATATATAACACACAATGACTACTACAATTTGGCCTTAAAACATAGCAATTCAAAACATGAGCTCTAGAGTTAGATATGTCCATATGGCTCATGGTAAGTTATTTATACTTCATAAATCTCAGACTTTCTTTTCCAAAAAGTGAGTGGGATAACACTTACTTCATCATGTGGAATACCACTAAATGAAATGTGTCAATGTGTTTATTACAGTGTCATTAACAAATAGCAAGAGAAGCAGTGTGTAAAAGTATTGATCCAGACTAGAGGCAGTGGGGTACAGAAAGAAAAGGTGTCTTCTTCCTCAAGTCCTACTTTCAGCTAAGGCTTAGTACAAAATCTGAGTCACATCCAATAGCAACAACAAAAAAGAAGTCTGGAAAAATATCAGTTTTAAAGTTGGTGTCAGCATCACATACTGAAAAATAAATTCCCTGATACGGGTCATCCTTCTCAGAGAGGCTTTCCATTTTGGGAGCTACGTACATTAGATTTTGCTATCAGCAAATCCCCTGCCTCCAAACATCTAAATTACATCGGCTATAATCTGATTTCTCTGAATCTACTTTAACAGCAACAAAAACTATGTTTCCATCTTCAGTGCTTATTTCACTACCATGACAAATACCAATGGAAAAAAATAATAGTCTCTTGGATTTAGCCTCAAACTTTATAACACTGTTCTTGGGGATCATGACCTAGTATGAAACTCATGAATATAATTTCACCCACAAATACATCCGTCACCTCAACAAAGCATTCCTTCCAAATGAACTTGCCTGGGTTAAAAACACAAAATATAAAGGAATATTTAGCTTCAGCTATTCCCTTCTAAACTCCCTTGAATATACCTCAAACAACAATGTGCTCTCAATTTTAATAACACTTATATGGAAATGAAACAGCAATTTACAATAAGCCAAGAATGACTTGTTAATATTAGCCTATTTTCTCAGTCAGTTTTAAGGGCACATGCAAACTTTCTTAGTGAAATAGGTCCAAATAAGCATGCATAATCAATATTTAGTAAGCACCTATATGTTTCTAAAACTATTCTCAAAGCTACTTGGTCCAGGTGATCATTATTATTCCCACTTTACTGTTGAGGAAATGCATCTAAGTTCACACAAACATCAGTGAAAAATCTAGGTCCTACTCTGACCTTAAAACTCAGGCTTTTGCTTCATCATGATACCTCTTAAAATGAGAGAAATTAGGAAACCTCTGACTCAATATTTCTATGGTGAGCTTTATAAACATTTTGTGAGGAGTATATAAAAAACAAGAAGCCTCAGAAAGATACAGAACTCAATCCTACCTTCAGCCTATACCCTCATGTAATATTTGTCATGTAGCAGAACCAAAGACCTGTTATCAGAATAAAAGACAAATGTGATAATATTGTAATTAATAATATAAAAAATGGCTATATTTATGTGGAGGCAGAAATTGTGTTCTTTAATGCAATTAGCAAGCTGCATAAATATATGATGATAATATCATTTTTTTTAAATGTCATATATTTGTGGCTGTAAGATGGTCAACATTGCTGATTATTAGAGAACTGCCAATCAAAACTATGAGGTATAACCTCACAGTGGTCACAATGGACATCATTAAAAAGTCTACAAACTACAATTGCTGGAGAGGGTGTGGAGAAAAGGGAACCCTCTTACACTGTTGGTGGGAATGTAAATTGGTGCAGGCACTATGGAAAACAGTATGGAGGTTCCTCACAAAACTAAAAATAGAGTTGCCATATGATCTAGAAATCCCACTCCTGGATATATATCCAGACAAAACTATAGTTCAAAGAAGATACATGAACCCCTATGTTCATAACAGCACTATTCACAATAGTCAAGACATGAAAACAACCTAAATGCCCATCAACAGATGAATGCATAAAAAGATGTGATACATATATACTACTCAGCCATAAAAAAGAATGAAATAGGGCTACCCTGGTGGCGCAGTGGTTGGGAGTCCGCCTGCCGATGCAGGGGACACGGGTTCGTATCCCGGTCCGGGAAGATCCCACATGCTGCGGAGCGGCTAGGCCCATGAGCCATGGCCGCTGAGCCTGCATGTCCAGAGCCTGTGCTCCACAACAGGAGAGGCCACAACAGTGAGAGTCTCATGTACTGCAAAAATAAAAGGATGAAATAATGAAGGAATGAATAATGTCATTTGCAGCAACATGGATGGACCTAGAGGTTATCTTACTAAGCGAAGTAAGTCAGAAAGAGAAAGACAAATACCATACGATATCACTTATATGTAGAATCTAAAATATGATGCGAATGAACTTATTTATGAAACAGACTCACAGACATAGAGAACAGACATGTGGTTGCTAAGGAAGAGAGTCCTATTGTATAGCACAATGAACTATATTCAATATCTTGTGATAATCCATAACGGAAAATAATATGAAAAAGAATATATATAGGTATAACTGAATCACTTTGTTGTATAGCAGAACTTAACACAATATTGTAAATCAACTATACTTGAATAAAATAAATTTTAAAAAATTTGAAAAGTAAACACAAAACATTAACTATAATTACTCTAAGGAATTAAATATGATTTTTTCTCTTTTAATATAATATATATCAGAAATGGTCAACTTATTTTGCAATGGACATATATCCTTTATCATACTGAGTTATGAAAACCTTTCTATACTGTATAAAATATTAACTTTAATCCCCAGAAGATTCTTTAAAATGTCTAACTTTATCACCTCCATTTCATAATTGCAAAAATGAGGACTCAGAAAGATTAACTTTCCCCAATTCACAAAATTATTGAGTGGCGGAGCTAGAATTTTAACCCCAATATAAACCTTAGCTATTTTCCACGGTCTTTCACTTGATGCAAAAGAATGACACACATTCCTATGTCAGATTTCCTTATAGCTTCCAACTTGTGGCTATTTTTTTGTTACATATAGTTAGATACACTTACAATTTGCAAAAACAGGAATGATTGGTCCACCTCAAACAAACCTTGTCTTAACATACAGCTAATGTATAAAATTGCTTTAACTGGGTTATTAAGCAGGTATTAAATAAAAATGCTAAACTACAACAGCACCAAAAACCAACCAAATATAAAACCCCTCCTAAATCCAAATTTTCTGATAAGATGGGAAGTCATATTACTGGATTCAAAATAAAATTTAAATGGATATTTTGGTCTTTTTGAGCATAGATGTTGGTGGTTACAAGGAGAGATATGCAAATATACACTGGTGCTTTAAGAGATGGAATCATACAGACCATAAGAGAAGAGGCCATTGAAAACAATGTTAACCCACTTATTTCAAATAAAGGAAACTATAAGGAAAGGATGAATTACTCATTAAAGAGTAATGGAACAATTGAAAAGTTGTTTAGAAAAAAATCACACTGTATTTCAATTTTGTACCAAAATAATTTGATTGACAAATGATATAAACACAGAAAAAAATATTTAAAGTACAAGAAGAAAGCAGGAGAAAATTATTATTATTTTATCAGAGTAAAGAACACTTCTAAAATATAAAATAAAATTAAAAACTGCAAAAGGAAAGACTACATTAAAAGCTAATAATTTCTGGAAGAAAAAGTACTCACCGAGGTAAAAGGCTAACAATATGCTGGTACAAATGTTTGCAACTAATATCACAAAAGGAGTTACAGTTTATCTAACACATAAAGAGCATTAATAAGAACAAAAATCTTAATGACATATAGAAAAAGTATACAAACAGACAGTTAATAGTAAAGAAAATAGAAATGGCTTTTAAACATATGTAAAGTTTCTCAAATATTTTTCAAATTAAATCTATAATGAGTGCTATTATTTTACCTCTAACATGGCAACATCAGAAACAGTTTGATAACGCATTTTGTTGTTGAGAGGAGGAGGTGCATAGGGAAGTGAGATAGGGAAGTAGAAATTTCAATGCATTGCTAATAGTATTAATTGGCTTGATCACTGTGAGAAGCAATTTGGCAGTAGTTGCTGTGGAGTGTAATATAAAGTTATACCTTCATCTATATTATGAAAAGTACACTTCTATTATTATTTAATAGTAATGCCCATTACTAGTGGAGATGAGATATTGTAATACACTCTTTGCCTAAATTTTTTATCTTATCATCTATACATGCCAAGAGAACATTGGAAACTGCTGTCTTTGGAGCCAGAAAACTTCAGGGTTCTTTTAATCTTAAAATTTAGAAAATTATTCACATTGTTGCTGTGATTATTAACTAAAGTATATAAAATTGTTTGACATACAATATCTACTTAACATGTACATGTTAATTAATTTGTTTTATCACTCATTCATTCAACTAAGCATTTCCAACATGCAAATCTGGCAAATATTCATTACTATTTGTCACACACACAGAATTATTTCTATACCAAACTTAAAGGAATTGAATGTAACATCTTAAATATCTCATCTAAATTTATTAATTTATGATTGTACTGACTTCCCAAAGGTGGGCATAAAAGATTTTAGAACTTCTGCACTGATTATGTTAATCAATGTTCCTATCAAATGGTAAAACAACCTTTCCTATTTTTGTTATGAAAAACACTTATAGGAAATTCAATATCTCATGAGAATGTGACTTTACAGAGGTGTTACAAGCAACTGTAGGGCCAGCTTGTACACTTGTACACTCACAATGTCCATCAGTATAGAGTGAAGGGAAGCAAAAGCAAGAAACCCAAGTAATTGTTGCTAGGAAATATGCATCTGGAGACCATACAGATAAACATAAAGGAGCATGAAAAGGTAAACCTGGAAGTCTTTGTGGCAGAGTAAGCTATTAATACCTTGGTAAATAATAAACTAGGGATTTCCAATTTCAGCAATGGTGGATGAGCTACTTGGGCCTAATTTCTTGCTGATGAAAAAAAAAGTAACTGCATAAAAATATTAGGAATATCTACTTAAAGGGATCAAAGAACTAACAAGCTCAGGAAAAAGTATTTGTTCAGAATGTGAGAGAGGGCAGAAGTCGAGGAAGTGTAGTCAGTTGTTCTGAGTGCCTCATGGAGTTACGGGGAGGTATTGAACTCAGGTTCAGCATAGGGGTGAGAGGTGATACCAGTGAGTCCTAGTAAATACCAAAGGTATGTTTACAGAAAAGGAAAATGATCTTTCAAGGTCAGAGATTTAAGAAGGAAAAAGAACAATGAAAAGAGCTAATGTGTGGATAAATGCAAATGAACATGGCATGATGTCTAGCTGGGTTTAGTTGGGACTAAACTACATTAAAATAAGAGCATATATTAGGAAGAGACATTAATAGCATTAAACTAGTCTGTGTTTCTTTTATTTTCCAAGAGAATGATAAAAGTACCAATAATACAACACTGGATTGAAATTTGAAAATAAGTGAATAGAAAAAGATTAACTATGTAAATGGTGTCTATATGCACCTTAAATATAGTTTCATAATATATAATTCAAAATGTGAAAAGAATATAAAGAGAAATCAATGAAACAAAAATCATAGTAAAAGAACCTCTATCTCAACTAATAGAAAGTTAGTAACAACATAGAAAATTTGAACAACTTGATTGGCGAACTTTCTCTAATGGATATACAGAGAATATCATTCCCAAATGTAGGGTATATATTAGTTGCAAGAAAATTTGAAACATTTAAAAATTTGACTCTATTTGGGGCACATAGAAATCTGTAAATTTCAAAGAACCTACATCATATAAAATAATTTTTCCACCACAATAAATGTAAGTTAGATTTAGTAAAAACAGAAAACAAAACTGAACAGAAAGTTAAAAATATTTGTATATTTGGAAATTAAAAAAAATATTTCTAAGTAACACATATATCAAAAAAAATATTACAATTATCATTAGAAAGTGGTTTGAATTGAATAATAACACATATCATAAATTGTAGGATGCCCCAGAAACTGTATTTAGAAGAAAATACATATGTTTTTAACATCTTTATTAGAGTATAATTGCTTTACAATGTTATGTTAGTTTCTGCTTTATAACATAGTGAATCAGCTTTACATTTACATATATCCCCATATCTCCTCCTTCTTGCAACTCTCTCCCACCCTGCCTATCCCACCCCTCTAGGTGGTAACTAAACACCAAGCTGACCTCCCTGTGCTATGCAGCTGCTTCCCACTAGCTACTTTACATTTGGTAGTGTATATGTCAATGCTATTCTCTCACTTCGTCCCAGCTTACCCTTCCCCCTACCTGTGTCCTCAAGTCCATTCTCTACATCTGTGTCTTTATTTCTGTCCTGCCCCTGAGTTCTTCATGACCATTTTTTTTTCTTTTAGATTCCATATATATGTGTTAACATATGGTATTTGTTTTTCTCTTTCTGACTTACTTCACTCTGTATGACAGACTCTAGGTCCATCTACCTCACTACAAATAACTCAATTTTGTTTCTATTTATGGCTGAGTAATATGCCATCGTATATATATGCCCCATCTTCTTTATCCATTCATCTGTTAATGGACACTTAGGTTGATTCCACGTCCTGGCTTTTAAATATTTTAAATAGAGCTATTTAAAATAGAGCTCTATTTTAAATAGAGCTGCAATGAACATTGTGGTACATGACTCTTTTTGAATTATGGTTTTCTCAGGGTACATGCCCAATAGTGGGATTACTGGGTCGTGTGGTAATTCTATTTTTAGTTTTTTAAGGAACTTCCATACTGTTCTCCATAGTGGCTGTATCAATTTACATTCCCACCAACAGTGCAAGAGGGTTCCCTTTTCTCTACACTCTCTCCAGCATTTATTGTTTGTAGACTGTTTATGATGCCCATTCTGACTGGTGTGAGATGATACCTCATTGTAGTTTTGATTTGCATTTCTCTCATGATTAGTGATGTTGAGCATCCTTTCATATGTTTGTTGGCAATCTGTATATCTTCTTTGGAGAACTGTCTATTTAGGTTTTCTGCCCATTTTTAGATTGGGTTGTTTGGGTTTTTTTTGATATTGAGCTGCATGAGCTGCTTGTAAATTTTGGAGATTAATCCTTTGTCAGTTGTTTCATTGGCAAATATTTTCTCCCATCTTGAGGATTGTCTTTTCATCTTGTTTATGGTTTCCTTTGCTGTGCAAAAGCTTTGAAGTTTCATTAGGTCCCATTTGTTTATTTTTGGTTTTATTTCCATTTCTCTAGGAGATGTTTCAAAAAGGATTGTTGTGGGCTTCCCTGGTGAAGCAGTGGCTGGGAGTCCACCTGCCGATGCAGGGGACGCAGGTTCGTGCCCTGGTCTGGGAGGGTCCCGAGTGCCACGGAGCAGCTGGGCCTGTGAGCCATGGCCACTGGGCCTGAGTGTCCGGAACCTGTGTTCCACAGCAGGAGAGGCCACAGTGGTGAGAAGCCCACGTACTGCAAAAAAAAAAGGATTGTTTTGATTTATGTCATAGAGTGTTCTGCCTATGTTATCGTCTAAGAGTTTTATAGTGTTTGACCTTACATTTGGGTCTTTAATCCATTTTGAGTTTATTTTTTGTGTATGGTGTTAGGGAGTGTTCTAATTTCATTCTTTTACATGTAGCTGTCTAGTTTTCCCAGCACCACTTATTGAAGAGACAGTCTTTTCTCCATTGCATATTCTTGCCTTCTTTATCAAAGATAAGGTGACCATATGTGTGTGGGTTTATCACTGGGCTTTCTATCCTGTTCCACTGATCCATATTTCTGTTGTTGTGCCAGTACCATACTGTGTTGATTATTGTAGCCTTATATTATAGTCTTAAGTCTGGGAGTCTGATTCTTCCAGCTCTGTTCTTCTTTCTCAAGATTGCTTTGGCTTCAGGGTCTTTTGTGTTTCCATACAAACTGTGAAGTTTTTTGTTCTAGTTCTGTGTAAAATGTCATTGGTATTTTGATAGGGATTGCATTGAATCTGTAGATTGCTTTGGGTTGTATAGTCATTTTCACAAGGTTGATTCTTCCAATCCAAGAACACGGTATATCTCTCCACCTGTTTGTATCATCTTTAATTTCTTTCATCTGTGTCTTATAGTTTTCTGCATACAGGTCTTTTGTCTCCTTAGGTAGGTTTATTTTTAGGTATTTTATTCATTTTGTGACAATGGCAATTGGGAGTGTTTCCTTAATTTCTCTTTCAGATTTTTCATCACTAGTGTATAGGACTGCAAGAGATTTCTGTGTATTAATTTTGTATCCTGCTCCTTTACCAAATTCATTGATTATCTCTGGCAATTTGCTGGTAACATCTTTAGGAATCTCTATGTATAGTATCATGTCCTCTGCAAACAGTGACAACTTTACTTCTTTTCTGATTTGGATTCCTTTTATTTCTTTTTCTTCTCTGATTGCTGTCCCTAAAACTTCCAAAACTATGTTGAATAATAATGGTGAGAGTGGACAACATTGTCTTGTTCCTGATATTAGAGGAAATGGTTTCATTTTTTCACAATTGAGAATGATGTTGTCTGTGGGTTTGTCATATATGGCCTTTATTTGGTTGAGGTAAGTTCCCTCTATGCCTACTTTCTGGATGTTTTTTTTTTATCATAAATTGGTTTTGAATTTTGTCAAAATCTTTTTCTGCATCTATTGAGATGATCATATGGTTTTTCTCCTTCAGTTTGATTATATGGCTTATCACATTGATTGATTTGCATATATTGAAGAATCCTTGCATTCCTGGAATAAACCCAACTTGATCATGGTGTATGATCCTTTTAATGTGCTGTTGAATTCTGTTTGCTAGTATTTTATTGAGGATTTTTGCATGTATGTTCATCAGTGATATTGGCCTGTGGTTTTCTTTCTTTGTGACATCCTTGTCTGGTTTTGGTATCAGAGTGATGATGGTCTCGTAGAATGGGTTTGGGAGTGCTCCTCCCTCTTCTATATTTTGGAAGAGTTTGAGTAGGATAGGTCTTAGCTCTTCTCTAAATATTTGATAGAATTCACCTATGGAGCCATCTGGTCCTGGGCTTTTGTTTGTTGAACGATTTTTAATCACAGTCTCAATGTCAGTGCTTGTGACTTGTCTTTTTATATTTTCTATTTCCTCCTGGTTCACTCTCGGAAGGTTGGCATTTAGTTTCTTTAGTAATCTCTTATGATCCTTTGTATTTCTACAGAGTTAGTTGTTACTTCTCCTTTTTCATTTCTAATTGTGTTGATTTGAGTCTTCTCCCTTTTTCTCTTGATGAGTCCGGCTAATGGTTAACCAATTTTGTTTATCTTCTCAAAGAACAAGCTTTTATTGATCTTTGATCTTTGCTCTTGTTTCCTTCATTTCTTTTTCATTTATTTTTGATCTGAGCTTTATGATTTCTTTCTTTCTGTTAACTTTGGTGATTTTTGTTCTTCTTTCTCTAATTGCTTTAGGTGTAAGGTTAGGTTGTTTATTTGAGATTTTTCCTGTTTCTTGAGGTAGGATTGCATTGCTATAATCTTCCCTTTTAGAACTTCTTTTGCTGCATTCCATAGGTTTTTGGTCATCGTGTTTTCATTGTCATTTTTTCCTAGTATTTTTTGATTTCCTCTTTGATTTCTTCAGTGATCTCTTGGTTATTAAGTAGTGTATTGTTTAGCCCCCATGTGCTGTAATTGATATCTAGTCTCATAGTGTTGTGGTCAGAAAAGATACTTGTATGATTTCAAGTTTCTTAAATTTACCAAGGCTTGATGTGTGACACAAGATATGATCTGTCCTGGATAATGCTGCATCCGGTGGTGTGTTTTTGGGTGTTTGTGACCTTATTATGATTTTAGGCAGCCTCTCTGCTAATGGTTGGGATTGTGTTCCTGTCTTGCTGGTTGTTTGGCATAGGGTGTCCAGTACTGTAGCTTACTGGTTGTTGAGTGGAGCTGGGTGTTTGCGTTGAGATGCATATCTCTGGGAGAGTTTTTGCCATTTGATACTACATGCAGCTGGGAGGTCTCTGGTGGAGCAATGTCTTGAAATTGGCTCTTCCACCTCTGAGGCACAGGGCTGACACCTGGCTGGAGCACCAAAACTTTGTTAGCCACATGGCTTGGAAGAAAAGGGAGAAAAAAAGAAAGAAAAATGAAAAAAGAAAATAAAAAGAAATAAAGTTATTAAAGTATATTTTTTAATTATTACAAACTAAAAAGTAATAAAAAAAGAAAGAAGAGAGCAACCAAACCAAAAAATAAATCCACCAATGATAATAAGCATTAAAAACTATATAAAGAAAAAAAAACACACACACAGACAAACCCTAGGACAAATGGTAAAAGCAAAGCTATACAGACAAAATCACACAAAGAAGCATATATATACACACTCACAAAAAGAGAAAAAGGAAGAAAAATGTATCTATGTATAAAAAAGAAAAAAAAGGAAGAGAACAACCAATCATTAAACAAGTCTACCAGGGGTAATAAACTCTAAATACTAAACTAAGATAAACAGAAAACCAGAAACCAGTCAGTCACATACAGCAAAACTCAAGTCTACAGTTGCTCCCAAAGTCCACCACCTCAATTTTGGGATGATTTGTTGTCTATTCAGGTATTCCACAGATGCAGGGAACATGAAATTGTTTGTGTAGATGTAATTCGCTGCTTATGAGGCTGCTGGGAGAAATTTCCCTCTCTTCTTTGTTTGCACAGCTCCTGGGGTTCAGCTTTGGATTTGGATCCGCCTCTGAATGTAGGTCCCTGAGGGCATCTGTTCTTCGCTCAGACAGGACAGGGTTAAAGTAGCAGCTGATTCGGGGGCTCTGGCTCACTCAGGCCGGGGGGAGGGAGGGGTATGAAATGTGGGGTGAGCCTGAGGCCGCAGAGGCCAGTATAACATTACAACAGCCTGACGTTTGCCATGTGTTCTCCCAGGGAAGCTGTCCCTGGATCACGGGACCCTGGCAGTAGCAGGCTGCACAGGTTCCTGGAGGGGAGGTGTGGATGGTAACCTGTGCTTGCACACAGGTTTCTTGGTGGCTGCAGCAGTAGCCTTAGCATTTCACACCCGTCTCTGTTGTCTGCGGCTCACCCGCCTCTGCAGCTCATTTAGGTGGTGCTCTAGATCCCCTCTCCTCATGCACCCCGCAACAATGGTCTCTTGCCTCCTCGGCAGCTCTAGACTTTTTCCCGGACTCCCTCCTGGCTAGCTGTGGCACACTAGCCCCCTTCTGGCTGTGTTCACGCAGCCAACCCCAATCCTCTCCCTGCATCCGACTGAAGTCTGAGCCTCAGCTCCCAGCCCCCACCCACCCCGGCAAGTGAGCAGACAAGCCTCTTGGCCTGGTGAGTGCTGGTTGGCACTGATCCTCTGTGCGGGAATCTCTCTGCTTTACCCTCTGTACCCCTGTTGCTGTGCTCTCCTCCATGGCCCTGAAGCTCCCCCATCTGCCACATGCAGTCTCTGCCCACGAAGGGGCTTCCTACTGTGTGGAAATATTTCCTCCTTCATAGCTCCCTCCCTGAGGTGCAGATCCTTTCCCTATTATTTTGTCTCTGTTTTTTATTTTTTCTTTTGCCCTACCCAGGTACATGGGGGAGTTTCTTGCCTTTTAGGAAGTCTGATGTCTTCTGCCAGGGTTCAGTAGGTGTTCTGTAGGAGCTGTTCCACATGTAGATGTATTTCTGATGTATCTGTGGGGAAGAAGGTGATCTCCACATCTTACTCCTCCGTCATTTTGAAGGTCTCCCCAAAACATAGGTAATATACAGTATTTAAAAAGGAAAAAAATAAAATTGAAAATCATGAGCTAATATCTATCTCAAGAAGTCAGAAAAAAAAAGTTAATTAGGTTGAGATTATACAAAAGAGAAAAGTAAAGATTAAGGTAGTGATTAATAAAATAGGAATTAAGCCCACAATAAAGAGAATAAAAGAGCCAAATATTGAAGCTTTGAAAGATTAATACAAATGATAGATCATTCTGAAACTCATCTAGGTAAAAAGAAGGAACAAATAACCATTCTCACTAATAAATATTGTAAACTTATGACATATCCCTCAGTCTTAATAAATATAAAAAAAGATATTAAGTGAAATACATAATATAATATAAAATAAGGTATTAACACATATTAATAATAAAATACTAGTATATAACCATAATGTAGTTTTTGATAAAATATGAAAAATAATTAGACAAATGGACAAATTCTTAATAAAGTAAAATTTGTGAAAATGAAAGAATAAATAGAAAATCTTAAAATTTTAATAAATATTAATTAATTCAATATGCAGTAAAATATTTCTCACCTAGAAACTATTAGGTACAGTTACCTGAAGTAAAATAAAAACAATACAGAAAATCTAATCTTATAAACGTTTTTCCATAGGCTATAAAACAGGAACTACTCTGCAACTAGTTTCATGATACCATTGTCTTCCTGGAACTGAAACCTTGGAGGACTTGACAAGAAAGAAAAATCAGAGACTACTTTCATCAGAAATTCTAAGCAAAATATTAGCAAATTAATTCATCAATATGTATAAAGAAATATACAACCATGTTGGATTTATTATGGCAATATAGAACATATTTAACACTTGAGAATGAGTCATTTTATTCACAAGCTTAAAACGAAGGAAAAATTTTATATTTATCTCAATTAATGCAGAAAAACATATAACTGAATACCTATCTAACATGATGATGATAAACATCATCATGAGATTTTGCATTTCTAACAGTTTCTTAGTAATTATGCTTTTGGTTTGAGGGCCACATTTTAGTAGCAAAGTGGTAGAGTTTTTATTATAATAACCCCTGGGCACTACCTGCATTTGGTGGACAGGAGTCAGGGGTACTGATCTTTGTACAATGAATGGGGTCAGAACCAACCAATCAAGAACTGTCCCCTTCAAAATAATAGTAGTACACCTGCTGAGACACACTTATAGACTGAAAAACTCAACTGAAAGATGAAAAAACTGATATCTGGAAATGTTAAAAGACCTGCAAAAATGTTCCATGCTGACTCAATTGCAAACTCCAAGACCAGAAACTAGGGCTCTTGTTTTGCACACTAGTGATCCTTCTGTAAAAGAAATACTGCATCAGACACACTAAAAACAGCAAGGAAAACTTTAACATAGTTGCAATAAGAGTCAAGACTTGCAGTAGGGGAGAGAGATTGAACTCAACTCTGCTGAGACCAAATGTGGGAGGATTTTTAGACTGCAGGTTGGGCTAATGGAAAAGTACTGGAAAACATTAGGAGGGATGTTGGTCAATGGGATGAAGCCATCTGTATTTGCTAACTTTGGTTTATAGAAGTTGGGCTCCTTGGCCTCCAACAGAGACTGGGAGATAGGAACCTTATTTTTTGAATTACATATCAAAGGCTCAGATCCTTGAAAAATACTTTCCTGAGACGTAGGAGATTTATATCTCAAAGGAGAAGAGAAAGAAATCACAACTGCAAGTTTTCTAAAGCAAAGGCTCTAATCAAAGGGAGGTCAGGCCTCCATAGTTTGGACAAAGCCCATCAAAATTCAGTCAAGTTGAGGGAAATATGTCAGTACCACCATTCAAAAAAAACACCTTCCTTTACTTCCCTCTCTCCTTCCCTTCTTTCTTCCTTCCTTCCTCTTTCCCTCCTTCCTTCCTCTTTCCCTCCTTCCTTCCTGTCCTTGTTTCCTTCCTGTTTTTTCCTCTTTTTCAAAATTCCTACTTTCTTTTTTCTTTCCTTCCTTCCTCTCTTTCTTTTAAATTTACACACACACACATTTCTTCCTTATAAAAGTTAAGAAATGCCATTCATTTACTTAGAAAGGGAGATGTCATTTAGTATCAAAATACAGATAATTGGTTTGTATGATATCCAGTTGCAATTTCAGTAAATGAAATGGAGGGAATTGTTCTAAAAGTTCTAAAGTCTAGATTATAGCTCTATATTTCACCCCTTCCAACCTTCTTCTCCCCCTTACAGGTTTCTCTGTCTCACCACTCTGCCAAATTTAGTTGCTTATTCTGCAGAACACAAGATACATCTGTGGTGGCTTCCACTGAGATTTATTTAGCCAGATTTTCATTAAAATAGCTACTGAATTGACTCAATAAAATGTTGCTTATCTTAATAAAGCTCTTCAGAGCTTTGCAAATTTGCATTTAATACTGTTTAGTGTCATTACAACATTAATAATCTGTGCCTAAAGAGCAATAAAAAAACCTTTATACTTTCTATTTAATAGGGGTAGCTTCATAACCCTCCTTTTTCATGCAACTTGGGCTTTTAAAATACCAGAGAGAAGTTAAAGAGAGAATATTCATAAGCAAAACATGGTCAAGTCTCAATGGAATTTCTTACGTAGGCTGATGGAATCTGAGACTTCTAAGATATTGGTCTCTCCATATTACTCTGTCCAGGAAAATAATCTGTATCTATTGTCTCAACCTTTAACATATTTTTTCAACATCTGCCTAAGAAGAAATTGCTTTAAATTTCTTTTAAGTCTTCTCATAGCTAATGACAATGAGATAGGAGGAGATCAAAGAGAGGTGAGGATGGATGTGTTAGTGAGATATCTTGGCTGTAGATTTTAGATAAGCCTTTCAGATGCATGTGGTTAAATGAATCATTAAATAAGAAAATGTTATGGATGACTTCTAGTGCCTTTCTTTCACCTCTTTACATCTAGTTTCTCCTAGCAGATTGAATTTGTAGAATAAGTAAAAAGAAAAAAGATATTGACAAATGTTTCACATCCAGATTTCAAGAAACCACAGTGGGTTTCCCATTTCCAAAAGCAACTGAGCCAAAGGAATTGCATAGTGATTTAGACCTACTGAGCAGACCAACATGTGAACAGGAAGGCTGATGCAGGAGGTCTCATATATGAATAGTCTTTTGAAGATATTTTATAGTGTAGCCAAAACAATTCCAGGAAGTATCTGTGACTTTCCTGGCTGCAGAATACAAGGTAGTGGGGTGGTCATTTACATTTTCTGTAGTTTAAGATCTATTTAGAGGAGAATAAAAGTGTTCATATAGATGGTGGAGGAGTCACATAGAAATCACCACAAATGACAGGACACTCAGACCTCTGCATTTTTCAAGGGTGTGTGTGCTGCAAAGGTAGTGCTTGTAAGTCTTCCTCCAGGCTGCTTTAAAAAGATTTCCTGTGAGAGCAAGCCTGATTTTTCCAATTCAAAATGCATAATGAAAACAGAGACAAACTTTTCTAGCTGTATTTCTTCACACCCACAGAATACCAAATCCAGCAAATCAGCCAGAATCATCTATCAGTAAAACAGAACAGAGACATTAGGGGAAAAGTCAAAAAACAAACAAAACAAACAAACAAAAAACGTCAGAAAACAAAACTCAATATATTAATACACCAAAATTGGAACAGGACAGTAAAAGAATGTGCTTTTACATGAAAAAAAAAGGAGGCCAGCAGAGAGATACACTGAAAGATTGTGAGATGAATGATAAAAATCTTCAAGTTAAGCAAGAATGTGAGTGAACAAAATATCTCTGGATTGACTGCAAAAGAACAAATGCATAAACTGCTTCAAATTCCCACTCAGGAGAGAGCCCCTATCAGAGAAAAGGCAGCCTCTGGTGATCCATAGAGAAGGGAAAACAAAAAGCAGCCACTTAGGCAAAGAACAGCAAGAGCCAGAGTTAAAAATCAAAGTAACAACATGGGTTTTTAAAAATAGACTTGTTATAGGAACTTCTCTGAAAAGAAGGGTACTGAAAGGTTCAGAAGACGATTTAACATCTTTTAAGCCAGTTCCCTTAAGTAATGTATCAATTAAATACAAATACAGAGAAATTATATTGTTTTGACTTATGGTGTAACATTTATTTTATGTCATTGATTTTTGCACTTTTAACATATTTACTTATGTTATAATGTTTGCTTGTCTTTATTAGTATTTCTAGTGATGTGTTGAAGAAGGGGACCCTCAACATGTTTATCGAGCAGGATTTCAGAATTGTCTTGGGCAAGTAAATGCTGTGTAAGTGCAAGTGTCCTCATTTTAAATAGGAATGTTTACTGTGGTTATAATGACCCTCTTCTACCAGTGTATTCTGGGTGTGCTAGGTGAGGAGCTGCTGAGGGGGATATGAATAGGGAACACATAAGTTGACAATTTTATTTGTCAGTTTTCCAGGACATAAGGAACTATGGTAGAGGCTATCACAAGACCCTAGATTTTGAGCCTAGTGCCATAACTGAATGGGACTTCTCCTGAGGGATGGAGGAAGGTAAATAAGAAGGAATGTAAAGAAAGCAGAGTGAATAGAACAATTGAGACCAGAGGAGTAGACTTGTGGTAGCCTGCATAGGTTGCATTTTTGTTTGTAAATATTGACTTCCCATCTCTGAGGAATAATTGCACTTCCCCTCTTGCTGGCTTCAGTCCTGGTCAGCATGTTATACTTTGAAATGTAAACAAAAATAATGGTCCTTCTTCACTTCTGTCAGATGGTGAATAGCCAGTGCATAGCTGGCCGTACCTTTCACTTCCTCTAGGATATGGAAGCATGTATGAAAGTTAAGCCTCCATTAACACTGGCCTCTGAATAATGATAATAAGCATAGATTCCTTGCTGGACCTAGATAGACATGGGGCACTTGCAAAGAATAAACTTTGTTTGTAAGCCAATTAGATATTAGCGTTATTTATAGTGCAGCAAAATATGTTATATTCTACCTAGCTCAGAAAAATAATACAATTTTTTTTTCCACCAATGGAGACACCTTAGAGCATTGGAAAGAAAATAACCAGAGTAAAAATAAAATAAATATATAATCTACATAGTACCATTTCTTAATTATTTTGTTCAATATCCCATTCCTTCCTGTTAATATTAGCATATGGATAAATTCAACAAAGCACACCCTCTCAAATTCACAGCTTATCAGATCATTTTGTCAGAGTATTAGATGGTCATTGTCGTGGGGAGCAAAATAATAATAAAAAAAGGCATAAGATTAGATGTCTAATCTGTAGATCTGGGGAGAGAGGCTGTGGATCAGATAAGTGTGAGAAATTCAACTGAAGTCATTAGAGTTGAGAGATAAATAATCTAGAAAAAAAATCCAGAGTTTAAATGAAGCAAGGTAATAGAAATAGAAATCTACAATGCTAATTTGTCAAGAGGTAAGAATGGTCAAGGTCCCTGGTTTTCCAACTATTTATGACACAACGTTCTCAGAGTAACATGGAGAGTTCTTGTTGAAAGTTTTGCAAAAGATTGTCAGGCCTCTATAAGGGGTCTTCCAATTTGAGAAAATACCCTAGTTACTAGAAGACAATGTCCCAAATGTTCACTCAATTGAGCTACAGAAGTCACACATCTGTATAACTAGAAATTTTGCTCTCTGTGTTTAAGGGAAGATGGTTATCTGTCTTTGAGCTGAATTTCTAAGCCAAGAGAATTAAGGCAGGAAAGTAATATGAACAAGTTTAACTTACATTATGCAATATGGCAGAGTAAAAAGAACACATGTTTTTGTGCCAGAAAGCTTTGGATTTGAATTCAAGCTCAAAAATTGTCAACAAATATTCTGAACTTTGCAGAAAAAAATAACTATTTAGAATCCCTTTTTGAAAATATAGAAAGGATGTATGCCTCATTTATAACCACATAAACTGTGCTTGTATATTATTTTCTTATACTTTTTATTTTATGATATTATACAAAAAATATTTTAGCGTACAAGCCATGTGTCCTTGATGGAACAATAGATTCAGAGAGGTATTTACTTCTAGACTAGCTCTTGGAAAATCCCAGGAGTCTAATTGTCAGTGTACTAGTTCAAAAGTATTTTGCTTTATTTACCCAACCTCTTAAGACTAAGAAGTAGTTATCTTTTAGGAAATATTTTCGAGTCTGATATGCAATTACCCATTAATTAACGAATAATCTTAGCTTTGTAGAAGGAAGCAATATACAATCATTGAGATGAATAGTTGTGTCTAGAGTATTTAATTTGTTTTCACATACTGAAGTCTGTGAATATGCCTTGGAATAGAAAAAAAAATAACATTTCTGTTAAAATAGTCATCTATTCTCTGATGAATATAGATTTCTTCAGAGCCAGGCAACTGCATTTCCTTAATTAGTTACCGAATGAAAACAGGAGTGAAGGAAATACTGGAGAGTCTGGCTTCTTTATTTCAATCCCTGTACTAACTACATCTTCAGAACGGTCAAAATCTATTTGTACACACACACACACACACACACACACACACACACACACACAAAGGAAATAGAAATTACACTATACCCAACTCCTTCTCAGGGACTGGGATGAACATAATAAACACAGCACATATAAATGCATATGTTGTATCTACACATGTAATATAAAAAAGCCAACATGTTTAAAAGATCTTCACCTATTTTGATATCCTTATCTGAGATTGTGCTGAGATGAAGGTAAAAGATTGATACCAAAATCCATCCAGAAAGTCGAGCTTTTCCTAAAAGTTTCAAATTCTACTCACTGAGGTATTTTATCCATATATGTATTTATCAAACCATAAAAGCTTATTCCAAAAGCATGACAAGAAAACCTGTGTATCAAAGTAGGGCACAGATAATTCTCAAGAGAGTGAGCAGAGAGTAATTTTCATTCCCAATGGTCTCAGCTGAGGACAGTGTGAATGGAACAATTGTGGAGGTAATGTTAACAACAATACAAACAATCTATATCAAGAACTCTATCACATCTGAAGCAACCAAGAGACTTTCTGACTTTATTTGTATAGAAGGTGTTATATGCTGAATTGTGTCCTACACCAAATTCTCATATCGAAGTCTTAAGCCCCAATACCTCAGAATGTGACTATATTTGAAGAGCGAGGTTTTAACAGGTAATTATGATAAAATGAGATCATATGGCTGAGGCCTAAACCCATATGACTCCTGTCCTTATAAGAAGAGATTAGGACACAGAGACACACAGATTTAGGGGTGACAATGTGAGATCACAGCAAGAAGATGGTTACTTACAAGACAAAGAGAGAGACCTCAGAATGAAACCAACCCTGCTGAGACCTTGATCTCAGACTTTTAGATGCCAGAACTGTAAGAAAGAAAATCATTGTTGTTGAAGCCCTAGTCTGTGGTATTTGGTTGTGGACATCCTAGCAAACTAACACACAAAGTGTTTCTTGCCTTTTCTAAACTTTTATAGTAATAGCCTCGGATATATTATTTCTGGAAATAGCTGAATATCCATTTTGTAAAACAAGAGGAAATATTTATATTGATTTTGGTATGTTTATATTCAGTACATATATGACATTTTAGAAAACACTTCTTAAAGTTGAGGATTTAAATAAAGAAGACTTTCCCGGATAACTTGTTTAAATGTTCTGTCAATGCTGAACATCATTTTGATTAATAGCTGTGGGAAAATGCAAAAACGGGTGCAATCCTTCATCCCTTCCTGTGTTCACACCCATTGTTGCCCCTTCAATTAGGAGGTAGAAACTATAGTCCCCTGTTTTTGAATATGCAAGTCCTCGTGACTTGCCTTGACTGATAGAACACGTCAGAGATGACTCTGTGCCAGTTCTCAGCTTAGGCCTCCTCAAACCTTGTGCACTTTTCTCTGTCTTAAAACTTGTCTCCTCCTTGAACAAAAGTTATCCGACTGCAGGATGACAGGAGACACATGGCCCGGTCATCATCTTCACCTTAACAGACCGCCAACCAACTGCCAGGAATTCCAATTAAGCTATGTTGACCTATCAGTTGCTTCCCTGACCGCCAACTAACCAGGACTCTGGCTAAGCTCAGAAAAGTCTATTCTAGATCCAGAGAACTGTCCATCAGACCTATGGACTTGTGAGCAGTAATAACTGATGGTTATTTAGCAACTAAATTTGGAGATATTTTATAACATGTATGTGTATATAACATTGGAGTCCTCTGTGCTTTTAATCTGGGATTTGACTTTTGGTTCATTCCATTTTTGTATAGTTCTTTATTATCATCTAATTAAGTTTTTCTAAAGGTGTAATCTGAGGCATTATGTCTATCTATCAAAAGTTATTTCTGTAGCATTACTTAGAATATGTTACTTTAAATGTGTACTAATCCCTGTTATAGATGGAAGTTATACACATCATAAATTTTCTACGTAATCAATCAAGTTCCTTTCACTCAAAGCACACACACACATACACACACACACACACACACACCCCAAAAATAGAAGTTAATTTATTTATCTAGTTCAATTAAGTTCCTAAAATTAATTTATGAATATTAATGGCTTGTGTTATAAATCTTTATAAGTTATTTTCTTTCACTGCTAATTTATAACCAAGAATCCCTTGAATCATGTTACTAGGCACTGTGTAGTTTTTAACAGAGTTTATTATACATGGTTGATATCAGACTAGAGGTTCTTTTTTTCTCCCCCCTGGATGAATTAATTGGAAAAAAACTTGAGGAGAAGGACTGTGATTCCTCTTTTGTTATTATCCTCCACATAATTTATCAGGCCTGTGAATGCAGTAAGAATATAAAATGAATGTATTTACATGAGAGCTGATGCCATGGCCTATGAGAATGGTCATGCAAGCTGGTAAGAACTATGGACATTTACTTATCAATAACCCCTCTAAAGTAGAAGATAGTGGAGGCATGCCCCCTCACTCCCACAATCATATTGAATCTGTATTTCTTATTCACTTCACTTCTAATGGTGAATCAAGACCTTTGGTTTCATTTAAAATTTTGAATCTGTTCTTATTCCTCTAGGTCAATATTTTTAGCTACAGTCCTTTTTGGTTCATTTTATTCCTGGCTACTGTGAGTTATCTTGAGGCAAAACCTTGGCAATGATCAGATAGTCAAGTGTCCAGCCAGATATGCTCCAGCTCCCTGTTAACTAGCTCTTTGAACACCAAAAGTTGGGCTGAGTCTTGATTCTTAACTGATACTTTATTTCCTAGTTGCTGTGGAACAACCCTAGTAAACACCAATCCTGTTTTATCACTCTACCCATACAAATTAACATAGACCTTTTCTCCCTGCTTGTAGCTCCTCACTGACCCTGGAGTTCTTCCCCAAATGTGACTTCCTTGGCTGTGCCCTGACACTCCACATAGCATTTGAATCTGTCTCCACTGAGACACCAAACATGTCCTTTCTGATCATTAGTCACTGACTCTATTACTTAGCTAGGGCTGCTCTAAAACAGTACCACAGATTGGGCTGCTTAGAAAACAAACAAACAAAACAGAAATTTATTGCCTTACAATTCCAGAGGCTAGAAATACAAAAGCAGGGGGTTGGCAAACTTAATTTATTCTGATAACTGTGAGGGAAGGATCTGCTTCCCTTATCTGCGGGTCTTATTCTTTGACTTATTAATGGTCATCTCCTCCCTGTGTTTTTTCACATTGCCTTCCCTTTGTTTGTCTCTCTGTGTCCAAATTTCCCCTTTATATGAGGACACCAGTCATATTCCACACGGGCCCACACTAATGACTTCATTTCAGCTTGAGTACCTCTGTAACGGCCCTACCTTGGTTACCAGGGGTTAGTACTTCAAAATATGAGCTTTGAGGGAGGCCTAATTCCACCCATAACACTGGTTATAGTCCTAAACTGATAGTATGAGAACATGGACTTGACTTTTTCATCTCCTTGTTATTGAAATTGAAAAATGTATCCTAAACAGAAGCCAAATATAATCTAAGGATTCAAAAGTGAAAACATATCACTTTACTCCACCCTCCTCTACTTTGCCATCTTGATTTGCAAAACAGCTCTCCTGTTTGGTTTGGTTTTATTTTGATGACTGAAATGCTAAGATCTGATGGTTAAGAAAGTTAACATTTGTTATAACTAACCATTTGTTATAATTAAGAACCCAACTTTAGTAAAAACACTATTAACTAAAGTCTACATTTAATTTGTTTTCTTTTTTAACCATTTACCTGATTGTCCGCTAATGGCTATTTTTCATTCTAGGACCCTATCCAAAGCACCACATCATGGGCATGTCTCCTTATCCTCCCCTGGTCTGTGACTTGCTTTGACTTTCCTTGATTTTCAATTTTGAGGAGTACTGGTCAGGTATTTTGCAGAAGATCTCTCAATGTGGATTCTTCTGACATTTCTTTGATGGTCAGACTGGTGTTATGGGTTTCGGGGACAAATGTCACAGAAGGGAAGTGTCCTTCTTCTCACATCATTTCAGCTGTAGTTACAGTCAACCTGACTGTTCACTGATGATGTTGACCTTGATGAATTGGCCAGGGTGATGTTGGCCATGTTTCTTCACTGTAAAGTGACTTTTTCTTTTTTCTACCCTGTGGAATTCAGTCAATAGGTGTAACCCAACCTTAAGGTGGGGAATGGACAATTTGATTTTTAAAAGATGTTTCTTTTTTCTTGCAAGACTTTTATACTACTAGATGGGCTTTTCTCTTCCAGGCTAAAGTAGGCAGAAAGTCTGGGATTTTCAGTTCTTCATTCAATTCAGGTTGCTGAGAAACACAACAACAAGCAAATAACTGTATTACAAAAGGACATTCCTGCAGAATCCAGAATAAATATGTAGAAATGCATTAAGTTCCTCTGCTTTCAATCAGCAGCTTTTAAGTCTTTGGTAGAAACCACTCTGGGTTAGGCAACACAGGGTCAGGATTAAAGTAACGACTTTTCAAAGGACTATATTTCTCTGACAGAAACAGAATAGGTAAGCAAGCACTGACAGACCACAATTTTACCTCAAGTAACACAAAGAAGGGCTTTTTCTGAGCCTTCACTACACTTTTAACTTATACCTGAATACATTAATGCATATTTTCAATGAACTAGAAGCCTGGCTTTTTGTCGAAGCAAAAAATATGTACCTTCCCTTGCATCAATAATATAGCTTTGCTATCAGAAAGAAGAGTGGCTTCATGATGCAAATCTTCTCGTTTTCTCATTAGTCTAATTGAAGAAAACAGCATTATTAGTTTTGGCCAAATTTTCATGGATTTTCAGATTGAAATGGTTGATAGTAAATAATCCATGTCACTGAAAGAGCAAATTTGATTAAAAAGCTGCAAACACAATATGCAACTAACTTATTCTGTTCTGTATGCTGTGTCTCAAGGTTGTATTCATTATTGTCACTGAGATCAGCAGGCCAAACATGGTACCTTCGAAGATTACAGCAGCTGTTTCTGTCCATACAGTATCAATATAAAGGCAAAGGCCCTAAGATTTTCTGTTACCATGAGCAACTGTAAATTGCACTTGCTCTATATAGCTGGTATTTGGAGTAAGGAAGGGCACCAGACCTAAGGACATTACATTTATAAGTTGCCCAGTAGGCTAAAGCCCTCAATCCTCAACCCATCAGAGATGATGATGGCTTACTTATATCACTTAGATTATCTCTAAGAGATTGGATGTGAAATAGAATCAAGATATTCATATTTGGAAGATGGAAGGCAAAGAAAAGCCTAGACAGAGAAGAGTTAAGTCATGATTATGATGGAATAGCAGAATGAAGATAAATAAACTCCAACCATTGGAGCAATAGTATGATTAACCTCTCCCTCAAATTGTATCCTATCTTTTCAATTCTCAAGTAATCCCTGGATTCTAAGATAGTTCAGTGTGATGCTATGCCTAGGTTGCCGTTTTCCATATTTCTGAGCATAACCTTCCATTACTTAAATGATAATTGATCGCTGTAACCCACATAACATTTTTACATGAATGATTTACCCAGCAGCATCAGGTTTTTCTGTGATCAACATAATCAAAGATTTTGACCAGGATAATGGAATTTTAAAATGTTCAGTCACAATCATGTTTTCCCTGTTCCCTGGTGCAGAATTCTTGTTTCAAATAAGCACTTTTCAAGGTTCAAGAGAAACACAAAGGTGCTATATGAAGAAATTCTTAGAATTTCCTACTGATTCATTTATAAAGATAAGGTGTCCTGCCATTATTGTGAGGACACAGGTAAGTTCTCTCAGGAGAGACTATTGCAGGAAAGACTAATAATCTTACTCCTGCAGATTTGAAATCCAGGCTATGTTAACCTCAACAAAGATACTATGTCCCCTCATAAATTTAACTTAATATGACTGATTCCAAGGACTTGTTAGCACACAGTTGGAGAACATTTTACATTAGAAAATAGTCTTCCTATTTTGAAGGATTTCTAGACCAACGTTTACTTAAATTAAACTATGAAGTCTTCAGTTATTAGCTAACCACTACTTTATTAAAGTATTTTGTATTATGTTTGTTCTGATAATCAAGGTCATAGGGAAGGGAAAAGCTACTTGAATAATTCTTCAGCATTAACTATTAAATATTATGTTGTTTCCATGGATAAAGTCTTACATATTAATATCTAATAGAATTTATTAGCAATGTAAATTGCTTTAATCTTGAAGTAATGTCATATTTCCTTTTAATAGATACATTTACTATTTTAGTCCACACCATTGGCAGACTGTCACCTCAGGGAGGCAGCATTATATAAGGGGTTCAGGTAACAGGACTTAAGTCTGATTTACTTGCGTGAAAGTCCTAACTGTCACATACTAGCCGTGTAACCTTGGGAAGGTGCCTTAATTTATGTGGGTATCAGATTTTCCATCTGCAAAATGAGAATTTCAATTTTTTTTTATATAAAAGCGTTCTTGGGAGAAATGAATGAGATAATATTTAAACCAAGTTCCCCTAAAACCTAATTCCTCTGCTGAGTTTATGATTAACCTCTTTATTTGAAACTTTATTCCCTTTCTTGTCCTGAACCTGTTCCTTTCAAGATTGAGTGTCCAAGAAAATGGGGGATTGAAACCATATTCAATCCCCCTGTGCCCGTGTCCCTTGAATTGAAAGGTTTTTGCTTTAGTCTCTCAGGATTCCTCGGAGTCTCATAAAGTCTGGCTTAAGAGTTAATGATTGGGACTTCGCTGGTGGTGCAGTGGTTAAGAATCCATCTGTCAGTGAAGGGGACACAGGTTCAAGTCCTGGTCCAAGAAGATGCCACATGCTGCAGAGTAACTAAGCCCATGAGCCACAACTGCTGATCCCATGCCACAACTACTGAGCCCGTGTGCCACAACTACTGAAGTCTGTGCACCTAGAGTCCGTGCCCCACAACAGGAGAAGCCACCACAATGATATGCCCATGCACTGCAATGAAGAGTAGCACAGCACAGGGAGATCAGCTCGGTGCTTTGTGACCGCCTGGAGGGGTGGGATAGGGAGGGTGGGAGGGAGGGAGACGCAAGCAGGAAGAGATATGGGAATATATGTATATATATAACTGATTCATTTTGTTGTGAAGCTGAAACTAACATACCATTGTAAAGCAATTATACTCCAATAAAGATGTTAAAAAAATAATAAAATCTAAATCACAAAAAAAAAAAAAAAAAGAGTAGCCACACTCACTGCAATTAGTGAAAGCCCGCATGCAGCACTGAAGACCCAGTGCAGCCAAAAATAAATAAATAAATATATTTTTTAAAAAAGAGTTAAGGATTAAGGAGATGTGAAGATGTAAAAATAAAGACTCTCTGGTAGGCCAGGAAACTAGCAACAATTTAGACCATAAACCAGCCACACAGCAGAGTCATCAAAATCTCAGTTCCTTGAAAGATATAGATAAAGGCCTGACACATATTACTAAGTTGTTTTTAGAGGAAGCAGACCCACACCAGATGAAAACTGCTGGCTGTCAGCACGTAGACCCCAGACCGCTTGAAACCAGATTAGAGTTGCTTGAAATTTAACCTTGATGCCAATCAATCTGAGAATTGTGCATGAGCTGATCATGCACCTGGCAGCCTCCTCCTTCACACTGCCTTTAAAACTCCTTCCCTTAAAGCCATCTGGGAGTTTGGATCTTTGGAGCATGAGCTGCCTGTTCTCCTTGCTTGGTCACCTTCACTAAATGTTGTCCTTTCCTTCACCACAACCTGGTGTCAGTAGACTTGCTTTGCTGCACATGTGCAAGTGGACCCAAGTTTGGTTTGGTAACAATATATAGAAAATAGTTAGAAGAGTGTCTGACACTGTAACCAAGATATAATTTTAAAGGTTCTACTTTTGGTTAGCATATTTATTTTCAACAACCTCCTATTCTTTATGTGCAAAAAGAAAGAGAAAAAGAATATAATATTGTATATAGGAAAGAAAGGAAAGAGGAAAGAATGACAAAAATAAGACAGGTAGAAAGGAAATATGGCAAAAATGGAAGACAGAAAGTTTCTTGGGAACCTGTCCTGCAGAATGATGTGAAGTAAGTTGAAGAATTTTGCACAATAAGGCACAATGAATTTTGCAGACCTGAGGAAGGCACAGCGTTTACTGCATTATTGAAGCTTACAGATTATGGAAATAAACTAGGATTAGTCCAACTTCTTTTTCTTAACTGTGCTTTGATTATCTTTTTTCTTCTTCACTTTGGTAGATGTAGAAGGTTGGGGATAAACTAAGGTATGAAAGCACATGAGGCTAACACCTTCTTAGAAAAATTAGATAAAAATAAACTGAACATTTTAAAGAGATAGAGTAATAAGTGCAGCTGCAGTCTTAAAATAGTGCACACAGAATTTCTGAGCTTCTTTTTATTCCCCTTTTGAAATATGCCTATTAGTTATTAAGTAAGTTAGAATAAAGGCAGAAAAAATGTGGTATTTGAAACAGCATAAATTTAAGGGGGGAAACGACGGCAATCTACCATAGATGGTAGGGCTGGGAATTAATCTTACTAAGCGGTCACAGGGGTGTTATTTTCAGTGTGCCCTAAGGTACTGGTCCACTTCATTTTTCTCCAACATAAATCTCTTAGTAGGAATAACGGAGTGCCCAGTCCAGTTATAAGAAGCACTGGTTCAAAAGATAAAATTACAGTTATTTAGAGATGAATATCAAAAAGAGGTAAAGTCATTACATCAAACCTTCGTTAATCTAATTGATAGTACATTTTGGTTCAGATTAGCACAGATGCAGCATTCATGAATATTTGTGTAATACTGTTGAAAGAATAGTTATGGAAGAAATTAGGAGGTACACAATAGAAAAATGTGAAATATGACTAGTTCCTACTGTCAAGTTCAAGTCTAAACCAATTTGTGTCAAAAACACCATATAAAACTTGCAGCTTTGGGCTTCCCTGGTGACGCAGTGGTTGAAAGTCCGCCTGCCGATGCAGGGGACACGGGTTCGTGCCCCGGTCCGGGAAGATCCCACATGCCACGGAGCGTCTGGACCCGTGAGCCATGGCCGCTGAGCCTGCGCATCCGGAGCCTGTGCTCCGCACCGGTAGAGACCACAATAGTGAGAGGCCCGGGTACCAAAAAAAACAAAAGAAACAAACAAACAAAAAAAAAAACACTTGTAGCTTTATATCTAACTCTATTAGTAAGTTTTTGGGGTATCATAGATCCAAGGTAGAAATCCCAGTATTGTTATATTAAAACCATTTCTAACACCCTTTCTAGTTAAAAAGTTGAAGAAGTTTGTAAAAGAAGTTTGTAAAACCTTCAATCAGAAACTGTGGGTATAAGTAAATTTCCACATATCATGTAATCACTGCATTATTAGATATATTCTGTGTCAGCCTCCACTTGTAAAGTACTCTTTTCAATCATCCTTTCAAAAACTTCAGTCAGGATTCTGTATTTATCAGTGCATAATTGTTCCTCATATCAACTCATGATCTTGCAAATACGAATCATCTGTAATTGATATGAAAACCACAGCATAATTCTGTGTTTAAGATTTAATAGTTATAAAACATTACCAAAAATGGGGAGAGAGGATACAGATTCTCATTTCTGCTTTCATTTAATATTCTCAGGAGAGATTCTCAGAGCTTCTGATGTTTCATGTGTGGAAACAGACTGGAGAGAATTCTAACATCTTGTCTTTAATGACGTAACCACTATGAGAATGCACTATTCACACTTCCTACTACAGAGAATAGACTGACACTCAGCACTGCTGGTGCTTCTCTGGACATTCCACTGCTTTCATGACAAGGTCATGCTTCTGTGGGCTGCGCCTAGTTAATAACCTTGCACAGCAGGGATCCTAATGCTGCCCCATTCCTGGAAGACAGGGAACTCCTCAAATGGGAGGTTTGGGCATGAAGATTTCTTATTAGCCTGATCAAACCTTTCTTTAAACTGTGCTGGAGTGCAAGACACTTCCTACATGACTCTCCTGCATTCCCCTCTCCTTCACAGTTGTCAGAACTGCAACTCAGTCTAATTGATTTTCTCACCTTCTCTGACTCCCTCACCATGCTAAGCAGGCATTTTCTCCCAATAAGTCTCAGGCACTTCTAATTCCATTTCAGATTTTGCTTCTAGGAGGAACCAAACTAGCATATCATTTTCCATATATCATTCTTGATATCAACTGGATGAGTGATTATACCTTAATATTATTCTATGTGATTCAAAGAAAAGCAAGTGTTGCATTTCATATATTTAATTATTCATATACTTGATAATTACTGTGGTCTTGCTATACGTTAGATGTAGACAAAACTTCATCTCTCAAACAGTACCTTTGCATTACTCACATGTTTTCTGAGTTGGAAGTATTGCCTTGAAAGAAAATTTCAATTCTAATTTTTATGACAATCAAATGTATCTGTAAAGAGGTAAAATTCCCAGAATCATTTTAAATTTACTTTTTTTTTAATTGCATTTGTGTAGGTAGTTCATTTTGGGTGTAACAATGAAGTGCTTAAATAGAACTGTGTTCTGTGCAGCTTCTCCTTACCTGGATTACCTAACCTGAGTACCAAAGGCTTGTTTAGCAATGTGTCTTCTCTACCAATCAAGAGATCTCTGTGAAAGTATGATAAATGTTCCTTCACTGCAGAATTTCTCAATCTCAATGCTGTTGATTTTTTAGAATATATGATTCTTTGTTGTGGATGACTGGTCTAAATATTATGGGATGTTTAGCAGCATCCTTGGCCTCTACCCACTGGATGATAATAGCAACCCTCCAGTTGTGACAGTCAGAAATGTCTCAAGACATTGCCAAATATCCGCTGAGGAGAAAAATTCCTTGCTTGAGAACCACTGTTTTTAAGAACTTCTTTAAGACCAGTAAAGGGAATGATTGAAATCACAATATAGATTGTTTACTAAGTACTTAAATGCAATATAAGAGTGTGTGTGTTTGTGTGTGTGTATGTGTGTGTTTTCCTATGGTTTAGGAAAATGTATGCACCCTTCTCTGAGACCAATCCAAATCTTACTTTAAACTTGATTCTGTGTTATGCTCTTGGTTCAGTGTTATACTGTTTTGAATTTTTGAGCTGGAAATTTAATTGTTATTGGTATGATCTCTTACTTGTATCAGGAAGAAAAATCCATCAATGGAAAATTCTGCCATTTTGTTTATATTCCCTAAGGTTCAGAATTTTTTATCAACTACATTTACTTACATTTTCTTTAACTATGTAAGTAATGGATATTTATTGAGAATCTCCTATGTGCCATCTATGTTCAAGGTTCTGGGGACACATGAGTGAACAAAACAAAATACCTTACTCTTGTGGAGTTTTTATGCTAGTGCACCTGAGAAAGCAAATGAGGATGTCCACTCTCTTTAATGTGTGCCAACTGGAACCACATCCATATTCCAAACAATGCCTTCTTCTTTCACACTGATGGGGTGATGGGGGCTGGTAAAGGCTGGGTTATGGATAGAAAGATGTAAAGACGTGGCTATTGTGACCATATGGAATAGAGACACAAAAAAGAATAACTTCCACAGTGAGTACTATTTCAGAAAGTCTTCACCCATTATTTGAAAAATCAATACTGATTTCCTCTACTGCCTTGATTAATTTTACCCCTGGCTTTGCTATTTAACCATTTTTTCCACAATTATGCATTTGATCAGTACAGAAATATAGAAACCTCCATGCATCTGAAGAAAAATACAGAAGAGCAGACATACGGTGAAACACTCATGGACGGCACACCTGCAGCTTTAGAAGAACTACCCTCAAAGTAATGTTATCACAGAAACACATAAACCAAAAATACTTATGATATTAAATGCTACATAATAAAGAGCTTTGTCCAATTTAATTTCTTATGTTTACATTTATCAAAAAGCAACATAAACATTTCTCCAAATGGCATAGCACACATGCATTTCACAATTTGTATTTTTTTATAAAATAATAAAGGATTCAATATTAGATTTGTGGGATAAAATCTCAGTCTCAATTAACTAGGACTGATAAACACATGATTTCACCTCAGTTATAAGGAAATCTCTCTCTCTCTCTCTCTCTCTCTCTCTCACACACACACACACACACACACACACAGACAAACACACCACCCCAAAGCTTAGTTAAAAACAAAATAAGTGATTTTGTTAAGATGGTGATCTAAGTCATTCCTGACTTCACTCCCCCTCACAAGCAGACCAACTAGCAA
Source organism: Leucopleurus acutus (assembly GCF_964270905.1). NCBI lineage: Eukaryota > Metazoa > Chordata > Mammalia > Artiodactyla > Delphinidae > Leucopleurus > Leucopleurus acutus. The sequence goes on along the minus strand of NC_139147.1, from coordinate 20,669,687 downwards.
CTATCTACAGATAATGCATCACTGTGAAAATGCTAACCAGTTTGCCATATATATGTATATCAAGTCATCACTAAACTTACAAAATATTATATGTCAATTACATCTCAATCAAGCTGGAAAAAATGTTCCTTCAATATGCCAGGAGTCAGTACACATGCAAGATCAGTCCATAATCTCCACATATATTTTGGTACCCATGGTGAAAACTAATATGATACCATAAAAGACCATCATTTAGTAAAGACCATAAAAATAAGTGGGTTTTTGATAAAATATGCTTGTTAGTTATGGGTTTGGGTTGAAATGCTCTACCATCCTTTCAATTTGATTTAAAATAAAGCAGAAAGTTAATCAGAAAATGTAATTAATATCCTAATTTCTAAACATTTCCACCTCACACTATTGTAGCATACCATTGAAATATAAAAAACTATTTACACCTAAATATTAATATTAACTGCCTGTAATTTTTTTTAAATGGCAAAAAGAGAATAAAGTATTTGTTCAGAAGAAGAGAACTGTCAGGATTAAGGGGCCACAACTATAAAAACAACCTCAGTCAAATCACCAAATGATATATTATTAAAACTGAGGGACCTTAATGTTTAGAATTTACAAGATCAAGTCACATTTCTCAAAGTTCATCTAAAACTTATTTTGAAAAAATAATGTTTAAAAGGCCCTGGTAAGATGTCATAGAATAATTATGCCAAATAATAACATAGATGTTTTCACAATTTCTATACAATCGTGAATGTTTTTTATTATCAGATGTCCATATTCTCTTTAAAAATATTTTCAAAACTTAGTGTGAGACCTCAAAGGAACCATTTGGAGAAAGCTATATTACAAACTACATTTCTGTGGATATGTATATTTTTATACTGTTACCAAGGGGCCCTTTGCAACTAAAAAGAAAGATTTACCAGAGCAATGATCAGTAGTGGTTCCACACATTATTTTCAGTCAGCAACTTTTCTTGGATAACTCTCAGTGGATAGGCGATGATGCACAACCACTTTGATAGATTTTGCTATGAAGACAGGAACAGTTATTTCTTCAGGCAAAACACGCCAAAGGAGGGTGTGTAACTGTAGCAAATCTAGAGGGGAATGGGGACTTAACAATGACTCAAATTTGGTAGAACTGATCAGGTTATACCTGATTAGTATATGAAATAAATAATTGAGCATGATTTGTTAGTCTACTAAAGTATAATAAAGTAACTAAAATGAGTATGCTGTCAACATGAATACTAGTGAAATTAAATAAATAAGACTGATTTGACACAAGAAGTCTTTAAACTATTTTATCAAACTCATGACATATTTATATTTTTCACTGCAGAAAGCAAATAAAATAACACTTGTTTACCAAGATACGGCTACAGGTTATGTATCATTCAGGAAGTAGATTTTCAAAGAAATTAATCTGCCTCTTTTCAAACCTAATAAATTTAGGATTTTCAGAAATGTACATTCTAGTTTATGAGGAATCCAACATCTCCAAAAAAAAAATGACTGAAGCATTTTACTATCAATAGCTTCTCTAAAATTTAAATAGTATTTAACCCATAGCACATAGCTTAGGGATAGATCTAGAATGTGAATTCTTCTTAGTAGTACTTGCTAGTTAATTCTTTACTTGATGTCTCTAAAGAATAACTGTAAGTAGTATTTATTTTAATCTTCAGATCTACAAAAAATGTATATTTCACCTTTCAATTCTATCCATTCTTAATTATTTCCATCACAAAATCAGCTGCCACCTACAGTACAATGTCCCCACTAAACACACATCAAAATAAAAGCCAAACATAAAAATGCAGAAGAAAATCACTGACTTCCACTAACTTTAGCCAACTTTATAACTGACATGATTTTTTTCAAATAGAATACCTCTAAAACTGACTGTATATTGATTAAACAACTACCAAAACAAACAAACAAACAAAAACAAAAATACAGCATTAGTATCCAACCCACTTTGCAGCGGGAACGAGCTGTTAAAGTTATCAGCAATTTATTTCTGTTGTTAGAGATGGATCCTTGACTTTACATTTTGCAGCTGTAAAAACAAACAAAAAACAAAAAAATGGTCAGTAAAATGCACCTTCTACCTTCCTGGGTGGAAATTGAAGTTTCTCTCTGGACACATCCTCCCTCAGTGAAGAGATGGACCACTTTGGTGAGCTTATTCAAGCTGGAAGCACATTCTCCAGGAAGCCTTACTGCTGTGAAAAAGATATATCTTCTACTGTGATGGCTTAACCTGTCTCTAGGCCACAGAAAACATTCAGGAGTCAGAGTAGTAGCTTCCCCTGAAGGAAGTGGTGTTTCAAAGATCAATCATTCAGGGCAAATCAAGGTAGCAGACTTTAATCTGGGGGTTAGGGTGGACTTATTTCTCTCTCTGAGTCCAAGGGATGGAGCCTGCACTCCAGAGAGGGACAAAACATTTGAACTGGACTCCTGTAAAGTGAAAGCCAACTGTTAAGAAATGGTGGTCACATGGAGAAAGGGGACAGAGCCATGGAGCAAAGATTGTGAAGAATCCTGGTGGAGAAGGAATGGTAAAACCTAGTAACCAGTTTATGCGCATGTGTGTGCTTTTATTTATTTTTTGCATTTTCGTTTCATTCTAATACTCCCAATTTTTCAAAAAGTTATTTATTTTTATTTCTGTTTTTTATCCAGTAGTCTCATCCTGACTTTTCTTTAGTGAATGGCATATTTGTGTGTGTGTGTGTGCGCACACAAGAGTGTTGGGGAGAAGGATTCAATTATGACTTAGCTTGTGATGTAATGAGATGTGCATAAGGCCACTGCCTGGGGAGACAGTTTTAAAAGAGTAAAAAGTGATCATCAGAGAAACTCAGAGTAGGCGTGTCAAGCAAGAGATGACAAAAAGGTATGTAGGGTGAGTGTGTTACAGATATAATCATTCTTGAGACTACGCACAATTATCACGGACCAATTTCTGTAAAAAACATCATCTTAAAGCCATCACTCAGAGAGACAACCCAAACTGTGTTCCATATTATCCAGGTTGTAAAGACAAGGGCGACCCCTGAAGGTTTTCATTCAGTTTTTCCTTTTAAAAGATATTAAAGTTACACAGAAGACAATGAAGAAACTCAGGCAGCTACTTACCCCCAGAACCTTCCTTCCAGTTGCCAATATGTTCAAGAAACATAAGCAACATGGAAACCCCTGTTCTTGCTGAGATTATTCTGTTATAGTAATTGCAAAGTCCACTTTTTCACATATCAGTTTGCTTTGTATGACCACTATGGCATTAATCAGAAACTGCATCTCCACAAGGGTTACGGTCATAAGGGAAGGAGAGAATCTTGAAAACAAAACATAGACTACAAATCCAAAGCTTTAGATCATAATTTCTTTCAGTTTTCATCTACAGTAATCTCTTTTGTTTTTTCTTGCATTGTTTTATTTCCCTTGAATTCAAGAAAAAATCAAAGTCAGTGAATAAAACTGTTGACCTGGATTCTCATTGAAAATGCTGTCAGGTCAGCAGACACCATCAGATACGGATAAGCAATCTTTTTTGCTTTAGACAGAACTCTTATGACTGTGTTGTCCTTTATATGTTTTAATAATGTTTTTAAAAAACTCCTGTTCTACTATATGTTCCAGGTAGGTAGCTTAGCTTCAAGTTTCTAATCCCTTTTGCTTGTCATTACCAGTGGGCTATTGATCCTTGGCATTGCCAATAACTCTGATGTAAAATAAGGGAACAGTTGAATCTGGGAATAAATCTGACATTAAACCACCTTCCAAGGTGATAATTCTTAAACATCACCACAACAATAAATAAGTATGATTCTGGGAAAACAAGTTGTTATCTCTTTTTGGTTTCAAGGTGTGTTGAACCACCACAAAGAGGAAATTATCTTTAATGTCTGTAGATTTAAATATATATATATATATATATATATATATATATATATATAAAACACTTGGAAATTTGAACTAAGTAAAATGCTTTTCTGGAGAACTACAGATATTCATCCAGGTCATCAATAAGACTTTAACACTGTGTTAAATCACACTTAATTTTACTAATTCGGATGGCAATCATTAAGAAAAATACTGTATATATTATATTATATTTTATCTTGAATATGACTTTTTTGATAGTGTCTTTCTCAATGCTTGAAACAAATCACACTTTAAATAAGAAATGTAAAAGCTATTTTTTTAATTTAAAAAGTAATTAGAGGTTTATAAGCAGTTTCAAAATAGTACAGAGAAGTCTGTGTAGCTTTCACCCAGTTTCTCCTAATAGGTAGTAACTATAGCACACTATCAAAACCAGGAAATTGATATTGGTACAATGTGAAGCAATTTTACCACATATGTGGTTTTATAACAATCGAGTTACAGTAATAGTCTATCACAACAAAATTCTCCCTCATGTTTCTTCTTTCTATTCACAGGCATCCTCATTCCCTCACTCCATCTCTGTGATGGTTAATATTCTGTGTCAACCTGAATGGTCCATGGGTTGCCAAGATATTTGATTAAACATTATTATGGGTATGTCTGTGAGGCTATTTCTGGATGGGATAAACATTTGAATCAATAGACTGGGTAAAGCAAGTTGCCCTCCCTAACGGATGTGGGCCTCATCCAATCCACTGAAGACTGAGCTGAGACAATAGTCTTCTTCTGCCTTTGGTCTTGGATTTTGACTGGAACTTGCAGCATCAGCTCTCCTGGTTCTCAGGCCTTCAGACTTGGGAACTAAAGCATCAGCTTTCCTAGATCTCTTCAACATTTAAGCTCTCTACCAATCACTAATCTGTTTTCTATCCCCATAATTTTGTCATCCCAATAATGTTAAATAAATTAAATCATCTATTATGTGACCTTTTGAGTTTAATATTTTTTTAATCAGTACAATAACTTTGAGATCCATCCAAGATGTTGTATATATCAATGGTCCATTTCTTTTCATTACCTAGTGGTATTCCATAAGTGATATTTTTGTCAAAGCTTAATTCCTTTACCTTCTTCATAAAGTAAACAAATAGCATTTTCTCTTAGACTAAAACAAAACAGTTGGAGTTAGCACATTATACATACACACTACCACATATGTACACACACACAGGCACACATACATACACAAAGTTCATGCATACACAAAAGCACACATGCATAAACATTATTTTGGGATCTGCTTTGATATCTTGTTGTTTGAAAAATGCTTATATTTTAATGCTTGCTGATAATGCCATGCTTTTTGCATTAAGATTATTAAATGGCCTCATATTTTATAAGATAATTCTCCTCCTCTTCAGGATCTCCGTCAAAATTTTCTACTGGACATCTGACCAATAACCAACTGGAGATATGTTGAGCCTTCTAGGGAAGAAGGAGAAAATGCAGATGTGGCTAATATATGCCTTTAAGCAGTAGAAGAGTATTCATGGGACCAGATTCTGTGGTGTTAGATAAGAGGGATGCAACACAAAATTTAACAAAGAATAGCTTATCAATATGGGAACATACTCTTTTGAGAAGAGAGTAATAATTCCAAATGAGGAAGGAGGTGGGACACCTAGAAAATATTTTGTAAGGAAGATGTATTGGAATTCAGCCTTAACCAGGAGTTAACATCCCAGCAAACACCCATGCAACATACACCTTAGTGGATCTAACAGGCCTCAGCTCACATGGCATGCTCTGGTTGCATAGCTTTTAATAATCCATTGTCAGGTGCTCTATCTGACCAGAGCTCACATTCTAGGTGCTGATTTTCAAATGCTATATAATTTTTTCTGTAGATGGTATGGTGTTGCTCCAAATTTCTAAGGGACTACCTTTTATTTTAGGCCTTGTTGTAAATTTCACATAATATCTTTTCCAACCATAGAACATTCTAGCCTAACATAAAGTCTAGAGGGTTGCATGGCTCAAGAGGCAGGGCTACTTGTATTACAGGCTGGACTGTATTGTCTACTCTGGTGCTCACACAAAATTACAGGCCTACATTTTACATATTACTCAGTATATGGGTTTGTTTTCATCACTAAAATGTTCATCCTTCTAGTAGACCAATCCTCCACTCGTTGGCAATATTATTGCATTGAAAACTTTTAATCCTAGAAAAGGCAGTGAATTATGTTTGCTAGGATCAACACATATTCTAGGAATGATTTTGCCTTCTCTACCTACTGGGTCTTGGTCAGTACCAATAGTTGAGAAATTACATAGAGTTTAATAAACAACATAGGATTTCACATAACATTGTCTAAGACTAAGGGTTCCATTCAACAGCAAGGGGGAGGGTGGGGGAGTTGATTAAGTAAATAACCATGGGATGCTTTTGTCCTATAACATTCTATAAATTGGTACTTCATTCTTTTCTGCAGGTCCATATTTTCTGGTTCCCAGAGGGAGAATTCTCCCTACAGTAGATACAATATGAGTCCTATTAAACTTGCTAAGCAGGTGATCAAATCTCTCAGTGATGAGGGCTTGGCTCACCTGAGCAGGCAAGCCAAGTAGAGGAGCAGATGTGCTAAGGGAAACAAAGTTAAGTGACAAGGGGGCTGAGTATCAGAAATGGCCTCAACATCAATTGCAGCAGCAAAGATTTTAGTTCTCTCCACTGAACATAAAAGTAAAACTGGCAGAAGCCTGGATTAAGCAAAATTATTAAATTACATATGTAGATCAGAGTGGTAAAAGGGGTAAATTTTAGTGGATACTCTGATTCTCTGTCCAGATATCCTTCTTCAAGTTCAATGTATTCATCCCCTAACTGTTAAGAATATCAGTTGCATTGAACTGACTCAACCAAAGTTATATTCCATCCCCGGGTTGTCCTCAATAAATGTCTGGCTGATGTGGTACTACAGGGCCCAGCTGCTTTGCTTCAGTTTGGTACAAACCTGAAGGATAATGACAGCTCCAGACTTCCGTGTAAGATAGGCTGAGTCTTCATTTGCAATCACATTGAAAATAACCTTCTCTCTCTATCCAACTTTGCCTGTCTTCCTCGGTTTCTTATGAGTGTGTCCACCAAGGCACTTGCCAATAAGCTCATTCTAAGGGAACTTATTTTGAGGCACAAAAATACAGCCTTGTTTGTTTTATATGTATGTATGAGTGTGTATTCTAAATACAAACATACATTTACTAAATATATATGTATTTAACACAAAATATATATGTAGCAAATATATATATGTATATACATACATGCATATGCACATATATATTCTAAATATTTGATGTATATGTACTAAATACAAACATATGCATAACTGTAGGATTTATTTTCTATAGTTTGTATAAAACTTGTCATAAACTATATTGCTTCATTTTACAATGTGATGAGTATAATTTACCAATTTTTAAAGCAAAGATTTCAAACAGCACAGATAAATTTAATTTCTAATTTAAAATTTACTCCAAATATACTTGGTAAAATCCATTTTCAATTAGTTGATACCATGTATTTGTAAATAAACTAGTATCTCTATAAAATACAGTTTTAATGACATATTTGACAACCTTGGAAGATCAAACATGAAATTTCTATAAAATTTATAATGAGATTATTTTTCTGTGATTTTTAAAGTAATTTTAAATAAATATTTACAAAATGGCCCTTTTCTTACTTAAATGTGTATAACATCATTCATTGTCTGCTGAAATTCAAGTGTAAGGGAAAAAAAATCAAATTCTAAAACCATCTTAAAAATATACACACTTTAAATGATTATTTTAAAATCCTTTTAATCAGAGTTGTCAAATAAATATATTATATGTTTTAATATCTTAGCATTATCTTTTAAACATTTTTTTCTTGGCAAAAATAACAAGAGAAAGAAAATAAGTTTATTTTACACTAAAATGAAAGCTTCAAAGTTATTGATCTTTTCACATCACATCAAAACTACATTGACTGTAGTCCCGACAAACTATTGGCAATAAAAAAGCAAGTCCAGAGTAATTTTAGAAGATGTGAGTTGGTCTAAGTTAGCAAATGGAGAGAGTTGGGTTTTCTAAAGAGGTCTTTCAGGGCTCTCCATTTAAAAGGCAATTCCAGAAGACATTGCAGCTATAAATGTAGCCTCGTCCAAGTAGCATATTTTGTAGCGTCAGTGCCAGAGACTGAACTTCTGTCAGACACCTGTTTTGAGTGAAGAGAATTTTACAGTCCTTTCACAGAGTTAATCCTCCACTGTCTTCTCCAAGAACTGCAGAATTTCCTGTTTATCAAATATGCCAGACATAATCTCACTTTTAGTAGGATGACTATAAGCCTAACACTAAGAAACTGCTAATTTTGCAAGAACCAAGTTTTTGCTTTGTAAGATATGACTCATTATCTACAGAAATGTTCACATCTGAAGTTTCATATATCCCTGTGACATCAAGAAATCGTAGCACATCAAAGACCCACTATTTTAAAAAATATCTTAAATAATAAAATACCTATGCTTATAAAGTGTGGTGAATTTATTTTGAGTAATACCAACATAGCATAGCAGAAGACCAGTTACCACTACAATTATCATATAAATTATATACTATATAATATTTTCTATGTGTACTATATGTTACCATATATACACGGCAGTATAGGATATAAAAATATGTATATACATATGTACACATGCATACTTTCTGCTTCAAACATTAATTATTTATTGTTATTCATTCAACAAATATTTATTGAACTACTTGGATGGGCCAGACATTGGAAGTATCATATTGGCAAGAAAGCCATTGTTCTTGCCCTCATAAAACTTACAGTTTTGTGAGGCTGATGAGTTAACACTAATGAAAATACTATGACAATGTACACTGTGCATTGGGTTAACTAATTACAACAGTTTATTGGTAAATGTTAATGAAGCTTAGAAAGTAAACCCAGCTAAAATCATTCAGTTGACAAATAGCATGAAACCAGGACCATCTGAGCACAAAGTCTAGGCATTTATTCAATAAACATTGCCTATGGTTACACAGACATTGAGGGTATTTATTAAGCATCTTCACTGTGCCAGACAGTGTAACAGAGCTTGGGAGTAGATTTAATTAATAAGACAGATTACCTGCTCTTTTAGAGCTTACATTCTAGTAGGAAAGATAAATCAGTAAACAAGTAAATGCGTAAATAATTTTCAAATAGGTATAAGTTCTAGAAAGAGAATTGAATCAGGTAAGTGTTAGAGAGGGAAGTGGAGGTAGGTTATTTTATATAAGGTGATCAGAGAGCTCCTCTGTGAAGAGGTAACATTTGTGAAGAGTCCTGAGTGATCTGAAGATAAAATCCATGCCCAGATCTCTGCAGAGAGATCAAATAGATAAATCCTGAAGTGGGAACAAATTTTCTGTGTTTAAGGACATCAAGAAAGCCAGCACCAGTGAAGGTGAATGAGTGACAAAGAGGGTGATAGGAGATGAAGAGATAGGCATAAACACAGATCAGAGCATGTGGGGTCTTGCTGACTATGGTGAACATGTTTAGATTCAACTAAGGGTGAGATCAGAGCCACTATTGATCAAGGAAATTGTTATTACATCCAGCAATAGGCTTATTTAGATCAAGGTAAGGTGAAACAGCTGTTGTTTATAAAAGTGAAAGTAAAAAATAGAAAGATGAAGAGACATGATCAAAATTATGCTATCTGGATTTATTGTAAATATTTTAGGTGATTAATAATATCAATGATGATAATAGCTTATAATAATAATAGTAATAATAGAGTTTGGATGGGGAACATAAAGCCTATTTATGCTTTAAAAATGTCAAATGATGTTCCTCTGTTCATATCACATATACATGTAGAAAATAAATAATTTCATGACAATAAAAAAAAGGTTCCAATGCATATAAACGTCATATAAAAGTTTAAAAAAACAAAACAATTTTGAAACAGCAGCTAAAGACTAGGTATGGGGCCAGGGTGATCAGAGGAAATCCTGAGTCCCATGCATTTGAACTATCCAGCTATCAGAGAGCTGGAATGGGACAGGAAATCTGAGACTGCATAGAGTTTAAGGCAACTGCCTTCTAAAAGCTTGGTCCAAGGCACCAAAGCAGAGGGAGAGATTTGCCAAAATGCAGAAAACTGGAGGTGCAGCCATTTGCAAGGATAGCAGTTTTGTTGTAAAGCAGATTCTCAGCTACTATACATCTTGTTCTTCCCGCGTATAGTGTACTTCCTTTTCTCCTTACTCGTTGTAGGCCTTCATAATACATTAATCTGTATTTTCTGACAAATAACTTTGTCAATTAAATAAAAATACCACACTGGTTAAAACTTGCTGTGATTCTACTTCTCAATGTCAAAACATTAGAGAAAAAATAGTGCTAAGTTGGGTGTCACGTGAAGCTAACTCTATTACATCTGACCCCTGTTTTGCGTGTTGCTATAATGTAGCTGAGAACATCTCCCACTTGTATTGACTTAGACAAAAAGTCTAAGCCCAACCACCTGATCATCAAATAAAAATAGGCTGTATCATTGCCCTCTACTGTGTCATGGAATATTTATGTTTCTTGCTCTTGGTAAGATTTTCTTATTTTTTTTCTAGCCAGGAACCTACCACAAATTTTCAATGAAGTCAAGTTCCAGATGCTTCAGATGTTTATGTTCTGCATGTTTAGGTTACCTTCCTTCCTCTATAGGAGAGTGTCAAGGAGAAGGTTATGGTAGTCATGAAGAGCCAGGACTGGGTTACGATTAAGCTGTATTTTTAGGGTCAGTTAGACATACTCTGTAAGGGCAAAAGAACAAAAGCAAGTTCTAATCAATAAGTTTTATGAATATTTACCATATAATTATCAAAAAATGTGGTACTTAAAAAAATAAACCAGGACATTCTTACAGTGTAATATTAGGTGAGTTTTGAATCTATCTTCCTCTTTTACCTAACAAGTGATACTTTTTTTCTCTAGTAACGTTCAACTTTCAAGTCTTTCAAATGTAAACATTATGTTGCATTTTTCTTCAAATTAAATCTATTGCTGAATCCTGCCATGTTTTCTTAACTTTATATAACTAAGGTCTTCTACATATATTTAGCCAATATTTTAGCTTAGAAATCAACTTCAAGCTTAAATTCCTTCAAGTGGTTTCCATTTATTTTCTCTCCTGTCTCTTATTGGTGAGGCTGATAGTATATGGGTTCATATTTAATATGGCTTTTCTTGTGCTGACTTTTGTATATTTATGCATGAATATAACATTCTGGAGTTTATGTTTGTGTACTACATGAAACAGACATGAACTGCTTTTAGTTGAAAGAATAGCCAATTGTCAAATATATATATACTGAATGGCCCACAACTCTAAAGTACTATTTTGCTATATTGATTAACTTGTATCAATACCACATTTGTTTTGCAACTAGTTTTGTAGTATGTCTTCATGCCTAATCAAGCACATTCTCACTAATTATTTTCTTTTTCAAAGTAGTTTTCACACCTTAACTTTATACAATGTTATATGTTAATTATATCTCAATAAAAATGTAGTTTTAATCATCTTTGTCAATTTTCTCCTCCTATGAACATCAGTATCTTAACAAGGTCTACTAGATTTCTGTTGGGATTTTGGGTATGATTTATTTGAACATATAGTTCAGTAGGGAAAAGACTGACCTGCTTACAGTTTAAAGTATTTCTAGCCATGGACATGACTTATCTCTTGTATTAGGGTTCTACAGAGAAACAAAATAAATTATATACATATATAATTTAATAATATATAATAATTTAATAATCTTATGGAAAACCCGAACAAACTTTTTGGCTATATATATATATATATATATATATATATATATATATATACACACACATACACACACACACACACACGTATGTCAATTGTTGGATTTGGCTCATACAGTTATGAAGGCCAAGAAGTCCCAAAATCTACCACTTGAAAGATGGAGACCCAGGAAAGTGGTATAATTCAGTCGAAGGCCAAAGGCCTGAGAACCAGAAAGCCCCAGGTGAAAGACCCAGAGTTTTAAGGTGGGAGAACCAGGAGTTCTAATCTCCCAGGCCAGAAAAGATGAACATTTCAGGCCAAGAAGAGAGAAAGAGGGAATTTTCCCTGCCTCTACCTTTTATTCCATTCATTTCCTCAGTTGATTGGCTGATGCTTATCCACATTGGTAAAGAAGGATGTTTGTTCAGTCGACTGAATCAAACACTAATTTCTTTCAGAAACACCTTCCCAGACACACCCAGAAATAATGTTTTACCAGCTATCTGAGCATCCTTTAACTCAGTCAATTTGACACATAAAATTAGCCATCACATCTCTCTCTCCCAAAAGTCAGTTTATTATTGTCTTGCACTAATTTTTTCTGATCTCTTAATATATGACTTGTACATCTAATGTTAAATTTTTCCTAGAAACTTTATGGACTTTTCTATGAATAGGATCTTCTTTCTATGAAAATGTAGAGTTAGTTATGACCTTGTATTGGAATGATATAATGTTTTTGTACATTGATTTTGAATGTTACTGATTGGTTAAATGAATTTATAAGTTCTGATAATGTGTCAATTTATTGTCTTTGTAGATATTACATGAAAATAGCAATAATTTAACAAAATAGCCTAAATGAGCAAACAGGAATTTAAATGGGAAACAAAATAGAATTGCAATTAATGTCATTCTTTTGGGAAGTTTGATTAATTAGATGAATTTTAATAAATCTCTGATTACCAAGGCACTGTGTCCCAAAGTCACAATTTACAAAGAAATTATATAGAGGGAAAAGCATATGTTTAAGAGATGTCACTTAAGGGCACAGAGTCATACATGTACAAATAGCCCATTCATTCTTCTCTATGTCATTTACCTAATGTTACCTCAGATATCACCTTTGTTTCAGTTAAATGCTATTATATGCAAACTATTTAAAGAAACTTAAATCTGTCTGCTATGTGAGTGCTCATATGTTGACATGTTCTTGTACTATATCTAGTAAGTTTTTATTTTATGTTGATTAAGCAACAGAGAATAACATAGCTATTAGAGGAAAAGCAGAGACCCAAACTCACATGCAAAGGTCTTTCTGCTGTTTGCACACCTATTAGCCAATGACCTCAGTGAAAATCATTATCACTCCTAAGAGGTGGTAAATGGCTTCCAGTTATAAATAACTGAAGGATGGCAAAGTAGGTGATGAAGCATTTGTGGGGTACCTGAAGTTTAAAATGTCACAACTCTGTATTTTGTAGCTCAATTAAAAAAAATGAAATTTTTTTCTAAGTGTGACTTGGATTGAATTTTGTGGAGAAAGCATGCTGACTTATTTGAGTTTTCACCCTTTGTTAATGATAATTATTTCAATTTCCAGGATCTTTTAAAGGATTAATCACAATCTACAAAGGGCTTGCTGTGTTTGTTGTTATTATAAGCCCATTTAATTATTAGTTATTTATAAATTGCAAATATTTAAGAAGAGTGGATAGCCATCTTTCTAAGCTGCCTGTCCATAGCCAGGACAGTGGATCACATAATATCAAAGGCCCAATCTGCAAAAAATAATGAATCTACTTAAAGAAACCCTTTCCCTCAGTGAATTTTCCTTTGACCTAAAAATTCTGAAATTATACCAAAAAAAATTCAGATTCACTACAAAAGAGCTTTTATATAACAACTATCAAATAAGTGCTTTTTCAAAAAAAGAAATCAAAGATATGGCATTTAGTAAAATTATTTAAATGACATTTATTATTTCAGCCCATAACCATAAGGAATGATACTGGTTGGAGGTCTTCTGTTCTTCTCAAAAACGTCTTTATTATTAGTTAGCATACTGTGTCGTCAGCATCATGTGGGAGCTTATGAGAAATGCTGAATTTCTGACCCCACCCTAGACCTACTGAAACAGAAACTCTAGAAGTGGAATCAGCAATGTGTGTTTCAACCATCCCTACAATGGAATCTGCTAAACACTTAAGTTTGAGAACAGCTGGACTAAGTGATTATCTATTTCTTGAAGGAGCTTACATTCCAGAGGGGGAGATACAAGAAAATGGACACCAAGCCAAGAATGGAAGTCCAAGCATTACTTCTGCAAGAAGATAATGTGGAAAAAAAACCAGATAATCTTCCTCTTCCACTGTTAGTAGAATATGTTGATGCTAATCCCAGTGAATAAAATAATAATGATCATGTATTCTGACCCTTTCCAATACCTAGCCCTCAGGGACTGCTATGACTAATTCCCAAAGAAATTTTCAGTTTATAGGTATGAGGCCTCAAAAGAATTAAGAAATTGTCCCTGTGTTCCTCTGACATACTCCTATCAATGTGTGTGATTTTTTTCTTTTTTGTGTGTGTTGTTTTAGCACGTTCTTTTTTCCTAAAAGTAAAAATGCTTCGGGGTCATCTTGTGCATTTTATGCTCCAGTCCTAGAATGAGCCCTTTCCTCAAGGAGCCCGGGTTCCTTTTATTGGAGAATGGTATTAGAAACCAAAATCTGGATGCTTGGTATGCACATTGCTAATAGATACAAACTTCCAGTTATAAAATGAATAAGCCCTGGAGATGTAATGTACAGGTGGCTATAGTTAGAAACATTTTATTATATATTTGAAAGTTGCTAAGAGAGTAGATCTTAAAAGTTATCACAAGAAAAAACTTAAAATTTTTAAAATTATGTGTGGTGATGGATGTTAACTAAACTTATTGTGGTGATCATTTCATAATATATACAAATATGGAATCATTATGTTGCACACCTGAAATTATTATAATGCTGTATGTTAATTTTGTCTCCATTTAGAAAAAGAAAGAAAAAAGAGAAAGTCTTTCTTCAGCCTGAAGCCATTTCTGTTGGGTTTTGGACAGCTCCTAGTATTCCAGAGATTGGGTACTTTATTATGATACTATCCTCAAAAATCTTATTCCCCATGTAGTTTCTAGGTTCTCTTTGAACACAAGAGTGTTAGCATAGCATTGATGTTGAGTTTCTCTCACCATTAGTTGGTCAGCCAGAAGCACTGGCCCTGTTAGAAATGATCCAGGACAACCGAAAAATTAAAGACCTCATTCTAAGCATTGTCCCTCTTGCACTTATTTTGGTAGACTTCCCTCCATATATTCTCCAATAGAGAATATTCTCTTTTTTTTCTTACAGTTTTATTGAGATGCAATTGGCATAAAGCATTGTACAAGTTAAAGGTGTACAGCATAATGGTTTGACTTACATACATCATGAAATTATCACCACAATAAGTTTAGTGAACAATCATCATATACATATATACAAAATAAAAACAAAAGAAAAAAATAATTTTTCCTTGTGATGAGAACGTTTAGAATTTACTCTCTTAACTTTCATATATAAAGTACAGCAGTTGTAATTATATTAATCATATTGTCCATTACATCCTTAGTACTTATTTATCTTATAACTGGAAGTCTGTAACTTTTGACCACCTTCATCACCATACAAGGTTATTATGCTATTATTGACTATATTCCCCATGCTGTACGTTTTCATCTCTAAGACTCATTTATTTTATAACTGGAAGTTTGAGAATCCTCTTCTTTTCCATTCCAGACCACAGAAATAGTTTGAAAAGCTATGCTACTTCCTCCTAAACCTGCCAGATTCTTGGTTCTCTATGATCTGAACGCAGACTAGTGAAGGAGTAGTGTTGCAGAGAAAACTTTGATGTAAAGGAGCAGCACAAGATTAGCACTAAAATATAATCCAATTATACTTATCCACAAAGGTCATAATGCAGCCCTGGCCTCGGATCCCACCCAAATGCCCAGCATCCACAGTTTGGCCCTGCATTCATTAATTTTAGATTTTTGAGATGGCGCATTCTCTGCATTTATTATGTAAACCTCTTTGGCTGCCAAACTCTGGATTTTTGTATCCTGACTATGAGGAAGTGGCCCATCTGCTTCTCCACATGGCCTGTTGCGAGGCATTGACTTTTGGCTACTCCTTTGGCAACTAGCTCCCCAGCTGGCAACTCTAATTTCTCTGGCTCTTCAATAAAGAGACAGGCTCTCCTGAGCCAGCAAATCCTTAGATTTTGAAATTACTTATTTAGCAGACAATCACCTCTCTGGAACCCCTGAAGAGGAGATCACCTCTTGGTTGCCTCTGAACCTCTGATAGAGCAAAATGTATGGAAAAGAAATAAGCATTTAATTTTACAGTTGATGTTCAAAACAGCTTTCTAACATACTGTTATTATTTATTATTATTTATCAAGTAAAAGAGTGAGGTTTAAAAAGGTTAATTAACTTACCCAAAATCAGATCAGGGAAATGGGGGCATCTGAACCCTGATGAGATTCCTTTGAGAAATAAGAACCCTCATTTCTTTTGGAGATGCAAAATAATGTCCAAATTCAGGAATTTATTTAGCTAAAATATAGTAAAATTCTTCTTAAAACCTTAAGATTTAGATTTGGAAGAAATATTAAATTATATAATTCTCAACCTTTTATTTGGTAAAATAAAAAATAGAGGTCCAGAGAGGTTGAACAATGCATCCAGGGTCCCTCACCTAGTTTATAGCAGAAGCAAAATTAAAATATATGTTCTCTCTCCTTTCTAAGTCTTTCTTCTTTATCTTTATTTATTTTTCCCTCTCTTTCTCTCTCTGGAATATATTGTCCTACTTCTTTAGCAAGCAGTCTATTTCTTTGCTGGATCCTCAGAGAACATGTCTCAAGGTAGAATTAAAGTCACTCTAAACCTTAAGTAAATGGCTCACTTCTGGATTGTCTCCATGGGTTTCTCTTTGTCCTTAAGGCCTTTCTCCCCTCACTAACATCTGTATACAATGTATAATCCTCTTCAAGATTGCTTACCAAATATGTCTTCATATGTCAACCCTCAAACATGAAACCCCAATCCAGATCCCCAAATACCCCAAGGTTTCTTAAAATCCACAATGTGTGTGAGCAAACTAAATTTTACAATAACTTTCAGTTTCAGAAGATGAGCTTCTTGGATTTAGAATCATTTTATAATAGTTTATAGATTAAACACTAAAAACAGACAACTAATATAGATTCTTAACAACTTCATATGCAAATGTAAGGAGAAATAGCTCCCTATATATATACTCTAGAAATCACCAAAGCATCAAAACCAATGCAATGAAAATGGAGAAAATGTTATTTACTATATTTATTTCAAGATGGTAAGAATGTAAGATTCCCTCTACATCAGGAATATGAACAGAACTGTTCTGCACAAGAGGAAGGACAGTTTGTTCTTCTAGAGAGAAAAAAGAGAGAAGATATAGGAAGGACATGGAGATAAAGCCAGTTGGATGGCAGAGGCTTCATGCTATGATATTGGGCTGTTTCCTTATGTACACCGTCTTCTCCAGTGAATTCTGTAAACTGATAAATTTCTAGGGGGTCATTGTTTCTGGGAACAAAATATATAAATTCCTCATCAAAATTAATTTGTGGCCAAAGACTGGAATATGGAGGCAGAAAATTAAAAATTCCATGCACTTACAGAATTCATGGGGTCTACTTTGAACTGCTAAAACCATGGTGTTGAGATATGGTCTGTTCTCTAAAAGACAGACACTGCTGCTCGAAGGAACAGAAGCTTCCCTTCAAGAGCTGCCCTCCAAATTCTTGAATTCTCTATCATTTGAAAACATTTATTTCATCAGAAATGGTTAAGCACATGAGCTCTATAGACAGACTCTGTATTTGAGTCCCGACTCTGTCATTGACTACCAGTAAAACCTTGATTAACTCTCTTAACTTTTCTGTGCTTCTGTAAAATGGAAATAGTAATATTCTTTTCTTTTTAAGGTCCTTTTGGGAATGAAAGAAACTCATGCAATGCATTTGTAAGAGTGCCTGACACAGAGTATGCTAAATGCATGTTAGCCATTATTATAAGCAATAAAATTTCCAGCAGCCATTCTATAGCCTATAAGAGTAAGATGAATATAGAATTTACCTGACTGTCCCTGCCATTACAGTACAGAGAAAAACAAGTTAGTGCCAGAGTGTACGTTATCTGTCAATAAGAGACATAACAGCTCAGTGTTAAAAACACTTTTTTAAATGGCACTGTACTCTGAGTAGAATTAGTCACCAGGAATGTTGATCAAAGTAACCAATGATATTGGCAATGGCAAGACTTGGTTTTGAATACCCTGTTATTTTTTCCAAAGTTCACAAGAAATTCAGGCATATGACTTTTTCATAAATTGTCCTTCAACGAAATACTGAGAGGTAGCATTGGAGTCAAAATGTAGGATTGTAAAAGGAATGCCCAGTTGTTTGGGCATGTTTTTTTTGTCTTCTTTCTTTCTATGTTTTTCAGTTCTACTATGATGAGGTTATGGTTTACTATGTTGCAGATGATAACTTTTTGTCTACTATTTTAAAAAAATGTAATTTTTAAAATGTGTTTTACGTTTGCAAATACAGGCTTATTCCAGCTTGCTCTCACATATATTCATATATACCCTTTTAGGAATTGTCCCTACATTTTTTTTTTTAATTAGAGTTTGGAATTTATATGAGAAAGGACTAGCAAGCAGAGTGCAGCTCCATACTTTGTTCACTTTGCCAGAGCCGCTAGCCAGAATCCACCTGTACAAACACAGGTCTGCACCTTCCCGGGGTGGTGAATGGGAGAGACAGCTTTTGATAGCAAAGGCATGATATGGACTAAAGGAGACCTTGTGAACAAATAAGTTCTCTATATTAACATGCTTTTTTCAAACAACTTATATAAAACTGATCTAGAATTTAGAAACACATTTCCATACATGAATATCTAATTTGCTTTGGAGGGCTGAAATCCACTGCACCAAAAGTCAATGGGAGATAAATGAGGGACTAACAAGGTAAGGAGGAGGCTGAGGACAATTGGCAGAAATGGGAAATAGATGTCTCCTGAAATTAGACATTTTAAAAAGTTTAGAAAGCAGTTTTAATTAACAAATGCTGTTTTTAGGCACAGGAAAATGTTATACTTGGACATAGTTGGGAGAAGGGATGCTTCTGTATTTAAAGAACCTGCACTACAGTGTTTAACAACAATTGTTAGGTCAAGTTAGTTTAATTACCAGTAAAAAAATATATTTATGGGATAATATTTATTAAAATATATATGTTTTCCAGATAATACCTTCAAATACTAAAAATATCAACCTTTAAATGTGAGGGAACGAGTATATCTCTAATCTCTGTTGAGCTATTGTTCAAATGCATTTTCTGGGACGTATATTTTTAAAGATGACTTTTAATATCATGTACAGAGTGCAAAGAAAAGTATTAGATCCATCCTCATTTACAGGAATGAGTTTGGTGAGAACTATGTTTATAATGAGGATTACATTAAAACATATCACTTATGTTTACTATCACCACTGATATTTCTGAGCCATTTCCATACTTATTACGCACATGCTTTCTTAATATTTTTAAATCAACCTAGCTTGAGTGCCGAGGATGGAAAGCAATTGCCTACATGCTTATTTCCAATTTGTCTGGTTCATCCCACCTTTCTTTTCAGAATTTTCAATTATTATAGCCATCACGCAAAATGTAAGGCAGTACAGTGTGTATTGTATTTTTTTGCTTACCAATGCACAATCTCTACAGAAGGTATAAATAAAAACCGCTTTAAAGTGTTTTACCTACCATCTGGAAGTCCAATATCAGGCTTCAGTGAATAGCCTTCAACACTAACAGACTCTAATATGGTAATATTCTAAGGGCAAATCCAGTTCATAGTTTACTTTTTTTTTCCCTTATACTACATTAACCTACTGCAGTTTTGATTCAATTACCTTGTAATGCATATAAAAATAAATTACAGAGAGAAAATATTACAGAGAGGTTTAACAAGTTAATGGTAAATTAAAAGCACTCTCTTCTTCATTATGCAAATTTGCAAGGCTGTGGAACATTTAACACTCTCTCCTGGATTGCTCTCAACATTTTATATGCAGATAAGTCAACAGCTCGAGTGAACTTTTGCCTCACTCATGCATTAATACAAGAAATAAATGCTGAAGTTTTTTTTTCAATTGCTTTACCAACCTATATGTAGGGTAAAAGCGAATTCACTATTTCATATAGAGCAACTATTTCTAGTCATGTCACTAACAATGGTCCTTTTGAAAAAGATTATGTGCTCAGCAGTGAGCAAGAAATTGCTAATTTTGATTAAAATTTAAATTTTTAAATACATTTAATTATTTTTCCCATTAAAGTGGCTGTAAGATCATTGAGCAAACAAATGAGTATAGTTTTCTTGTCATAATGGGTACAATTTTCTTATCTTGCAATGTTTTCTACTTATCTTTTTAAATTCTGTCTATGTCAAACATAATGAATCAGGTTCCGTTTATTAAAGTTGAATTGGGAAATGTGAGTCAAGAGCCACAAACTTGCAGTTAAGAGATGAATAAGTTCTGCAGATCTAATGCATAGCATTGTGATTAGTGTCAACAATACTGTATTATACACTTCAAAGTTGCTAAGAGACTATATCTTAAATGTTCTCGACACAAAAAAAGAGAAATGATAGTTATGAGACCTAACAAATGTGTTAGTTAACACTATGCTGGTAATAATATTGTAATGTATATATTTATCAAATCAACACATCAACTACCTTAAACTTACACAATGTTATATGTCAATTATATCAAAACAAGGCATACACTATTTAATTTGTTCCAAGTATCTTTTTGTAAAAGGAGAATAAACAATAAATAATTACTGATCCGTGTTTTGCTATTTCATTTAATTCCATTTTTCTTGAAGCTTAATTAAAAAATGGTTTGGTAAATAAATAAATACAAATAAAGTTGAACTTATCTAAGCAACAGTTATTTTTTCAAAACGATCCATTTTTAATCTAAATCTTATTCTAAATCTATTTTTTTTCCTTAAATGTGTTTATAAGTTTAATGCAGAATTATATCTCTGCTATCAATTTGAAAAAAGTTAGTTCAATATTGTCTTAAAGCAGTTAAACTTAAAACTCTCTGTATGTTTTCAATAATTTCTTAAACCTTAAACTTCTAAGGAAATTTAAAAGACTTGTAAATATAATAAAATAATTAGAATATTCAGAGGCAAAAGTAGAAGAAGGAACTTTGTTTCATGGATATGTTAAAAGAAAAATAGGAAGGAAGGGAGGAAGGGAGGAAGGGAGGAAGGGAGGAAGGAAGGAAGGAAGGAAAGAAGGCTTTTCAATGTTACCTTGAGTTTTTAGATAGAGATGCACATGGATAGATACATGTAAATGTAGATAAACATAGACATAGACATAAGTGCAATTTCTTCCAGCGACTCAGTTACTCTAGGTTCAGAACAGAAGTAACATTTGTCCTATTGCACAATTGAACTCCTATTCTCTTACATATATGGCTTTGCTTTCATCTCTCTGAGTCAGGTTGCCCTAAATCATCAGTCAGCACAGCCCTATTTTTAATAAATATTTATCTCAGTACCACTCTTCCCACTCTTTGTAGATCCTTAGATGTATCAGATAAATAAAAGTTGTGCCTTTATATATTACTTCGGATTTTGATTACCTAAAAAAAATAATATCTCATTCTAATTGGTAAAAGGGGAGGGATAGAGGATAGGACTATATACTTAGACACAAAAATGAATATTTTGTGTCTAAAACGCTCCAGAGGAAATGTGATTTTCCAAAGTTCAAGATAAAAAGTATAGTTTAAAAACTAATGGCAGTAATTTATTATTAACTAATTGCCACAATTATTATTAGTTGGGTAGTATAGGTTCTTTATGTAATTCCCTAGGGATTATTATTATTGACAGGGCCTTAATTAACACTAATTATGATTAAATGTGCATACTACCTTATATATATTGTAGGCTAGATAGTATACACAACATCGTTCCATGAAATTATTAACCATTGTATACTGTTTTTTATATTTAAAAACTGTAAGGAAAAGAAAAAATAGAATATACCTTTTTTTCCCCCCTAATCTAACATGTCCCCTGACTCTAACTGTTAAGAACTCTTGAAAAGTCTATGATTTTACCCTCCTTGTAATCTAACAAGTTAGCCTATTACAGTTGCCTGGAAGCTGTCAGAAGTCATGAAACTCCTGGGTCAGAGACAAAAGGATTTATTACTCTCAGAAGAAGCAATAGCTGGAGTGTTAGCATATTCATGTCAATTCCCTGAGACCCAGTTCCCCCAGAGAGAATGCAGATGGACCTAGATAACTACACACACAGTGGTTTGCTTTACAGGGAAGGAACGCTTAGCTTAGGGAGTCCTGTACTTTACAACAGTGAGTAAGCAAGCCTAGTCTTTGTCAGAGTTGGAGATGTTATTTCATTTTTCACAATTGCTCACTACAAACACAACCTGTGAAATGGCCCAGGGGAACAGTGGTCAGAGGCTTTACTCATGAGCATTTAATTCCTAAAATTAAAGTACTGTAACCATATCATAGATTCTATTACAAGATGTAAAGTATATAGCATTCTCCTTAGATGAAAATCTCTTTTGCTGTTCTAATATTTAGACAAAGTAGTTGAGGATGAAGGAAAAAGTAGGAGAAAAATGTAGACTGAGAAGTTTCATACTTGCTAGAATGATCAGCTATCAGTGGAAACCTCTATGGATTGTGGGAATCCATCTGGAAAGAGAAGGCATAGTATCCAAGAGATCCAGCAACAACCCTGTTCTAATACAATTTAGAAGTGTTCCAAAACATTATTCAGCTGTAAGCAGCCCAACTTGTAACAGGCTGTCTCCAACAAGCTATTAAAACTCCATAATAGGGTCTTTAGATCTGTTGGCATATAGAAGTAAATTCAAGAGATCAGGAGGTGGGCTCCATTCCTCAAATTAGACACTAGAAATAAGGCATGTATCTAGCACTTTGACAGGACCTGGCAAGATATATAAATGACCACAGTGGGAGTTAGAAACTTTGGCCATTGGACCCCTCTACACTTAAAAAAGGAGGGGAATGAGATCTATTAATAACATAGGAGAGATGTGTGGTGAGAGACTAAGCTTCAATTTCAGAACCAACACAGCAACATCAAGTCCTGAATCACTTTTAAGCAATGGTGAATCAGAGCACAAAACTGGAGCCCAATCTTTTAACTTACATCCAGCCAGGAAGGTGAATGATTCTAAGCTCCCTTCATCATTAAGAAAATGAAACTAGTTGCACAGGCTTCTTACCTCAAGCCTAAAATGGTCTAATTATTAGAGTAAGGCTAAATATACCAATGTTAATGAATACTTTTTAATTATTTGATTAAAGGCATTTTTTAAAGAAGCAGAGAGAAATTAACACTCACAGATTTCATGGAGTAAGGATGCCCTGATAAAAACTGGCATCATCCGTAAGTAAAGGTGTAGGTGTTAATTCCATTTTTACTTTTCATTCTCTAAGAACTTTTGAAGAACTGAAGATCAGGACTACTCAATGACCTACTCATGAACAAAATTAATCAAAGATATATTTTAAAAGAGTCATTTTGTTTTATAAATGTTCATTTTTATATACTCTCCCATGATTTTCAGGTCCTACTAAAGAATGTGTAAATGATTATATTTTGGAAAAAAGGGAATGCTACTTCCTAAGTATGACAAATAATAATTGTGAGATTTATTAATCTATAACTCTAGTAGTTGTGTTTTTTGGATAATCTTTTATACCTCAAGGTATGCTATTATTTGGACTATTTTAGTAAAATTATGAATACTGTTATCATAGTTATGGTAATGTTTGGAGATAGCACAATGTGAAACAAAACTCTTATCTCGCTCTACATAGAGTTGGGCTCATTTAGTTGCAAATGACATAAAACATAATTGAAACGGACTGGAGCAAAAATAAATTTATTGACTCATGTATCTGATGAATTCAGTGGTCTCTGATTTCAGGTATGTCTGGATATAAAAGCAGAAACAATGTAATCATATCCATTTCTCAGCCAACTTCTTGTTCAGCTTATGCTTACTCCTCATTAGCAGACAGATCCTTTCTTTCTGGTTACAGGATGGATGGATGCCCATCAATTTCCATGCAAGAAAATAAGCAGGAATCCTGTTTACTGGTAACTCCCACGTATGTCATGTGATCCATGCTTAGGTCATGTGCTCAGCCCTGAACCAAAGTGGCCTTGGCCTGGATTGCCACTTTGGCAATGCTCTGGAGATTGGGATGGAGCCCCACCTGGGCTGTATGGACTGAGAGTGTAGGGATGGGGAACTGATCCCTGAATCAAATTTCTGAATTATTATTCAAAGTGTGGTAAATAAATTTTGGGTAATCAAAATGAAATATAGCCACGTCACCTTCTTGTACATTTTAAATGGTTTTTTTGAGGGCAAAACATGAGGGAAAAAGTAAAGCATTCAGTTTTAACCAGAACCAGCAATGTTTTTAATAAATTTATTCAAATCTTTTCATTTCAATAAGCCACGGGATAAAATATGTTTTGTTTCATTTTGGAATAGCTTTCAAAATAAACTTTAAAAGGAGATTTTAGTTTAAATACATAATAATTAATCATATTTTATTATTTGTACACTGCATAATCAACTTATTAGATGCTATGGAATTACAGTACATTTTGATGCTTCCTTTTTCAAAATCTCTAGATAAAATATATTGATGTCAGTGTTCTGTTTTTAAATATGGTGAGTGAAAATAAAAAAAAATACTGAAAACAGTTTTTCATAGGTGCTTGTTTGGGGATCTAAAGCTCAACCTGGGTTTGAATTTAGACACGAACAAAGATACACCTGCATTTTTCCATTATAGTACAAGATCTGCTTGTGTGGGTTGGAAATTCGCAGAGCTGAATGCCAAGGCATGTCTACAATTAAGTGCATCGAGCCCTTTAACTTCCTGACTTCTTTGACAGTGAGAGCAATGACTCCAGTTTAAGCCAATTTTTAATTCAGATATTCATATGTTTTTACATGATGCCTTTCAAACAGAAAACTAATCAATCCTATGCCTTTTCTTTACTGAACTACTTTTCCCCCATTTGCACACCTCAATTAAAGAATGGGTAGAAGGAAACTGCTGCTTGCCTATACATTGGGGTAAAAAATGGCTGCTTTATCTTGAGTATTACATTCTTTGTAGAATGCAGAGAATAATTTAACCTTTCTCCAATAGCACAAACCAAACTTACCCCAAGGACATGAAACAGAATGTATAAGATGAAACTAGATCATTTTGGAGCACTCATGGCAGGATATGCCTGGAAGTCCCTGCTTTCACTCCACTGCTTTATTTTCATGCTCTGTTAAGCTTCAAAGTAGAAAGAAAAAAAAAAGCTGGTTGAAAAATACAAGAAACTGAGCATCATTAACTTATACACTTTAAGAAATAAACTTGATCTTTTTCATGATTTTTAAAAAATACACAGTAATAAGCCCAAATTTGGGACGGGAGTATTTAAAAAATAAACCCAGCACCTGACATTACTTCCTAATAGGGCGTATGAGTATGACCATATATGAGTGTTCAGAGTACACAGATAAAGGGCTGAAATATTCCTGTGGTCCACCAACCTGCCTCCCTCCCTTCCTCCATCTCTCATTCCTTTCCTCCCTCCATTTCTCCTTGCTCTCTTTATCTCTCTATTTTTCTTTCTTAAGTGAAACTAAAAATACAAGTTGGGCACAGTAGGTCCAGCATATGTGTATCCAGCTGAAGTTTCTGAATAATAGAAACTATAATTATTGACATAATAGGCAAGTTCAAACGTGCTAGCTCACTTAATTCTTAAACTAACTGTATTTGATTTGGCATTATCCCTATTTCCTACAGATAAGGAAAGCCAAGCTCTGAGATTTTGTTTAGGCTAGTGTTATGAGATGCTAAAATGCTTTGGGAAGAAAAAGAAATGATGGTTTCTCTTTAACAGGATAATTTGAATTTACCACCTTTATTTCTATATCATTCTTCCAGGAGCCACTATTAAGCTTCCTATTAATCCCCAACTTCCTTTTGATATAAATTTCACTTATTATCAAATAAATTACTGTTTATGGTACAGGTGCACCATATTATTTAATTGGTGTTTCAGTCTTTTCTACTACTTACTTGAAATTTTCTTAAGAGGTGGAATTAAAGGGAAATATTTTCTACAAAGAAAGAAGTAGAAATGGCTTTATTGGAAAGCTCTTTAACAGTTTCACTTTTTCCTGGTTAGAAGATACAAGTACTCTTAATGTTGGCAATGATGTATTAATATAACAAATACATAAGGGACAAAAATACAAGAAGTAGGACAATGATTTCCCCCTCTTTTACAGTTTCTGGGCATTATTTAAAAATAAAAATATATGTATGGTATTGATTTACAGCATATGTGGGTTCTTAACCAATTTCTTATTGCATCAGTATATAATGCTTCTACAAAGAAGATAGTGATAAAAGCCAACTGGGGAAATGTAAGAAGTTTTTCCTGATTAAAAGGGGTACTTTAAACTCAAAATATTTATTTCCATGTTATAATATAGAAATATATGCTATTTATCTAAAATATGTCTTTAAATATGTAACTTTGATCTAAAAGTATTGGATTATGAGGGTCTCCTGTCTGATAAAGCAAATGGAATCTCAAAATCATATATAGGAAAGAAGAATATTTGGAATTCAGCACAATCTGAAGGTAATTAATACTCTCCTGAAGCAAAAATTACTGCACGAGAAAGAAATAGTCATCAGCTTGTTCTCCCCTTTAGCTGCCAGTCATTACTTGGCACAGCAATAATGACAAGGAATATTCTATACAGCACGCTTCATGTTTGACAGTATCTCTCTGGCCAGGAATTTCCTGAACAGAGCTCTGATGTTGTGAGACTCCCATACTATTATTTTAAAATGAAATATTACATATCATTATAATCAGCTATCACTTCCATGAATGAGACCTGAGTACTCCAATATCTGATAGGACTACAAATACATCTCAGAATTTATTTCTCTGTGTTTTCAGTTCTATTGAATAAGCTGCAGAACATTCCGATTCACCTAAAACATAAGTCTCAAGACACATGCCCTTTGATTTATACTTTTGAAATTACATTTCTTTCCTATCTCTTAAATCAAATATGGAGTTTAAGTTTAACCATCATTGAACATTCATTATATTCTCACAAAGCGACATCCATAGTCTTTTACAGTGTCAAAGTGATTGCAGCAAAAGCCTCACACATATTGACTATTTCTAAACAATATTAAATAGTCAAGGAATTAGTGTGATTTCTAATTTATTCTCATCTAGAAATCATGAAACTTTTCTTCTCAAATTTTCAGTCGCATTTGCTACATGGCAGCTTTTATGAGAGAAGCATAAGTTTCTGTTTTCATCCACAGGAAAACCAGTAGTTGGAGACCACATGTGATATAGTCTCAAATATTGGGATTTTCTTTTTACTAGTGGAAAATAAAGCTGAATGAAGGTCCCCAAATTGACAGTTCCTCTTCTCACAAGGTTATGGTACTACATCTAATAGGATTCATAGTTATAATAAATGATAAATACATATTTGATAAGTTGAACTGAAGCTACAAGTTAGTTATGGCAGTGATACCCATTAATAAAAAATAGTATTTGGAACACCCAAACCTGGGGATGAATCTAAATGTCTTCTGAAGGCATTTTTATTTTCCAGGAGCCTGATATAAATCCTCCTTTGTAACACTATAAAACAATAACCAGTGTGTTTGCTATTAGCTACTGACTCTCAGCTTCAAACTGACCCTTCTTTGCTCAGCTCTGTGATGCTGAAGCTGGGATTCTGCAAAACTCCTTTCTTTTGCCGGGCAATCCCTGTTGAGCTCTGCCAATAGGTAACAGAAGGGGAGACAGGAAGTTTCCTGTTGCATTGTGTTCCTAACACAAAATACTTGCTCACAGTATTACTCCAGCAAGAGTTCCTTACCGGGGCAGGAGCAGTTGGCCCCCAAAGCAACAGCTTTGCTGATATTTTTTATACTCCAAACCAGTCTTATTTCACCCCCTGAGAAGCAATGTCCCAGCTGGCCCGATCCTCCTGAGAGAACTGGGTCACAGACTCATGGGGGTCTGCCTAGTGACCCTAAGTCAAATGTACTAGTCAGGTGGTGCCTTGTCCTCAGAGATCGGCAATCCATAACAGGATTTCTTCTTCTCTGAAGCCTTAGTTCTGCTCTTAAGGCCATCATGCTGATTGATTTAGGCCCACAAGGTAATCTAGAATAATCTCCTTTACTTAGTATCAATGTATTATAAATTTAACTCATATCTACAAAATACCTTTATTTAATACCTAGATTAGTATTTGTTTGCATGAATGGGGACTATAGCCTAGCCAGGTTGATGCATAAAACTAATCATTGCAGATTCTGAGATTGGAAATGTGAATGTTTGGATGTAACCAGAAGAAAATAAGGATTTGAACACTAAAGTTCCTTTGCCAGTACAGCACTTACCATCCCATGTCTGAAGACATTTGCCTCATCTTGCTTAAGTAAGTTATAATAAAAATACATGAGGCAGTTGCCCTGTAAGTGCATATCTACTGTTCTCAAGACTCATCCAGGTCACCCCTTATTACCTCTACATCACTGACGGTCAGATGTCACCTTGTTTCAGGGGAGTCTGACCCTAGAGAAAATAGTTTATATACTCCAAAAGAAATGCAAGATTTTTGCTAATTTCATAAACCTGGAAATATGTGTGGAAATGAATTTCCAAAGTATTAGATTAAGAAGGATGGACTTGATCACTCACTGGATTGATACGAAGGTATTGATATGGGGATATACCAAAAATTCTAATTGTGATCTATTAGCTTATGCAACTTGAAGTGTTTCTATCAGTTTACTTGGTTGTTCATCTGAAACTTGCATCAGTGGCACATACATTCAGTAGGTTTCAGATGCTAGACCTTTCTTGGCCTAATGTGGATATAAGAATATGAAGACTTTGCAAAATAGAATTAGAGTGCATTTATCACATGTAGTCTGCATACCACCAACACTGTCCCCACCACCAACTACATCCATCCACTGAGAGGCCCAGAGGATACTTCCTATATTTCTCTCTCAGAGGGAGAGGAAGATAGAGAAAAAGAAAAAGAGAGATATACACACATACATACACATGCATGTACATTTATATATATGTACATATATACATATTTGTATGTATAATTTTATATATGTGTGTGTATATATATATGTATATAAAGGTAAAGCTGAATATCATCATGTATAGAGGAAGAATCAGGTACATGTTTATATTCTATATCAGGGCTGGCAAACTTTTTCTTAAAAGGCACAGTAATAAATATTTTAGGCTTTGTGAGACAAAAGATGAAATCCAGTATGCAGGTACTTATATAACCATTTAAAATATAACCATTTAAAACTATGAAAAATATTCTTGGGTCACAGGCTGAACAAAAAACAGGTTTTCTGAGGAGAGTTTGTCATGCCTGTTCTACATCATCAGAAAAGTAAGTGTGATAATAATGTTCATTGTTTACAAGAGCATAATTAACTGGGCAAAACATGTACAAGCAGACAACATTTATCATATTTTATCACTCAGACAGATGCTCCTCGAGTTCTAAGATTTTTGCTTTGTTCATTTTAAAATCCCCCAAACCTTCAACATGTATAAAGTTCTCAGTAACTAATGGGTGAGTCAGTCAATCCATCAATCAGCGATAAAATAGGCCACTCAGTTCTCTCTCTTTGAACTGTCCATATGTTTAACTTTTCTTTTTGCAAAGGGAACACAGGTTCGAGCCTTGGTCCAGGAAGACCCCACATGCCACAGAGCAGCTAAACCAGTGCACCACAACTTCTGAGCCTGCACTCTAGAGCCCACAAGCCACAACTACTGAGCCTCTGAACCACAACTACTGAAGCCCGCATGCCCAGAGCCTGTACTCCGCAACAAGAGAAGGCACAGCAATGAGAAGCCCATGCACCACAACAAAGAGTAGCTCCCACTCACCACAACTAGAGAAAGTCCATGTGCAACAACAAAGACCCAACGCAGCCTAAGATAAATAAATAAAATAAATAAATTTATTAAAAACAAAAAGAATTCACTTCTGTCAGATATGAATAAAAAGAGTCCGACTATGTTAAATTCACAGGTTTTTCCCCTTTTAGCTGTCTTTGATTAAAATAAATATTATTGGTGTATTAAAAAAACAAATCTAAGCTCATATTGTATGACCTGAGATTGTAATTTGAAAAATTTGCCCCATGGCAATGCATCTATAAATATAAAAGCTATAACTTATTCTAAATAAACATCATGTAATGAAATAAGTCTTTTGAAGCAACAGACACACACATTTTTTCTGTGTTATTAGAAAGAAAAATATGAGTAGTCTACATCATTCCTCTGAAATAACAAATAATAAAACATTATTATAATGCCAAGATTATAACCTGAAAAATTAACGTATACTCTAAAGGTTTCCTTTACAGAAATTTTTAAAATCATATTTTGCTTATTATACCTTCATTCATTCAAAAAGCATCTATCACAACTGCCTGGTAAATTAATTCAGTACCTCTATAGCTTTATACACTGTCTTCAAGAACAAAACCAAATGTTCATATAATTTCTGGAAAAACAGGAAAGAATTTGCCCCAGTTAAGTCTGAATTAGTATACCAGAATCTTTCTGTACAATATTTGACCTCTTTATGAAAAACTGAATCTCTCCACTGTAGGCACAGGATGTTTACTGATGACACACAATCTAAGCCATGAAGTCTTGTATAATAAAGAAAGACCCTAGAGATAAAACCCACACAAAGCTTCAGGTTATTTCAGAAGGCTTATGTGTCACTACAGGGAGAAAAGCACAAACAAAAGATAATTCTTTAACAGTAGTCTAAGTCGATTACTACAGTGCCAAATAGAACTTCCTTTGGTGTCCTGTTCTGATTCTAATGCCCACAGGGATTTCAAAGAGAGGAGAAAGAAAATTATTTTGAGAAAAGGAAATTTTCTTTTGAAAGTTTTCTATAGGAGTTGGAGCAGTCTTATTGTGTTGCTGTATCCTGACCTTTGACCCTGCACATCTGTTTTTTCTTTTCTCTTTTTCATTCTCTACAGCTTAGTAAGCCCAGTTACTCTTAAAAACAGGAGGGTGATTCTTACCAGTTCAACAGGAAAAAAGGTCTTCAAGTAAAAGACCTGTATTTTGCAAAACAACAGCAATAAAAAAAAATACTTGAAGCTAAGGAATTTGAATTTATAATAAACAAAATATATTTAAAAGTAAATTATATGATTTGTTAGAGGTATGATGACGATAATAAGCAGTAGAAAAAAGCAGATGAAGATTGTCACTGGGGCACTGAAATTTAAAGCATAGTGGGCCTGATTGAGAAGTGACATTTAGGCAAAGCATTAAGGTTCAGGAACATTCCAAGTGATGGGAACTATTCAGAGTGGAAATATTCTGAGAAATAAACATGTGTGTTCCAGACACCACAGGGTAGTCACAGTGGCCAAAACTCAGTGAGCAAGGGGACGAGTGTTAGCCGGTATGGTCAACAGTGGGACAAAGTTCTTTCCTATAGGACTTTAGTAGACTGCCAACAGTTTTCCAATTAGTAAAAACAAAAGTAGGATAATATATGTAAAGTGATCTAGGTAAATAGCCAAAACCCATTATTCCATATCTATCTAAGGCTGAGAGAAAATTCTCTATGTGTTTCTCACATTTCTGTATATTTTTCAGGCAGAAGCACTAACTGCATTTTTAAGGTAAGGATATTTACACAGAAAACAGCTTTAGAAGATTTATATATGCATATATACATATACATATATTTGAATAAAAACAAAATCACTATATATTATCAATATATGTGTGCTACAACTTAATACAAGTAATAGAAGACACAAGCAGAAATTGAGTTAAGCACTAAGAGCTAAAATTAAAAATTAGATAAAGAGCAGAGTAAACCCAAATAAGATCAAATTCAGAAATAGTCATGGAAGGGATAGAAACTGGGATGGTTAATTTTATGTGTCAATTTGACTGGGCTAAGGGATTCCCAGACAGTTGGTAAAATATTATTTCTGGGTGTGTCTGTGAGTGTGATTTCAGAAGAGATTAGCATTTGAATCAGTAGACCAAGTAAATATTACCTTCACAAATGTGGGTGGACATCACCCAATACATTGGGGGCCCAAATAGAACAAAAGAGACAGAAGGGTAAATTCTTGCCCTCTCTGCTTGAGCTGGGACATCCATCTCTCCTGCTCTTGGACTTCAGAACTTCTGGCTCTCGGGCCTTTGCACTCCCAGACTTATACCATTGGCTCCCCTGGTTCTCAGGCCTTTGGACTTGGACTGAATTATACCACAGGCTTTCATGGTTCTCACACTTGAAGACAGTAGATCATGGGACTTCTCAACCTCCATAGACATGTGAGCCAACTCCTATAATAAATCTCCTCTTATATATGTATATCTATCTATCTTTCTATATCTATCTATCTATCTAGATAGATAGATATAGATAGATAGATATTTAGATATTTAGATAGATAGATAGATATATAGGTATTAGTTCTGTTTTTCTGGAGAACCTAGACTAATACAGAAACTAGTGATTGTAAAAGAAACAACAACTAAAAGTTGGATCTTTGGCAAAGTAAGTAAAGTAGACAAACTGACAAACTCATGAAGAAAAATACAGGAGGCTAAAATTAATGTGAAAGGGATTTTTAAAAAAGAACATGATGGAAATGAAAAGCAAAGGCACGGAACTTTCTAAGTGAGAGAAGGAAATGTATATGCTCTGTTTTCTCCTGTCTTCTGTCATCTAAAATAATATCTGGCACTTAGTAGGAACTCAACACATATTTATTAAATGAATAATTAAATAAATGACTTGGGCAAGAACACTTTTAAAGAACTAGACTTACAGGAACACTGTTTGCCTTTACATTTAATCACTGATTTGAATTTTAATATTTTTCAAATGTGACACTGAACTACAATGCTAGGAAGAAAGAAAAATATAAGCAAGAAGTAGTACTTGTTAAAAGTGCTAACCTTTTAACTTTGTTTTTCAGCTCCTAATTTTTGGTGCTCTCTCCTTTTCTTTTTTCTTTTTCTTTTTTCTTTTTTTTTTTTTCCTGATTTCTATGGACACCACAGAGAAGACTTTGTTCCTTTTCTGATTTTCATCATCATTTCTCCCAGCTCCTCGAGGTACATTGTTGGGATATTGTATTCTGATTGAGAAACTCAGGTATATCCATTTCTTGTGTATTTTTTCTGAAAATTGATTACATCTTAGTATAAGAGTAAGTTTGCATTACTTCCATAATGAGTTTTTTTCAGTGGACTTATTCATTTGTTAGAACTGGAGTTCTCAAAGCATAGTTTTCTGACAAACATAATCAGCATCCCTGGAAACCTGTTAGAATTACAGATACTCAGGCCCCATTCCAGTTCTACTAAATAAGAAACCCAGGGATGCGGGTCCTAGAAATCTATTTTATCAGCTTCCAGGAGATTCTGATGCACCCTTAGGTTTGGGAACTACTACAATGGTTCTCAATGGTGGGAGCAAAGGTAGCATAAGAAAGGCAAGCTTTGGAATCAGATAGGCATTTGAATCTTAGATCTACAAGTTGTACTTGTTCTGTACAACTTTGGGGAGACAACTTAATCTCATCAGCCTCAGGTTTCTCATCTGCAAAATGGGTATAATAATATAAAACATGCAAGACTGTTGTGAGGATTAAAAGCAAGGTAAATAAAATGATATTTCAACACAGTGTGTTTATCTAATAAACACTTACTGAACACCAACTGAGTGGTTGGCAATAGGAGTTAGGAAGGTAGAATCCCAATTCCTGAGTTACCTGGGTTTCACACCATCAGGACAAAATGATGGATTCTGCCACTGAAGGTGTGTAAACTCAATTTGAGTCCATGGGAAATCACGTCTTTGAGTCCTGCCTCAGTGCAGGGCAGAGGAAGATGCACAGGGAGCTGGGATCAAGGACAGCAGATGACATCACACAGATCTGGCATCTGTTTCTCTTCACTTGTATATGATAGTAACAGAGAGAAGGCAGAGAAGAAAGAAATAGACTGTTGATACAGCTCCTAATTCAGATCTCAGCAAGGGAGTGGTA
The DNA here is from genome assembly GCF_964270905.1 of Leucopleurus acutus. Taxonomy (NCBI): domain Eukaryota; kingdom Metazoa; phylum Chordata; class Mammalia; order Artiodactyla; family Delphinidae; genus Leucopleurus; species Leucopleurus acutus. The sequence goes on along the minus strand of NC_139147.1, from coordinate 20,635,490 downwards.
CAGGGTCATTAAGATCGCAAGCCCTAGAAACCTTGGAAAACAGTGGCCATGAGATCTTCAAAGAGGATTTTCTTCTTGGAGGTCACCAGTCCTGTCTTTCCCATTGCATACAAGCTGTAAAGGAGAAGAGGCAGAGCAGGCCACCTAGTTGCTGTAAATTTAGGGAAAGTATATACTTTCTAACTTTTTTTTCCTGAAAATCAATAGAGGACTTGAATCAGCAAAAGTGCCTGTGTCCCATTATTTAGGTAATGGTATACCTAATGTCTCCCCAGTTGTTTGTTTTTATTTTTAATGATCCAGCCAATCTACTCAAGGTGACATGGACATTTACATTCATTTGGTATTCTTACTTAATTCCTGGCCTCTGGACACATTGGTAGTTCAGTAGTTCCTGGATTTGTCTTTCTCTTGGTTAAAGCAAACTTGTATCCCAATCTTTAGATTTTCCAGCAGTTGGGTTTTCCCCACTACCCACTTCCATTGTGCTAGTTTATTGCCTGTGTGCTCAGGTACCTTAACTTCTACGAAGTTCTTTTTTCGCTTTCTTCTCTCTTCAGTATGACTTCTCTGCCTCATGCTCTAGTCCAGCGGTTTTCATGTGGAAGGGTATTTTGACCCCCAGAAGACATTTGGCAATGTTTGGGAATAGCATCTGTTGCCACAACATGGGAATACTCTTGGCCTCTAAAGAGTAGAGGTCAGAGATGCTGCTAAACATCCTACAATGTGGAGGACTGCCCCCAACAACAAAGAATGATTTGATCTCGAATGTCAATAGCACTGAGGTTGAAAAGCCCTGCTCTTGTCCCATAACATGTTATCCTGTCCTCAAATTCCTCTCCCATTGTGCCTCAGACAGCTGCCCCAGGCTTGAAGGATGCTAAATGCAGGTCTACTGTAAGGCTGACATTTTTTTTTCTGTTACTTCTCACTGGATGAAGTTTTTTAACTGAGCTAGGAATGTTATAAAAGTTACATTCTTAAAGGCCTCTCTTTCCCCCTCCTCAGCTCCCATTCTCTGAGCTCCTGCCTTAGGCTCTAATTCCTGGGCTCATATTCCTACCTGTAGAGATGTGACTCAACTTGTCTAGACTCAGGCTTTCTTCTCTTCTGTGACTCCCCTTGATTTTTCATACTAACCTTAAACTAAAATGCATGTTTAAGCATCAAATTATGATATATGATTCACTGAGCCTCTGAAAATTGTTGGACTTTGTAGTGAAGATCACATCTAATGATCCTAGAATAGAAAACTACATTCTCCAGCTTTGGCTAATGTGTATCATCTTTTGAAACAAAACATGTTACCTCAATGAGCTTTGCAACACTCAAAATATTTTGTACAATATTCTACACAATTAGCTTACTGTATCCTAAAAGCAATTAATTGAATAAATTAGTAGGTGTTCTGTGAACATCTTGGCTTCATTATTTTATGTTTGAATTAGACATGACGCTTATACTGAGTTAATAACACCAAAATCTCCATGATTAAAACAACAAATGTCTCATCGCACCTTGCAAGTGTCATTCTGTTTTACATCAGCCTCATCTAGTTGCAGGCTGAAGGAGGCTGCAGTGCCTGCATTTGTAGTTGCCAGAACAGAAAAACTAATATGTCAGATCATGAACTGGCTCTTAAAACTCCCAACCTAGAAGTGACATTGTATCAGGGTAGGCAAGACCACCCCCAAGGTTCAGTGATTTGCTAGGAGGACTCACAGGACTCAGCATATTATACTACTCACAGCTATGATTTATTACAGCCAAAGTATACAAAACAAAATAAGCAAAAGGAAAAAGTGCATGGGTCAAAACTCAAAGGAAAACAGATGCAAACTTCGATGAGCCCTCTCCCAGAAGAGTAACACAGGACGCACTAATTCCTCCATCAAGAAGTGTGTGACACATATGAATTATTCTCTACCAGGAGAACATCTGACTTCAAGGGGATAGGATAGAGAGAAAACCCTCTTCCTTATGTCCAGGTGCAGAACCAGAAATAACTGATGGAAAGAAAACAATTGTTAAACACTCTAATATTAGCTAATATTTCACTATGGAATAAAATTTAAATGGACATGATTAAACTTGGCTATTATCACATCAATTAGAAATACAAACTAAATATGTGTAATATTTTTTTCATGATTTATGCAAAAGTGTTCTATCATTCCTAAGATTTTTATATTTTTCCTAATATATGTATTTTAAGTATTTTGGGTTTTGTTTTTGTGCAATGCCTACCTCCCATGATTTCATAGGGAATCAAATTATCTCTAGGAATGGTAATTTTTTTCTACCAATCATTATTCTTTTTCCTTGAAGACTCAGAGATAAATGCCATCTGGACATAACGTTTTATCATCAGATATTTTAATTTCTTGATCAACTGTCTGGCAAGCTACAGTTTTCCTTCAGTGTTTATTTCCCTGCCCTGAAAACTATTTGACTGTTCCTGGCACCTTTTCCTCCACCTTCATCTGTTAACACAGAGACAAGCAAAGCTTCAGGGGTTTGGCAATGCTTCCATCTGCTACAAATCCATCATTCTTGCCATATTTTGTAGCTAGGGTCCCTGAAATACACTGACTGGGGTTGGTTGTCCATAAAGCAAGATTAATATTTTCTCATCAAACCAGAGAGCAAGGCTCTGTGTCAGGGAAAGAGGTTCATTGCTTGACCTCTGGAGCCTGCCTTGACAGGCTTCTCCCTCCATAAGTAAGTTCCAGAACTGGAAACTTAAACTCTGGTTTAAGTACCTTAAAATGTCCTAGCCTTCTTCCTTCAGTCCCAGTCTTGGTTTCCATTTTCATATACATATGGCTCATCATGTATTGGACATTTATTGTGTCCAGTGCAGCATTTTTACCACTATATAAAAAGAATACAAACATAACCTTTGTGATTTCTTTAGTGTCATTTATTTTATCTTTTTTTTCTTTTTCCTTGCATCTGTGTGTCCACATTATTTGGTTTCCTATCTCTCACCAGAAGAAAACACAAACCTTTGATTTTTTAGCTCCATCTCAAAGATGTAAATGATTTATCAGTAATTTGAGAAAGATTCATAGTATAGTACATTGATCCTGATATACAAGATAATATAGTGCTTGTTTCTCATTATGTGTGTGTATGTATATAAATATGTTTGTGTGCAGGTTTGTGTGTGTATGCATGTGTGAATATACAAATATTATGTATAGTATATACTTATATGTATGTATATATTGGTTCTCTTCTTTCTCTCTCTCTCTCTCTCTCTCTCTCTCTCTCTCTATATATATATATATATACACATATATGTATACATTTATAGCATACTCCAGATTTCTATACCAACTTTGGCACTTCACTGGAAATTGTTCATTGTCAACAAAACTATTCAAAACCCTTGTCATAGCTCATTCCACTCTAACCCTCATGGCTTTGCTGAAACACTGCATGTTGAAGGGAACTTTTGTCCCCAACTCCACTGCCTGACAGTTTTATCTCTGTGATTATTGCAGGCATGCATGAAAATATCCTTCCACTTTTAAGCCTTTTTGAACTGATTTGTGAGGAGCTTACTACCTCCCTACATATTTCTGAGTTTGAATACAAATCTTATACACAGTATTTTCCTAATTTCTACAAGTAAAAATGTATTTAACCATGCAGTATAGTCCTAATCAGTTCTTACATTGAACCGATACTTAAGCACATCATTATTTATTTCTGCTACAAGGATAACTGCTTAAATAGGTATTAACTTCCTGTTCAAACCATTTCACATCTGCATTTTCTGCTTTTAAATAAGGTTTTGAAGATTCTGAAGAATTGGCAAGGTAGTTTTTTATCTGAAGTTGCAACTGGTGTTGCTAAAGGCATAAGAAATTGGCTAAGATATCATTTTCAAATGGAAAGCAATTTTAAATCAAACACTCTAGGTATAAAAAAGTGGCTTCTTGAGTAGGAAAAATTGAGTAAAGATACAAAGATAACATGAAGCAGGAAAACCTTTGATAACTGAAAGAGACTTAGATCGTAAGACTTTATATTTCCAAGTAGTGGGGTATTTTTTAATCTTCCCTTACAAAGAGAGGGAAAAATAAATTTGGAGACAGAAAACAGAGAGAAATGGCAAGTCTCACTCCTATCCTCTGAATTAGTTTTTCCTGCTACCTGAAGGAGGAAAAGATTGGTAAGTCAAAGTCTTTAGGGGAGGAGAACCTTGCCTCGGGAGAAGACTCTGAGAACATCAAGCAAAATTTAAACATTAAGAAAATAGAACCTAATATTTTAAACCTAAATATTGGGACTCTAAAACTAAATCACTAAGAGAGATTTAAAAGATTAAGAGTTCTTTAAAAATAAATCTCTCTCAATGTTTCTTTGAATGCTTAATTTTAAAGACTTATCTGTTTGGTTGAAGGTAAAATTTACCTCTTCAAATGAGGTTTTAAAAGATATAATTAATTAATCAATAGTTATAGATTATTAACTTAAGCAGAAAAGCAACGTCTTGAAGCCAGTGAAGAAAAGTGTTTGGTTTTTCATAATGTGAGACCATGTCAAAACAATGCAGAGAAACAAAGGAGCTGGAATCTCAGGAGTTAAATCTGATGAACTTATGCCCTGAAATGAAAATTTTGTTACTAAAACAGAGACATGAGTAAATAAGATAAAAAGCTGAAGAGAGCAAAATTTACTTTTTTTAGTCAGCTGTATATATGTCAATATTAATATCCCTGTATGTTAATTAATGATAATGAACTGCTATGTTATTGTTGGATTCTGTGTACAGGCTTTTTATAGTCAGTACTTTAATAAGTTCTTACAGCAACCTTATGGAGCATTTATTTTTCATTATTTCTTATTTTTACTTTGCCATTTTATAGATGAAGTCAAAGAACTTCCTCAAAATCACACTGTTAGTAACAGGGAAATGATTTTTCAATATTAAGTACCCTGAATCTGGAGTCCATGTACTTAATTATGCTATTCTTCATTTTATTAGGGATATAAGCTCCTATAAGGAGCAAGAATAAAAACAATTTAATCCAGTGATCATTAAACTGAAAAATATATTTTGAGAGCCAAGCAAGCATCTACAATATGACATTTAAAGGAAACTTCATACTTCACTAAAAACATTGAAGAGAAATTCTGTGGAGCCCCACCATACACATAACTACGTAGCATCTTTACCCACACATTCTTAATAAATCTATTCTACAGCAGGTACTATTATTTCTATTTCTCAAGAAAATTGCTCCAGAAATTTTCCATGGTCTCTTTCACATTTCTCTTCTCTATTAGAGTATTCCCATCATATTAAAATATACTATTATTTTATCCCCCCATTTAAAAGTAAAAGGTCCCATTACCCCACCACTTATCCAGATATTTCTTCAACTCTTTCTCCTTTGCAGCAATGTGTTTACAGTTACCAGTCATAACTGACTCTTATGCTTCTATTTGCATTCTCTCTGCTCTTACACACAGCCCCAAACAGGTTTCTTTTCTCCCACCACCCTGTCACTGAAATTGCTCTGAAAATGCCACCAATCACTGCTTGAAAAATAAAACCATGGTTTGCACCTACACTGCATTATAATTACATTACATAAAAACTTACTAAAGCATCACAATTTAGGAAGCAATTTAAATCATACTGCATGTGGATTACATGGTAAAGAAGGATTACTGATGGGATTCAAGGTATCTTACCTTTGTGTCAGCTGTGCTTAGGTAAACTGAGCTTCTAGATAAGGGAAAGTGATGTCAGTAAAAGTTTATGGGGAGGTTTAGTGGTCACAGTGCCCCTGGAATTCACTGATAAATAGTGTGCTGGGCTTTAAAATGTAAGATCAAGATTAAGAATGGACCCAAAGGCTGAATTGTTATATTCATAGGCTGTGCATTGTAGAGTTAAGGCTTGTACAGGGGACTGCATGTTGGAAAGGTTGTAAATGGACAGGCACATGTGGTGCAGCCCAGATGACCTAGAATATACAAGACTCTAGAACTCCAGGCTCTGGGACCAACAGGGAACTCATCATCACACAAAAGGAATAAACTACTCACTAATAACTGCACCGGGCTTCTGCTTTTATGTTGATAAAAGAGGAAATTGGGAGTGCAAATAAATGTCTTGACATGATGATCTCCTGAAAAAAATTCTTTATGACATGTTAAAAACCCTTACCTTCTAAATGCCATTCTGGTAGAACTTTAAGATTCTAAGACTTCATTAAGATATAGCTGTGATATTTTCACCTGATTTTCCTATTATTTAATTGAATTCTAGCATTACTTAATGTCTTTAAAATTGTTTCTTTTCGGGTTTGAAATATGGATTATATCTTTTTTACTGAAACCATAGGATTTTTACAATCTAGATACTACTGCCCATACCCAGAAGTGGTTATTAAAAGTGAAACATATATCAAAGTTTTTCATGTAAAGTGGAAGACAATGTATTTTCCATTAAGGTTTGGTTTATCTTTAATATTCTATAATACCTATAGTAGAAAGTCTAAAATGGATGAAGCCTATTTCCCCAGTTAGAACTTTTTTCATCAAGAGCAGTTAATGTGGACGAGGGGAAGATGGCAGAAGAGTAAGACACGGAGATCACCTTCCTCCCCACAGATACACCAGAAATACATCTACACATGGAACAACTCCTACAGAACACTTACTGAACGCTGGCAGAACACCTCAGACCTCCCAAAAGGCGAGAAAGTCCCCACGTACCTGGGTAGGGCAAAAGAAAAATAAATAAATAAATAAACAGAGACAAAAAGATAGGGACAGGGCCTGCACCAGTGGGAGGGAGCTGTGAAGGGGGACAGGTTTCCACACACTAGGAAGCCCCTTTGCAGGCAGAGATGGCGGGCTGCGGAGGGGGAACTTCGGAGCCACAGAGGAGACCACAAAAACAGGGTGCGGAGGGCAAAGAGGAGAGATTCCCGCACAGAGGATCAGTGCCGACCTGCACTCACCAGCCCGAGAGGCTTGTCTGCTCACCTGCCGGGGCAGGCGGGGCTGGGAGCTGAGGCTCGGGTTTCGGCTTCGGTCGGAGCACAAGGAGAGGAGTGGGGTTGGTGACATGAACACAGCCTGCAGGGGGTTAGTGTGCCACAGCTGGCCGAGAGGGAGTACGGGGAAAAGTCTGGATCTGCCAAAGAGACAAGAGACTTTTTCTTTCCTCTTTGTTTCCTGGTGCACTAGGAGAGGGGATTAAGAGCACTGCTTAAAGGAGCTCCAGAGACGGGTGCGAGCCACGGATAAAAGCACGGACCCCAGAGATGGGCATGAGATGCTAAGGCTGCTGCTGCCACCACCAAGAAGCCTGTGTGTGAGAACAGGTCACTATCCACACCCCACTTCCGGGGAGCCTGTGCAGCCCGCCACTGCCAGGGGCCTGGGATCCAGGGACAACTTCCCCAGGAGAACGCACGGTGCACCTCAGGCTGGTGCAACGTCACACCGGCCTCTGCCACAACAGGCTCGACCTGCACTCCGTGCCCCTCCCTCCTCCCATCCTGAGTGAGCCAGAGTCCCCGAAGCAGCTGCTCCTTTAACCCCGTCCTGAGCGATGAACAGATGCACTCCAATGACCTACACGCAGAGGCGGGGCCAAAACCAAAGCTGAGCCCCGGGAGCTGTGAGAACAAACAAGAGAAAGGGATATCTCTCCCAGCAGCCTCAGAAGCAGCAGATTAAAGCTCCACAATCAACTTGATGTACCCTACATCTGTGGAATACATGAATAGACAATGAATCGTCCCAAATTGAGGAGGTGGACTTTGAGAGCAAGATAGATTATTTTTTCCCCTTTTCCTCATTTTGTAAGTGTGTATGTGTATGCTTCTGTGTGAGATTTTTGTCTGTAGAGCTTTGCTTCCACCATTTGTCCAAGGGTTCTATCCATCCTTTTTTTTTTGTTTTTTTCTTTTTTCTTTTTTAAAAAAAAAATTACCTTAATATATTTTTTTATTTTAATAACTTTATTTTATCTTATTTTATTTTATCTTCTTCCTTCCTTCCTTCCTTCCTTCCTTCCTTCCTCCCTCCCTCCCTTTCTTTCTTTCTTTCTTTCTTTCTTTCTTTCTTTCTTTCTTTCTTTCTTTCTTTCTTTCTTTCTTTCTACTTTTTCTCCCTTTTATTCTGAGCCATGTGGATGAAAGGCTCTTGGTGCTGCAGCCAGAAGACAGTGCTGTGTCTCTGAGATGGGAGCGCCAACTTCAGGACACTGGTCCACAAGAGACCTCCCAGCTCCACATAATATCAAATGGAGAAAGTCTCCCAGAGATCTGCATCTCAACACCAGCACCCAGCTTCACTCAACGACAAGCAAGCTACAGTGCTGGACACCCTATGCCAAACAACTAGAACACAGGAACACAACCCCACCCATTAGCAGAGAGGCTGCCTAACACCATAATAAGTCCACAGACACCCCAAAACACACCACCAGACATGGACCTGCCTACCAGAAAGACAAGATCCATACTCATCCACCAGAACACAGGCACTAGTTCCCTCCACCAGGAAGCCTACACAACCCACTGAACAAACATTAGTCACTGGGGACAGACACCAAAAACAACGGGAACTACGAGCCTGCAGCCTGCAAAAAGGAGACCCCAAACACAGTAAGATAAGCAAAATGAGGATAGAAAAACACACAGAAGATGAAGGAGCAAGATAAAAACCCACCAGACCTAACAAATGAAGAGGAAATAGGCAGTCTACCTGAAAAAGAATTCAGAATAATGATAGTAGAGATGATCCAAAATCTTGGAAATAGAATAGACAAAATGCAGGAAACATCTAACAAGGACATAGAAGAACTAAAGATGAAAAAGCAACAATAAACAACACAATAAATGAAATTAAAAATACTCTAGATTGGATCAATAGAAAAATAACTGAGGCAGAAGAATGGATAAGTGACCTGGAAGATAAAATAGTGGTAATAATTACTGCAGAGCAGAATAAAGAAAAAGAATGAAAAGAACTGAGGACAGTCTCAGAGACCTCTGGGACAACAATAAAGACACCAACATTCGAAATATAGGGGTCTCAGAAGGAGAAGAGAAAAAGAAGGACTGAGAAAATATTTGAAGAGATTATAGTTGAAAACTTCCCTAATATGGGAAAGGAAATAGTTAATCAAGTCCAGGAAGCACAGAGAGTACCATACAGGGTAAATCCAAGGAGAAACATGCCAAGACACATATTAATCAAACTGTTAAAAATCAAATACAAAGAAAACATATTAAAAGCAGCAAGGGAAAAATAACAAATAGCACACAAGGGAATCCCCATAAGGTTAACAGCTGATTTTTCAGCAGAAACCCTGCAAGCCAGAAGGGAGTGGCAGGATATATTTAAAGTGATGAAGGAGAAAAACCTACAATCAAGATTACTCTACACAGCAAAGATCTCATTCAGATTTGATGGAGAAATTAAAAGCTTTACAGACAAGCAAAAGCTGAGAGTGTTCATCACCACCAAACCAGCTTTACAACAAATACTAAAGGATCTTCTCTAGGCAAGAAACACAAGAGAAGGAAAAGACCTAAAATAATGAAACCAAAACAATTAAGAAAATGGGGATAGGAACATACATATTGATAATTACCTTAAATGTAAATGGATTAAATGATGCCACCCAAAAATACAGACTGGCTGAATGTATACAAAATCAAGACCCATATATATGCTGTCTACAAGACACCCACTTCAGACCTAGAGACACATACAGACTGAAAGTAAGGGATTGAAAAAGATATTACATGCAAATGAAAACCAAAAGAAAGTTGGAGTAACAATTCTCATATCAGACAAAATAGACTGTAAAATAAAGACTATTAAAAGAAACAAAGAAGGACACTACATAATGATCAAGGGATCAATCCAAGAAAATATAACAATTGTAAATATTTATGCACCCAACGCAGGAGCACCTCAATACATAAGGCAAATACTAACAGCCATAAAAGGGAAAATTGACAGTAACACCTTCATAGTAGGGGACTTTAACATCCCACTTTCACCACTGGACAGATCATCCAAAATGAAAATAAATAAAGAAACACAAGCTTTAAATGATATATTAAACAAGATGGACTTAATTGATATTTATAGGACATTCCATCCAAAAACAACAGAAGACACATTTTTCTCAAGTGCTCATGGAACACTCTCCAGGATAGATCATATCTTGGGTCACAAATCAAGCCTTGGTAAATTTAAGAAAATTGAAATTGTATCAAGTATCCTTTCTGACAACAATGCTATAAGACTAGATATCAATGACAGGAAAAGATCTGTAAAAAATACAAACACATGGAGGCTAAGCAATACACTACTTAATAACGAAGTGAGCATTGAAGAAATCAAAGAGGAAATAAAAAAAATACCTAGAAACAAATGACAATGGAGACACGATGACCCAAAACATATGGGATGCAGCAAACACAGTTTAAGAGGGAAGTTTATAGCAATACAGTCCTACCTTAAGAAACAAGAAACATCTCGAATAAACAACAAAACTTTGCACCTAAAGCAAGTAGAGAAAGAAGGAAAAAAAAAAAAAACAACCCAAAGTTAACAGAAGGAAAGAAATCACAAAGATCAGATCAGAAATAAATGAAAAAGAAATGAAGGAAATGATAGAAAAGATCAATAAAACTAAAAGCTGATTATTTGAGAAGATAAACAATTTGATAAACCATTAGCCAGACTCATCAAGAAAAAAAGGGAGAAGACTCAAATCAATAGAATTAGAAATGAAAAAGGAGAAGTAACAACTGACACTGCAGAAATACAAAAGATCATGAGAGATTACTACAAGCAACTATATTCCAATAAAATGGACAACCTGGAAGAAATGGACAAATTCTTAGAAAAGCACAACGTGCCAAGACTGAACCAGGAAGAAATAGAAAATATGAACAGACCAATCACAAGCACTGAAATTGAAACTGTGATTAAAAATCTTCCAACAAAAAAGGCCCTAGACCAGATGGCTTCACAGGCAAATTCTATCAAATATTTAGAGAAGAGCTAACACCCATCCTTCTCAAACTCTTCCAAAATATAGTAGAGGGAGGAACACTCCCAAACTCATTCTACGAGGCCACCATCACCTTGATACCAAAACCAGACAAGGATGTCACAAAGAAAGAAAACTACAGGCCAATATCACTGATGAACATAGATGCAAAAATCCTCAACAAAACACTAACAAACAGAATCCAACAGCACATTAAAAGGATCATACACAATGATTAAGTGGGGTTTATTCCAGGAATGCAAGGATTCTTCAATATACGCAAATCAATCGACGTGATACACCATATTAACCAACTGAAGGAGAAAACCATATGATCATCTCAATAGATGCAGAGAAAGCTTTCAACAAAATTCAACACCAATTTATGATAAAAAACCTTGCAGAAAGTAGGCATACAGTGAACTTTCCTCAACATAATAAAGGCCATATATGACAAACCCACAGCCAACTTCATCCTCAATGTTGAAAAACTGAAAGCATTTCCACTAACATCAGAAACAGGACAAGGTTGCCCACCTTCACCACTCTTATCCAACATAGTTTTGGAAGTTTTAGTCACAGCAATCAGAGAAGAAAAGGAAATAAAAGAAATCAAAATCAGAAAAGAAGAAGTAAAGCTGTCACTGTTTGCAGATGACATGATAGTATACATAGAGAATCCTAAAGATGTTACCAGAAAACTACTAGAGCTAATCAATGAATTTGGTAAAGTAGCAGGATACAAAATTAATGCACAGAAATCTCTGGCATTCCTATACACTAATGATGAACAGTCTGAAAGTGAAATCAAGTAAACACTCCCGTTTACCATTGCAAAAAAAATAATAAAACCTAACTAAGGAGACAAAAGACCAGTATGCAGAAAATTATAAGACATTAATGAAAGAAATTAAAGATGATACAAATAGATGGAAAGATATACCATGTTCTTGGATTGGAAGAATCAACATTGTGAAAATGACTTTACTACCCAAAGCAGTCTACAAATTCAATGCAATCCCTATCAGACTACCACTGGCATTTTTCACAGAACTAGAACAAAAAATTTCACAATTTGTATGGAAACACAAAAGACCCCAAATAGCCCAAACAATCTAGAGAACAAAAAACAAAGCTGGAGGAATCAGGCTCCCTGACTTCAGACTATACTACAAAGCTACAGTAATCAAGACAGTATGGTACTGGCACAAACACAGAAATATAGATCAATGGAACAGGATAGAAAGCCCAGAGATAATCACACACACACATATGGTCACCTTATCTTTAATAAAGGAGGCAGGAATGTACAGTGGGGAAAGGACAGCCTCTTCAATAAGTCGGGCTGGGAAACTGTACAGGTACATGTAAAAGTATGAGATTAGATCACTCCCTAATACTATACACAAAAATAAGCTCAAAATGGATTAACGACCTACATGTAAGGCCAGAAACTATCAAACCTAGAAGAAAACGTAAACAGAACACTCTATGACATACATCACAGCAAGATCCTTTTTGACCTACCTCCTAGAGAAATGGAAATAAAAATAAACAAATGGGACCTAATGAAACTTAAAAGCTTTTGCACAGTAAAGGAAACCATAAACAAGAACAAAAGACAACCCTCAGAATGGGAGAAAATATTTGCAAATGAAGCAACTGACAAAGGATTAATCTCCAAAATTTATAAGCAGCTCATGCAGCTCAATAACAAAAATCAAAAAACCCGATCCACAAATGGGCAGAAGACGTAAATAGACATTTCTCCAAAGAAGATATACAGACTACCAACAAACATATGAAAGAATGCTCAACATCATTAATCATTAGAGAAATGCAAATGAAAATTACAATGAGATATCATCTCACACCAGTCAGAATGGCCATCATGAAAAAATTTAGAAAAATAAATGCTGGAGAGGGTGTGGAGGAAAGGGAACCCTCTTGCACTGCTGGTGGGAATGTGAATTGGTACAACCACTATGGAGAACAGTATGGAGGTTCCTTTAAAAACTACAAATAGTACTACCATATGACCCAGCAATCCCACTACTGGGCACATACCCTGAGAAAACCATAATTCAAAAAGAGTCATGTACCAAAATGTTCATTGCAGCTCTATTTACAATAGCCAGGAGATGGAAACAACTTAAGTGTCCATCATTGGATGAATGGATAAAGAAGATGTGGCACATATATACAATGGAATATTACTCAGGCATAAAAAGAAATGAAATTGAGCTATTTGTAATGAGGTAGATGGACCTAGAGTCTGTCATACAAAGTGAAGTAAGTCAGAAAGAGAAAGACAAATACTGTATGCTAGCACATATATATGGAATTTAAGAAAAAAAAATGTCATGAAGAACCTAGGGGTAAGACAGGAATAAAGACACAGACCTACTAGAGAATGGACTTGAGGATATGGGGTGGGGGAAGGGTAAGCTGTGACAAAGTGAGAGTGGCATGGACATATATACACTACCAAACGTAAAATAGATAGCTAGTGGGAAGCAGCCGCATAGCACAGGGAGATCAGCTTGGTGCTTTGTGACCACCTAGAGGGGTGGGATAGGGAGGGTGGGAGGGAGGGAGATGCAAGTGGGAAGAGATATGGGAACATATGTATATGTATAACTGATTCACTTTGTTATAAAGCAGAAACTAACACACCATTGTAAAGCATTTATACTCCAATAAAGATGTAAATAAATAAAGTACAGGGAAGATCTGTGAATAGGGCTTAAGATACTTAAGAGCTAGTACCTGCATTAATCAACCAGGTTATAGAATGAAAAATGAAAAAAAGTAATAAAATAAAGAGAACAGTTAATGCACTATAAGAAAACTACAAAATTTTTAGCTTTGTCTACCATGAATAACAGAACCAGATGAGTTAAATTCTATCTTTGCCCCAGGCATGCTCTGAATTTAGAATCTTTGCAGTGTTTCGTTCCACTCTTCATTTCAAGAATGGGCTTGAGGTGTCATATGAATTTCAAAACTAGAAGAAATATCTAGTCTAGTACCTGCTGCTTCAGCTTTATGCACATGAGGGATTTATCTGGAAAAATCTTACAAACAACTTCCATCTATCTGATATTTAAAATCCCACTCTTTAAGGTAATAATGTTAAGAATAAAAATAAACTTCACTACCATTGCTATGCATTATAGATACTAATATACACGTTGAGTCATCCGTTGAGGAAAATGGCAATACATCCATCTTTTGTATATTATATTAATTCTAGAAAATTATTTTAAGGTAAACGTTTTAGAAGATTGTTATTATGAGAATTGTACCCAAGATATCCTCAGAAGAAATATTTAATATTTAAATACAATAAAATTATGATTTTATTATACAGAATATCTCCAAAAATTGAGATATCAAACTTTTTAGATATTTCTGAAATCATAATACATAAATGGGTAGATAATAAGTATACAAAATAATAAATGCAGATTTAAACAAGAAAACTAATTGGATAACACTAGTATCACCAGTAATTGAAAATATAAAAATTAAAATAACAAGGGATGACTATTTACTTGTTTTCTTATTTGTCTACTTTTTGTTTCAGTTACCTTAGAAAAACATTTCATGGTTAGATAAGATGGGATAAAAATTATATACTGCTAGAAACAAATAGATCAACTTGTTTTCTAGCAATACATCAAGCATAATATCAATTGGATAAAGCAGGATATATTGTAGTTTCTCTACCAATATAATTCTACTAAAATAAAATATTCATGCACACACACATACACACACACACACATACACGTGAGAGAAGATTAGAAATTTTAACAGAAGTAATAACATCAAGTGGTTACAGTAACTGTAGAATTATGGATAGTTTCTTTTGCATTATTTTCTGTCTTCACTTTAATATGGTTATTTTTTTCACAATTAAAAATTACAACATATGGTGAAATACAGAAAATGCTTGTGATAAGATGTTGACTAAAATATGTATATTTCGTACAATTTTAAGTGTGAAAACATATGAAAAATGAATGAAAATAATTGTAAATAATGTAAAGCTCTGAAAGCAAGGATAATTTAATTCACTTTAATCTAGTTTGAAATTATCTATTAAACAAGAAATTATCATCGATGAACACATAATGTTCAGACTTTAAGATTTTATGTCATGAATAAAAATTCAGTAACGATGCATCTTTTCTTTTCATGCAGTCATTGAAATTCTGTTGTATCTTAGCTTCTGTGTTTGAAAGCTATTTGACCCATTATTGACCTATTAATCGTCTTATTTTGACATATTTCATTATGTCACACGCCTTTTGATTTGTGAAACATATAACAAGAAATTGTTCTTGCTATATATTTCTTTAGAAAAAGCAAATAATTTGCATTTAATATAGAATCTACCACATTTCATAATACTGATTTACTAATATTTGAGATGGACTCCACCTTAAACTAAATGTTATCTGTTTTTACATAACTTTGAATAAACTTAATATTATTTCAAATGCTAAATCATTTAATGTTATAGAAACAATAGCTAATATTATTTGTATGTTTACTATATGCTAGGGACTTTATAGTTATTTTCTTATTTAATACTCATAGTAGCCCTGTAAGGTAAATCTATTATTTATTCCATGTTTTTCTTAAATAAACTGAATTTCAAAGAGGCTCAATGCCTTGTCCAGGAGAGGACAGGAAATGCTTGGAAGACATGGAGCTCAAATCCAAGTCTGATTCTGGAGAAAGAGATTTAATTGCTATGATCTATAGCAGGGACTAAAACTTCCTTTACCTTTTATCCTTGTTAGTTTGTCATAATACTTGATACAAATATAAAGAATTTAGGTATGTTCTGATTGGAGGTTGTACTTGTGGGTCAGTGTAAGGCAGCCTAACTAGAAGCAGATCATGTTATATGATTGATTTAGAAAATATATTTGGCTTTGTCTGGTCGGTCTTGAGTTGGAAGTGGGAACAAAACTGGGAACTTCAATGTCATCGACCAAATCCTGATCATATGAGCCCATTGCTGCAAAGATTGTGGTTTGGCTTCCTGGACTGGTTGCTGCAGAGGTTGTGGTTTGGTTTCCTGGGCTTCTAATGTGGGCCAGAAGTCAATTGTCACATGTGGTCCGGCTCTTGTGTCTTTGTATATTGAGAGAAATATACAACTAGACAAATATACAACTTGACAAAGTCAATGGTCATTTTCTCTCTCTCCTCATCTTTCCTTTCTACCCTTCATCAACTTGAATTTCTCACTCTTTAGGAGTCTAACACTGGGAAGAGAGGACAGCAGAAAGGGAAGCATAGCCTTTACGATACTAGTAGTGGCAGGCTCTGGTGTGGATGGTCACTGGGTGTGGTGGATACTCAAAGCCAACTCTTTCTTTTACCAACCTTCTGATCCAAAGTGTGTAAACTGGACCAGAAGCATCAGCCTCACTTTGGAAATTGCTACAGCTTACTGATTCAGATCCTATATTTTAACAAGTTCTTCCGATGGTTTGTACATACAATAACATTTAGAAAGCACTGAGCTAGAATGCCTTTGTGAGATTCTCCTAAGTTTTCTTACTGGCAAATTCAATTCCAATTCTTATAAGGTTTATGGTGACCCCTCCACTGACTACGTTCTGTTTCTTTTCAGTCCCCGAGTTTCTGACCATTCGCTGTATTACCAGGCCGTTTCACCGTTTAGGCAATTCTCCTATTTGGAATGCCCTTGAGGACAGCTCCATCCAGCATGGTTTAATCTACATAGTACAGAGAAAATGTAGACTTTTGCTTTCTTCTTAGTAAAAATGCTCTCTCTCTTTTTTTTTCTCTCTCTCTCTGATTGGCTCTTTCAGACAGACTTAACCAGATTTCCTTGTACTAGACTTTAAGCAACCCTAAGCCAAAGAATACACATTGCCCGCACTCCAGTGCCCAACTGCGTTAAACTCCTCTTCCTTAGCCCAAAGAAGAGGGTAGCACTCTTTTCTTTAATGTAGGTAGGAAGCAGCATGAGTGAGAGAGCACAGACCATTTCAACAACTCAGCAAAGGAACTCTATCCTTGGAGTACAAGATTTTAAAAGCTGGAGATGGGAAACACCTACTAACATTGAAACAAACAGATGTGCAATCTCTTAGCTTGACCTGGAAGGGGTAAAGCCCCTCATTTAGGATAAGGAGATGCTTGCAACGTATTGCAATGTTCTTCTCTTTGTGGCTTTAAAAAAACAACAGAGACAGAGAGACATCCTGTTACAGTCAGAGTGGTCAAGGCACAGTTACATTGTAGGGCAAGGAATTAAAGCTTCAGGACACAAATCAAGCAGAAATCTGATAACTTTGATGCCCAAGGGCAGGTGTGTTCTTCAAACTGTCCTTTAAGGCCTTGAAGGTTGTGTTGTCTGTTTTTTTTTTCCCCATAAAATAGGGTGGGGGTTACTATTATTTAGTAAAGCATACAGAATGTTGGACATGAGAGAAATCTGGAAACCAGTTTTGGTAATAACTACTTAGCTCAAGAAACTCCCAGTTGGTGTTTAGCTTTGGGCTTTAAGAAATGTAGGACACCACGAAATCCATCTGGATATAGGTGTAGCCCTTGTTTTGACATCAGATGTCCTAAATATCAAACCTGGGTTTGAGTAAATTACAATTTTTTTTCTTTTCTTTATTTTTTGGGCAACCTTATGTCCCATTAAGTCTAAAATTTTTAACAAGTGGATGCTGCTGTCTTCTTATGAGGAGGCTTGAGAAGGAGAGCAAAGAAGAGAATTATTCACATGCTGCAAAAAAGTAGAACACTTAGAGAACTTTATATCATCCAGATCAGCTTTCAGAATTTATGATAAATAAGAACTCTCTGTAAGCCTTATGGCTTACTGTCCACGTGAACTGTTTTTTGTCGCAAGTGAAAACCAAAAGGTATTGAGTAGCTTCATCAACTAGAATGCTAAAGATTGTGCTGCATAAATCAATTACAGTAAAGAGTTTACTTTTGTTAGGAATGGGTGTTAGCAATATATTAGAGTTAGGGGAAACAGGGTGTTGAGAAATAACAGTGTATTGCTCTGATGTCATGGATAAACCTCCACCCTCAGCCCTTAGGTCTTCTCACTGATAAAATGGGAGTATTACCAAGACTGATGCAAGAGAAAATGGGGCCTTGAACCTTGTAGTCTTCTTTTATGATTTTTATGCCTTGAAGACCTTCTTGACTTATAGGTTATTGATTAATTCTGGGAAGAGATTTTGAGGGGTAGATTCCCATTTGAATCTAATGGGAGGTGCACTGTGAATTTTGCCAACATCAATTGGAGATTTTGCCCATAAGAAAGGTGGTAGTTGATTCAGTAGGCACGAATGATCAGTGTTTCCAGAATTAGCTCTAGTACTGTCAGAGACAGAACAAATAAAATATGTCAAAAGTCATTTAATTCACTGGTCAGTTACTATAATGACTACTGTCAAATTCTAGAATTATTTTCCTCTTTTGGGAGGAAGAAATTCCAGCATGACACTTCTCTAAAAAGTCTCGACCTAATAAATGGATTTCTGGGAGTGAGGGGGAGGAACTAAGAAGAACAGAGTGGGTATCTCTCAATGATCCTAAACAAAAGGGAATATGTTCAGAGACAGGAACCTCTTAAAGTTCATTAGAGATCTCCACTCTTTGAACAGTTTTATTACTCCAAGGCAGGGACTGTTTTATTTTATTGGGGTTGAGCACCAAGAGTGTGGCTCAGTATCAGTTAGGACTGGAAGGGATTCATCTCCAATCTGGAGGACTGTTTCTCCAAGCCAGTTAAGAGGGAGGGCTGGGAAGAGCCCCTGTGCTTCCTTGGAGTCCCATTATTGAGAATGACGAAGAAGTTAAAAGGACTGGTGAGAGGGCTGAAGGAGCCTAAAGTGCTTAAATTTGTAACAATCTCTTCTCCAATGTTCTAGCTCTTTACAATAGCTACAGTGTTCTAGCTCTTTACAATAGCTCTTTAGTTTAGCAGAAACTAAAAGAGTTTTGGTTTTGTTTAGGAGCCTTTATTTGCTGGAGTTGAAGATTAATAATTTTGGCGGTCTTCCTTTTAGGTGACTCATTCAGAGTGTGAGAGAGCTAGTCTTCCAGATTAAGTAAATCTGGAGTAGACATAGTTTACTATTCCAGCCTAGTCCTTTTTACTAAAAGAGAAAGTTCCTGGTTCAGCTCACTAATAAACAGAGTTAGAAGTTCCTTGGGTGAAATCAACATCTGAAGGAAGATCAGAATTTTCGTTAGAAAATAATCTGAAGTTGATTGTAATAGTCATGAACAGATTCATCAGATTTTTGTTTGCAAGCCTGAAACTTATTCCAACAGTCTTTGGAAAAGCCCTAGGAATTGCTGGATGAAGTCATCTAGCTACTGTCTGAGCCTAATCATTTAATAAATTAGTCAACTGGTCTCCCAGTTGTGATGCCAAAGAACTTTTAGGATTTTCCTGATTAGAATTTTTCATCCAGCGCTGGGACTGGCCTTCACTGAAAAGCATATGAGGTAGCTGAGATAAGTCAGAGAAACAAGGCTAATCAGTTTAAATGACTATATTAAGTTTCTCAGCAAATCTGTGAGCATCTTCATTTACTTTGGTAAAATCTTTGACTATTGCTTGCAGTTCAGTTTTAGTCCAGGGATTCTAAGAAATTAAGGGTTTAGCCTCGAACCGCAGAAGGCTGAATTTTAAAGGGACACAATCTGACAAGTTCAGAGAATGAGGGAGTGGGGAGAGTTTAAGAGAAAAGGAAAAGTTTGGGGAGAAAATTAACATGGGAAGATTGAGAGATAGAAAAGGCATTGGTGGCATATAAGGGATGGAGCAACATGGAGCTGGAGGTGAAATCTGAGACAAGGAAGCCAAGAAAGTAGAATCTGAGGCTTCAGGAGCCATTTTGCCTTTCTTTAATTTGTTTTCTTTTGCCTCAGTTAATCTTAAAATTTTATTTTTGTAGAGGGGCAATGCTAGACTTCTGATAATGCTGGGAAGCCTGAAAATACTATTCAAAATAAATATTCCATTTGGTTCTGGAAATGTTTTGATCTATTTCAATCCAATTTGATTTTAAGAAAATTAAGTTTTGGGATTTCAAAAGTTTACCATAATGACCATTGATATTTTAAATTGCCTTCGGTTCGATTGGTTCATTTAGTTAGAAATGCACATGAGGAAAGGCCATGGTTTTTCAATATAAAATCAGGTGGAGTCCCTGTGGGGATGGTGGCCTTCAAAATACTTAGATAACTAGGAACCCATTTCCCAGGTGTTTTTCTCTAGAGTTAAAGAGCAATTTTCAAACAGCTTAAAGTACAGCACAAACAGCTCAATTCAAGCAGCTTGCAAATCAAATAACCTGTGAGGCTAATGTCAGCCAGTTCTAAGGAAACAGCTTGGGCCCAGAGGGGCCAGGCCAAAGTCTTCTCAGCCAGTTTCTATAGAACAGCTTCCAAATGAGTGGTCCAAAGGCTGAAAAAAATGACACATTTTCATGAAGTAGTTCCTGTTCCAGGAGGAATGGGACAAAGGTGTATCAACCAGCTTCAGTTGAAACAGTCTGATTTTGAGATCCAAATGAGCACTTGTATACAGAACAAGGCCTTAACCAGAAATAACAAAGTCTTAAAATAGATCCCAAATAAAACCTAGAGAGCTTCAAGTGCAGAGGATATGAGCTTGGATCTAGGTGAAAAATACATCTTCAAACTCCAGGTCAGTGAGAAAAGCAGTACACTCAGAGGGCTCAATTTTTGGTACTGCACCTGTTTGCTCCTCCTGCTGTCTTCAGAAGCCTTCTCTGCTCCTGGTACAGGACACCAAAACATTGACTTAAAACAATTAGACTGCCAGATAATTCTCCAGCAAAGATGGGTTTATTTGAGATCATAAGAGAATTACAATCTAGGGTCTGCCAACAAGGCAAGCTGCATGCAAGTCTCCACAGCAAAGGAAGAGCTCTTTTAGAGAAGGGAAAAGGAAGTTGGGAGGGCTACAGTAGACAGAGTGCATGGCCTTTCATGGCTTTTGTGGCTAAGCCCTTGCCAGAAAGGGAGTTTTTCTTTGTTCTTTTGGGCTCTGCTACTGTCCCAAGGCTTGAGAGCTCACTCTTCTGTTCTCTTAACTCTACTTAATTGAGGTTTCTGCTTATTATTTTTTTTTTTACACTACACATTCTCAAATTTACAGACAGTTTTTCTGGAGAGCCCATGCCCCTTACCATTGTACTAAGCTTCCTCCCTAATTATCATTTTTCTTCCTTGGGGGGGGAAGTCCTGCAGGGTAAATGACATATCATATGTTAAATACATAATTGTGACTGATCAGTTCTAAAAATTTGAAATGGAAAGAATTATGCACTCTTTCAGAGGGACCCAAATATCTGTTTGTACATGATCAACAGGTCTCAATAATTCCTTCAGTAACTTAGTAAATGTAAGTGTAACTTGAAAAACATTAGAAAAGTAGATTTCTGTTTACTTCTTGATGACCAACAAAAATACAATGTCATAGATGAATGGATAAAGAAGATGTGGCACATATATACAATGGAATATTACTCAGCCTTAAAAAGAAACAAAATTGAGTTATTTGTAATGAGGTGGGTGGACCTAGAGACTGTGATACAGAGTGAAGTAAGTCAGAAAGAGAAAAACAAATACCGTATGCTAACACATGTATATGGAATCTAAGAAAAAAAAAAAAAGATTCTGAAGAACCTAGCGGCAGGACAGGAATAAAGACTCAGATGTAGAGAATGGACTTGAGGCAATGGGGAGGGGAAAGGGTAAGCTGGGACTAAGTGAGAGAGTGGCATGGACTTATATATACTACCAAATATAAAATAGATAGCTAGTGGGAAGCAGCTGCATAGCACAGGGAGATCAGCTTGGTGCTTTGTGACAACCTAGAGGTGTGGGATAGGGATGGTGGGACAGAGACACAAGAGGGAGGAGGTATGGGGATATATGTATATGTATAGCTGATTCACTTTGTTATACAGCAGAAACTAACACACCATTGTAAAGCAATTATACTCCAATAAAGATGTTAAAAAAAAAGTGCTTTAGAAAAAAAAATACAATGTCGTTATCATCACACATGACTTAGATATTTTCAAGCAGGGGATGAATAATCATATGCTGCCCATATACACAATGGAAGGACTCCCTAATTCAGAAGGGAACTGGACTAAATAACTTCTGGATTTGTATCTAATCAATTTATGTTGGCCTAGAGAAATAAGAATTTTCAGTGTCTAGCTCTACTTCATTGAGGAATGAATGGATATGTAATACTAATATAAATACATTATAACCTTCAAGTAGTAATCTTAACTTTCAACTTTTATTAAGAATTATATTTTAAACAAGTGTTGAAACAGAAGAGACTTTATATATATTTTTCAGTTTATCAGAACATTCCTATAAACAGAACATTTAATTGTCAGTGTATTCTGATTGGTAGATTATAGAATTTTATTTTTTTTGAGATTATCTTTCACAGCTTTACATAGACATGAAGTAATATAAGGTCTAAGTGAATCACTTTGAGATGATATAGATCAAAATCTGAAAGAGAAAACTTACAAAACATTTAAAATTTAATTAACAAAGAGAAAGAATTAATAATACCTTAAGCACAGTGTTTTATAATTTATCAGGTGTCTTCACATGAAGTATTACATTTAATGCTAAAACAACCTTTCAATGTATATATCATTTTAAGCTTATTGAATACATAAAATGAAAAAAAAAATATCAGTCTTTGCACATTCTATTACCAAAGCCTGAAAGTCTTTTTCCAAACATTCTTCTGACAGACTTCTATTAGTTTCAAAGCCCAACTTAAATGAGATTTCCTTTATGATCTCTTCTCTAATTTTCACAAAGATAATTTTACCCATCACTCTGTGCATACTTATATTAGAGCATTTATGTCACCACTGACTTTATTTCACATCATCATTTTTACCGGATATTGAACATCTAAAATTCAGGGACTACATACTATTCTCCTTTATCTCCTCATTTCAATCAAAATTCCTGGTACAGATCAGATGCTTAATAAGTTTTTCTAAACAATTAAAATATTGAGTTAATTAATTATGTAATATCATATGCTGGGTAGGTAGTAAATGAAAGTGAACACAGATTTTTTGCAATAAATTTCTGCTTTCTGATGACCCACAGCCATTTCATTAACTGAGTAAAAAATATAAAATAAAAAAATAAGCTATCACAGATATTTATTTTTTAAGGTTTTGAAAATCAAGATAACAATTTTGTTAAATTTACATATGGCTTTATTCCCTTGGTTGTTAATTTATTTAACAATCAAATCAACACTCTAAATGTACTAAGACTTTTTTACCTTCCAGTAAGAGTCACATCTTCACAAACACAAGCACACACTCTTTATTTAAGTCAACACTGCTGATATAGCTAATTGACTTTACATAGTGCAAGAGTCAATATAACATTTGATTTTTCTGAAGTTAATAGGGTGTTTCTTATGGTCATCTTTATTCACTTCTATATGATCACTTAGAATTTTAAACACAGTCATATAGGGGTTTCCCTGGTGGCACAGTGGTTGAGAGTCCACCTGCTGATGCAGGGGACATGGGTTCGTGCCCCAGTCCAGGAAGATCCTACATGCTGCAGAGTGGCTGGGACCGTGAGCCATGTCCACTGGGCCTGTGTGTCCGGAGCCTGTGCTCTGCAATGGGAGAGGCCACAACATTGAGAGGCCTGCGTACCACAAAAAAATAAATAAATAATAAATAAAACAGTCATATAGACCAGAGTTTTCAAAAAAACTTATTTGTTGGTAGTGTACAATTTTAATTATTTAATTTCTTCTAACAAAGTTAGCCTTGTGCAGCATTTACAATGATTAACAATCAGCAAATTCACTTCTGCTACTATTTGTATTAATGATTTTTATTGACTATAATGATAAAAAGGCAATTGATAAAACTGTATTACAGCTATCTATCACCCATCTGATTTGGCCTCATCATGGTTATTTATCAAAACTGCCAAATACCTGAAGAAACTTTTTAAAATGATGGCAATAGAAATTCAACATTCATTGTACAAGGATTTTGCAGCTGTCCCTATTATAAACAGTCAACACTGTGAACACCTATTGTGAAATGATACTTGTAAAAAGCAGAATTTACTGTTAAATATTTAAATTTTGAAAAATGTGTGTGTTTTGAGCCAAACAAAGAGAAAATTTAGATTGAATTTATGAAAGGCAGAGTCCTAAAATTGTTCTTTCTTAAGGTTATAAACGAATTATTACTATTATTAACAATTGTTATCAAGGTAATTACTGAGGACTTACATAAGCTCAAATAAATTTTACACCTCTTATGGTGAATGACTGATTAACGTTTGTTAGATAAAATAAAAATAATTTCCATTAAATGGAATGATGTTGAAAATTTCACCCAAAGTTCTATAATTCCATATTTTAGTTGAAAGCTTAGAAATCAGTTAATATCACATTTTATACCTATTTGGATAACCTGATATGCAACGAATAATAAATGAATTAATAATTGTTGAAATAATACATATTGAGACAGTTTTAATGTGGTAAATGTCTGCATGTTATCTTCCTTCTCCTTTACAAGCAACATTGTTTATATTTTCCTATTGGGATTTCAAGCCTTTTTCTATATCTTAGAATCATATTTAAGAATTTTATCTTTATTGGGAGTCCTACACTTACTTCTTCAGTTTTATTTCCCTTTGTATGATTTGAGAGAAAGATCTCCCAGAAGTTATATCACAGTGGAAGATGTACAATAAAAGAGTGAGGTGGGCTTCCCTGGTGGCACAATGGTTGAGAGTCCACCTGCCGCTGCAGGGGACGCGGGTTCGTGCCCCGGTCTGGGAAGATCCCACAATCCACAGAGTGGCTGGGCCCGTGAGCCATGGCCGCTGAGCCTGCGCATCCAGAGCCTGTGCTCCACAACGGGAGAGGCCACAACACTTGGAGGCCCATGTATCCCAAAAAAAAAAAAAAAGAATGAGGCAAAATGCTAACAACTGTTGAATCTGGGTAAGGGGTCAATGGAGTTTCTTGTAATATTCTTACACATTCTAGCCACTATTCTTTACTTTTGAAATTATAAGAAAATAAAATATTACAAGAAAGCAGAAATATCCATTCAACTCCTACATGGATTATAGGAAGAAATAAAATGACAAATAATTCTTCATGTCATTATCATTCTTCAAATCAATTATAATATTATTGAAGTCATGTTTCAATGTAAGTTTAGTAATAACTGCTTTTGTACCACTAAACTTTTTTTTTTAAAGGTGAGGATTTGACTTAAGAACCTTGAAGCAAAAAATATAAAAAAATATATAAAAAATATATAAAAAAATAAATAAATAAATAAATAAATATATATATATAAAAGTATGCTGAAGTGAAGAACTACTATGAATAAAAGTAAATGTAATAAAAAGAAAGCAAAATATAATAGAAAGATGAATAAATATTCAAACAATTTAAGAAAATTGATAAACATATGATAATCAGTATAAGGATAAAAGAAGGAAACTAAAATACATATTAGGAATAAGAAAGGAGTTAAAACAACAGGTAGAGAAGATACTGAATAATATGTGGAGTATTATATATTATTATTATTAGAGTTTTGCAAGCAAATTTGGCAGAAATGTAAATATCCAGATTAAAAATTAATTTTTGTAAAATATAATTGACCAACTCATATGGAAAATGGTAAATAAATTTTTAATAAATTGGGATTTTTATGTTTGGTATAGTCGGATTTAAAATATTGGAAACACAACATATAATAATTTACCTGTGAAAGAAACTAGGGAAAGGACAAGGGATTAAAAGGCTTTCTCCTAGCAAGGCTTTCAAACTGTATCTGGAAAAATATGCTCTCTATAGGGACATCTCCTGACATTCACTTGGCTAGAACTATGTCACATGACCACTCTAAGAAGTAAGGGAATCTGGGGATGTGAGTACATTTTGCAGGGCATGTTATAGTCCTGAAAAAGAAAACAATAAAAATAATAATAATAAAGGATGTGTTAATATAGAAAAAAGGAAATATAGTTGATGTAGGCAAATAGTCATATATGCCAATTTGATTGGTCAAACTCAAATACTCTTCCCTCACCCCACACTGAGTTATTTCCCATAATATACTCTGTTTTACATAGTATGTGTTACTACCTGAAATTTCCTTACTTTTTTTATTTGCTTATGTTTGTGAATCATCTCTTCCCTTCCCCATTGGAAAGTGAGCTTCATGGGAACAGGAATTCTCTGAAGCCTGTTCACTTCTGTGGTCTTCATGCCCAGATCAATATCTGTCATAAAATTGGTACTAACTAATTCTTTTAAAATAAATGATTAGGTAAGTGAATGAACAAATGCATACATAATTGAAGGAAGAGCTGTCTAATAATTACTATAGTGGATGCGATTGTATTCTTGAATGTTACCTACTAACAAATATCCAATTGTTTCTGTACACAGAAAACTATAAGACACTGATGAAAGAAATTAAAGATGATACAAACAGATGGAGAGATATACCATGTTCTTGGATTGGAAGAATCAACATTGTGAAAATGACTATCCTACCCAAAGCTATCTACAGATTCAATGCAATGCCTATCAAACTACCAATGGCATTTTTCTCAAAACTAGAACAAAAAACTGCAAAATTTGTATGGAAACACAAAAGACCCAGAATAGTCAAAGTAATTTTGAGAAAGAAAAATGGAGCTGGAGGAATCAGGCTCCCTGACTTCAGACTATACTACAAAGCTACAGTAATCAAGACAGTATGGTACTGGCACAAAAATAGAAATATAGATGAATGGGACAGGATAGAAAGCCCAGAGATAAACCCACACACATATGGTCACCTTATCTTTGATAAAGGAAGCAAGAATGTACAATGGATAAAAACAGCCTTTTCAATAAGTGGTGCTGGGAAAATTGGACAGCTACATGTAAAAGAATGAAATTAGAACACTCTCTAACCCCCTACACACACAAAAAAAAAAACCTCAAAATGGATTAAAGACCTAAATGTAAGGACAGACATTAAAAAACTCTTAGAGGAACACAGCAGAACACTCTATGACATAAATCACAGCAAGATCCTTTTTGACCCACCTCCTAGAGAAATGGAAGAAAAACAAAAATAAACAAATGGGATCTAATGAAACTTAAAAGCTTTTGCACAGCAGAGGAAACCATAAACAAGGTGAAAAGACAACCCTCAGAATGGGAGAAAATATTTGCAAATGAAGCAACTGACAAAGGATTAATCTCCAAAATATACAAGCAACTCATCCAGCTCAATATCAAAAAAAAAAAAAAACCTCAATCTAAAAATGGGCAGAAGGCCTAAACAGACATTTCTCCAAAGAAATACAGATTGCCAACAAACACACAAAAGGATGCTCAACATCACTAATCATTAGAAAAATGCCAATCAAAACTGCAATGAGGTATTACCTCACACCAGTCAGAATGGCCATCATCAAAAATCTACAAACAATAGATGCTAGAAAGGGTGTGGGGAAAAGGGAACCCTCTTGCTCTGTTGGTGGGAATGTAAATTGATACATCCACTATGGAAAACAGTATGGAGGTGTCTTAAAAAACTAAAAATAGTACTACCATATGACCCAGCAATCCCACTACTGGGCATATATCCCTAGAAAAACATAATTCAAAAAGAGACATGTACCACAATGTTCCTTGCAGCACTATTTACAATAGCCAGGACATGGAAGCAACCTAAGTGTCCATCGACAGATGAATGGGTAAAGAAGATGTGGCACTTATATACAATGGAATATTACTCAGCCATAAAAAGAAACAAAATTGAACTATTTGTAGTGAGGTGGATGGACCTATAGTCTGTCATACAGAGTGAAGTAAATCATAAATATATGTATATATATATATATATATATATAAAAATATGCTAACACGTATATATGGAATCTAAAAAAGAAAAAAAATGGTTCTGATGAAACTAGGGAAAAGACAGGAATAAAGATGCAGATGTAGAGAATGGACTTGAGGACATGGAGAGGGGGAATGATAAACTGGGACAAAGTGAGAGAGTGGCATGGACACATACACACTACCAAATGTAAAATAGATAGCTAATTGGAAGCAGCTGCATTGCAGAGGCAGATCAGCTCAGTGCTTTGTGACCATCTAGAGGGGTGGGATACTGAGGGTAGGAGAGAGACACAAGAAGGAGGGGATATGGGGATATATGTATGCATATAGTTGATTCACTTTGTTATACAGCGGAAACTAACACAACATTGTAAAGCAATTATACTCCAATAAAGATTTAAAAAAAAAACAGGAAAAAAAGAAGAAAAGAAAAAAAAAAGCATCATTGACATTACACTGGGCCAGGAAAAACCCCCCACCCCATTTTAAAGCCAGTTGATTTGCGATGTTAATTCCCTTTTTACTGCATAATCTCATGTATTCTCAGCTTCCAGGGGTTAGGAGAAGAACATTTTAGGGAAGACTACTATTATGCCTACCACAAAATGTAGACAGAGAAACTGTAGAAGAAATGGGAAAAGTATCCTGCTTTTTTAACAAGTGGCTCACATTTTTATTTTGCACAGGGCACCACAAATTATCTACCCAATGTCAGAAAGGATCTAAGTAGATCTACACTCATTCCCTCCTTTGTGGTCCACATTTAGTTCACAGAAACACTCATGCATCCCTTGCCCCCATAAATCCTGGCAGCATCCTCTTTCCTGCTCCATGGATACCTTGTTTTTCTCAGGCATGAGTCACACATTAGACTTCGTCTCACTCAACTCAGGACCTCTGCATTCTCCCATGGAAATCTCTACAGGGAGAATTAGCCCATAATTCACTGTTAGCCACTGCGTTATCTTTTATATGTTTTTGAAGTATTCATTTCCTGTGGTTGCTGTAACAAATTACCAAACAGTAGGTGGACTAAAACAACAGAAATTTGTTCTCTCAAAGTTCTGGAGTCCAGAAGTCTGAATCCATATCATTGGGCTGAAATCAGGGCGTCAGCTGGGCTATGTTCCATACGGAGTCTCTAGGGGCAAATCCATTCTTTGAGTCTTCCCGCTTCTGGTGGCTGATGGCATTTTTCACTTATAACTACATCACTCCAATTTTCAAGGTCAACATCTTTAAATCTCTCCCTGCTCCATTTTCACATGGCCTTTTCCTCTGTTAAATCTACCTTTGCCTCTTTCTTATAAGGATACATGTGATGGCGATAAGGAGCCACATAGATAATCTAAGATAATTTCCCCATCTCAAGGTCTATGACT
This sequence comes from Leucopleurus acutus, assembly GCF_964270905.1. Classification (NCBI taxonomy): domain Eukaryota; kingdom Metazoa; phylum Chordata; class Mammalia; order Artiodactyla; family Delphinidae; genus Leucopleurus; species Leucopleurus acutus. The sequence goes on along the minus strand of NC_139147.1, from coordinate 20,606,032 downwards.
TAATCTCCTCTATAAAGACTTTATCACATTAGATTGCATTCATAGATTGCAAATATTAAAACATGAATTTGTGGGGAGGGACAATTTCCAATCTATCACAGTTGATTGGACTGAAGGGTTCAAGAATGGTGATCCAGGTTTCTCTAAATTGCTTCTGCAGTTTGTACCTAAGGGGAAGTCTATTTCTTCCTCACTCTGGCAGCTGTTATCTGTCTAGCAGAACCTAATTTAAAAAAGAGGCTGCAAGAATTCCATTTAAACATCTTGCAAAAAATTAAATTCAACAAATAAGAGAGGTGGACATTTTTAAACTAATCGATCATTATCACTCAGATATAAATGTGAAATGTTCTGAAAATAACCTGGATAATTATTTGAGGACATAGTCTCAAAAAGATAATTTTACTAATGAATAACTTCATTAACTAGAAAGATCAATGTCAAGCTCAAGGTAGAAAAAGTGTATATGAATATTTAATGTGTTCAAAAATTCAAATGACATAGCTTTATGACTTTGGGAAGTTTCTTGTCTTATCTAAACTCAGTTGTTTTCATCTGGAAATTAGATATGTTAAATATTTTCACAATGATAGTGTGATGGTGCTAAATGAGGTAACATGTAGAAGCACTTTGGGAAATTCTAAATATTGCATAAATGTGAGCGATTTGAATTGTCATCCAATGGGCTACATATAAGGATATTTCTAGGGATTTCATTCTGCCATATACTGGTGGTTTATGACTTCAAGGTATTTACAGGTCTAGTTGTAGAGAGATTGACATAGAGAACTAACCATAATATCATTGGAGAATAGAGAAGGGAAATTTCTTAGTTACCTGGGGCTGCTTACAACACAGTTCCATATATTGGGTGGCTTAAATAAAAGACGCTTATTTCTCATAGTTCTGGAAGTTGGGAAGTTGAAGATGCAGGTCCCAGTAGCTTAGATGTCTGGTGAGATCCCTCTCCTTGGCTTGTAGATGACTGCCTTCTTGCTATACGCTCACATGATAGAGACAGAGAGGTTTTGATTTCTTCCTCATCTTATATGGGAACTAATCCTATCATGGGGACTCCATTCTCATGACCTCATGTAAACCTAGTTACCTCCTAAGGGTCTCACCTCCAGAAACGATCACATTGGGGATTAAACATGTGAATTTGTGGGAGAGGGGTGGGGCACAAATATTTATCCCATAGCAGGAACTATCCACATATGTGCCAATACTTAGAGAAAATCTGATCACACTTGAATGATTAATTCTATCATTTTTTTTTTTTTGCCAACATTCTTTTTTTTTTTTTTCTTTGTGGACACCCGGAACAGCAGGCTGGGGAAGTCAGAGTGGAAGATAAGGAAACTGGTGGCCCAGAAGCGCTGGCAAACAGACAACATTAAGATTTGCCACGTGCACCAGCCCCGACCCCACTGAGAAGGGGCGCACGCTTCCTGAGACACTTCTTTGCAAGCATTCTTATAAGAGTTTGCTTCAAAACATGGAGAAATTAGGAAACATTTTCTTGCCTCTGTTCATATTTTAGAGATTTAATATTGAATTTAAGCTTCCTTCCTTTGATTGGCCTCAATCTATCTAAATTCAATCCATATCTATATACCTAAGGTTGTGTGTATGTGTGTGGCAATTTTCCCCAAATTATCAAAAATTGTGTGGCACTCTTTTTCTAATACATAACAGAGTACAGAATCACTGTGGTGTTTCTAGGGGTTAAGCAATACGTTGGGGCTTGGGTAGTAATTCAGTTGGTTAGTTTGAGAGTTTGAGATAACCACACTGTACATGTCACTCATTCTATCACTGTATTGTTATTGTCAGTACCTTGGCATCTTGACATTTCTTTTCCAAGCTATGCCACTTTTAGTTTTATTTTTCTGATTCCTTAAAAGGTAATGAAATTGTATTAGTTATGTATGAAAAATATAACCTTTAATTTTTGAATCTATGTAGGAAAACATAATTTATATTCTTCAGCTTAGAAGTATTTATAAAACACCATAGAAAAATAAAATGAGCCTAGTAATGATTTAATATATGGCACTTAGATCAAAAATAAAAGGTATTCATTGTACTATTATTTTTCTAAACAGTTTTTTAATACACAATTGTTAGGTATATCATTTTCTTTAATATTTAAAATTGCATGTGTTTTACCTCTACATTTTGTGAGAAGCAATTGTGTATCGGTTCTTTTGAGACTCTGTAGGAAGTTTTTTCAAGTTAATTCACTAGGAAAGTACTGAACCAGCAAATCAGCATTACTAGAAATGGCTCCCCATCATCTGTACTGTAACAGGATGCTAATAAGTGTTGGCTTCCTTCCCTGGTAGTGAACCCAACTCCATTTTACCAACCTGCCTGGAGTTCTTCCTTCTGTTTTCTACTTTTATCTACCATATTCTATAATGTATTTTATTTCATCATACTTACTAGCTATGGCTTCCATAACGATTTCTATCAGGAAGGCAGTAGAGCTTGAGAACATAAGTTTTGGCAGTTTAAACATTGGTTCAAATTTTAGCTCCATCACTTATTAGTTTGCAACCTTGTTCAGCTGAACTGAATTTCAATTCCTTCATCTGTAAAATGGGAGTAACAAGAATTTACTCATAGGGATGTATAGGAATTAAAAGAGAAAGATGCAAAGCATGTGATCCACCAGCTGCCACATGGTAAAAACCTTATGCAATACCTGTTGTCTCCATTGTTGCTCTTATTATGACTACCATAAAATTAATGGTTATGAATTATATAGAAATACAGAAACTACATTTAGTTGTGCAAATGTTCCATTTGAAACTGGAAGCTAATATACAGAAAAAATTTTCTCCAACTCTGACAATCAAAAAGATAAAAATAGGGTTTCTCTGATGGCGCAGTGGTTGAGGGTCCGTCCGCCGATGCTGCCGATGCAGGGGACACGGGCTCGTGCCCCGGTCCGGGAAGATCCCACATGCCGCGGAGTGGCTGGGCCCGTGAGCCATGGCCACTGAGCCTGCGCGTCCAGAGCCTGTGCTCTACAACAGGAGAGGCCACAACAGTGAGAGGCCTGCGTACCGAAAAAAAAAAAAAAAAAAAGATAAAAATAAACAGAAAAAAAAGTTATATCTGTAAATTAAATTATTTTCAAAAGCAGAAGCTATGTATATTTATATCAATGGAATTAATTAATAGGAAATATGAACAAGCTTCTGAGTTAAGAACATCTTTAAAATATTTTGCTTAAGGAAAATGATACTTTGTAAAAGTGCAAAGTCTATTCGATATAGTCTATAGTCCAGACTGTCCCATGCTGTGATTATATCATAATGAGTGGGCAAACAAAAGTAGTAGAATAATTTTAAGTTTTCAGGATGTAAGTTTCTTTTCATCCCTGGAATATCTTTTGTATAAAAAATTAATTGTAATGTTGCTCAACTGAGTATGTCTGTCCTTCCATTTAGGACACTCACAAATCACAGTGTACTAGACCTGACCCCCTGGGTAAAATGAATTTGACCAAAATATTTCAATCTCAAGAATATGGGCTATATTGAAAATCACTTTATCACTTTAAGAATTTGGACTGCACTACCTTTGAAACAAGTATTGCATCTTGCTCATGGGAAAGGTATCATCATGGTAAATACTTAATAAGATAAAGATATTATTGGATTTTTTCATCAGTGTAAGAATAAAAGTATTCAGTTTGAGTTCTCAAGGCTTTGATTACAGTCTATGGTTGTAAATCCAGTCTTGTTCATCAGAAATATCAGTTATTAAAATATACATTTTAGTTAAATGGGTATTTGAGTTTTTAAGAGAGAATCTATCTCAAACTCAAATAAGAACATTTAATAATTTTACAGAAAAGGCAATAAAAACAAATTCCTCCCAACAAAGGCTTATTCATGTATATAAATACTTTCTAAAAAATGTTTTCATGGAATATGCTTTAGAAACTTCAACATTTTAGTTGACCTATAATCCTTTAAGAATATTACAAAGTGGCTATAAACCTATAAACCAAGGAGAAGTTTTAAATTAATTTAATCTATAGAGTGAATATTAAGACATTTTAGGTCTTAATCCATCAGATAGTATTTTCATTATGGTCAATAATTCAGAATTTATTGCGGTAGTACAAGTACTCAGAGGAGAAGGTAATCCAAAAATTAGTTTTATTTTTGTTTTGTATCCCCATATTTATATTGAACATGCTTGAATTTTTTTAGGGTTTATAGTAGCTCAAATTAAATATGCAATTTTTTAAGGCTTAATTTAGAACACTAGAAAACTATTTAGATTCTATTCTTCTTGCTCCCTGCCTCAACTGAGTAATTATAAACATCACTTTGCAAATGGATGCAGACTACATGCCAGAGTTAATCTGAAAATTCACTCTCTACATAAATTAGGAATGGTGCATCCTAATTTCTCTGCAAATGTGTATCATATGTGATAACAGTGGTGGGGGTGAGGGAAGAATAAAGATTTTATAAACGCATCAAAATTGTAGTTTGCTAGATGATTTCTGTGTGATTGAAATCTTCTATAAGCAAGGGAATATGTAAAAAAGTACAATTCCTGTTATTTTTGAAGCCAACATTAGTAGTTTATAGTGAAAAGATTCCTAAAGCTTCTGAGTTTTATATTGTCATCAAAATTCTTATCATATAGAAAATGCTGTAGATAATGTCCAGAAGATTAACAAAGATATTAAAGACTTCCCTAAAATTAACTGATTTGAAAGGAATTAATATCCACAGAGGAGAAAGTCCATTATCTCTTATTTAAATTCTGTTTATTGGGACTAAAATTATTGGTATGTTGCCATACGGTTCCTTAAAATCAATCATACCTACTATCAATTATTTGCCAAGTTTCACTGCCTAAACATATGAAAAATATGGTTACACAGTGTTGGAAATGCCAAAACAAATTTGAGTTACAGCCCTAAGGGCCCAGAAAGCCAATTTTGAATATTGTCTTACATTAAATTAGGTTCTGCTCACTATGATTTAAATTTTTAATTTCTCTCCCCAATAGCCTAAACCTATTAGTTTGCCAAACATGCTTTGGTTTTGTTTATAGACAATTTATCTTAGATTTTTGTTAATTTGAATCATACTCCTGTTTAAATATAATGCCTAAAGTGAGAAAAAAGACCACACTCGTTTATTTTTACATTTTAATATTTTGTTTATGGCATTTTTTTTAATTTTTATTTTATATTGGAATAGTGTTGATTTATAACTTTGTATTAGTTTCAGGTGTACAGGAAAGTGTTTCAGTTATACATATACATATATCCATTCTTTTCCAGATTCTTTTCCCATATAGTTTATTACAGGTGGCCACAGCTGGAGCCTAGGTCCTCTATGTGGAAACTGTGGTGTGGGTCTTTACAAGATGGTCAGTGAATTCCTGATAGGGAGGCTTAGTGAACACAGTCTCTTTCCAGAGGATGGGATGAGATAGTTGTAGGTCTTGGAGATGTCGTGGAAGGTGGGTTTAGTGAAGTTATCCATGGTGGTACTGCAGGCCCTGGCTGAGATGTAGCAGTCATTGATACTAGCCATCAACTGCAACTTCTTGGGCACAGGGGCTGAGACTATGCCAGTTCCTCTGCGGGTGGGGAAGAGGTATACCAGCACAGAGCCACGGCAGTGGGTTACTTTGCAAGGGTCGGTGCAGGGCTTGCCAATCTCGTCCCCCCACTATCTTGTTGCACAGAGAGTATGGCGACCTTGGCTGGAATAATGGCCCCATAAATTGCAATGGCTCCCTCTTTGGAGCACTTAACACGCAGAATAACATGTTGTTGTAATTCCCAATGGTGATAAATGCCTTGAACCTGGTCTGCTGGCCAGTGTAGATCTGCTTTTGCACAGGTATACTCTTCAGAATCTCCTCCTTCAGGAACACTTTCAGGAAAAAGTCAGTGATCTCAGATTCCTAAATGGGCAGGGAGAGGTGATAGATATCCTCCAGGGACTAAATAAAAGATACCTGTGTAGATTTCATGGAAGGAGTAAATTTTTGAGCAGGAAAGAAAATTAATTATTCTTCCATTTAAAAAAGTAGGATTTCTGAGCCATATGTGTAGATACTTCTATTTGTTGAAGTGCCTTACAAGAGTAGCCCAGTGTTAGGGCTTCCCTGGTGGCACAGTGGTTGAGTCCGCCTGCCGATGCAAAGGGCATCGTTCGTGCCCCGGTCCGGGAAGATCCCACATGCCGCGGAGCGGCTGGGCCCGTGAGCCATGGCCGCTGAGCCTGCGCGTCCGGAGCCTGTGCTCCGCAACAGGAGAGGCCACAACAGTGAGAGGCCTGCGTACCGCAAAAAAAAAAAAAGAGTAGCCCAGTGTTAAAACATTGGGAATGTCAAACAGGTAATTAGAATCTTGTCACAGTAGCTGAACGTTCATACTGTTCTGAGCACAGGAGCAGAGAAAGCTTCAAATTTTATATTAATATGTTAGATCATAGAGTCTGTACGATCTCCGTACGATCTCCAACATTTATTTATTTAAATTTAACCCTTTTGACAAGCATATACACGTGCACACATCCATACATCACTTCAATAAAAACATACTGGAAAATGAGAAATGAGGAACTGAATAAGAAAATAAACTACTTATTTCAATAAATACAAGAAGGAATATTTAGAAGTGAAGAATCAAGTGTATGGGTCATTGGATAAGAAGGGGTTCAGATGAGATTCATGCTTGAGTTTGAATGAGTGGGAAATAGTGATATATCTGTTAGAATTATTGGACCAAGAACATGAAAAAGTATCTTCAGACTAGTTATGATAAAGATATATTACTTCTTAGGCTCTCACCAGTCATTCCAAAGATCATATGTAACGAGAGGTACAACCATTGGCCTATGTTCATTCTGAATAAAATGGTAGTATTTCTATTCAGCCAGTGAAGCTCTAGAGGGCCGTTTTTGGATTAGGCAGAATATTGAGAGGAAGACAAAGGAATATACTTCATTTTATTAAAATAACAAAATGTGATGAAGGCTGAGAAATCTTGAACCAAGATGTCCTCTTGCACCAGATGTTCCTGAATACAGAATTCTTTGCAGTAGAGTATTTCAGTAAATATAGAAGTAAAATACCTACTTTTCTCATACAAGATTTTTGTTCCAGAAAAGATATCTGAACTAGGAAGATATTGATCATTTGGCCATCAGCAAATAATACATTTTTCTATAAATTATCACCAGCTCAAACCTAGCCATAATTAATTACGATTCTATCTGGAGGACATCAGAATTTGACTAGACTGTGTCATTGCATATAGCTTTGTATGTAACCATGTTACACTGTCACAACTAAGAAACCAACAGTGATACATTATTAGAAACTAAACTTTTCAATGTGCTTAGATTTCACCAGTTTTTCCAGTAATTTCCCTTTTCTGTTCCAGAATTCTATTGAGGACACCACATTGCATTTATTCATCATGTCTCCTTAGCTTCCTCTGGTCTATGATGATTTCATAGGTTTTCTTCTTTTGATGACCTTGGTGGTTTTGAGTTCTGTTCAGGTATGTTGTCCTTCACTGGATTTGTCTGATGTTTTTCTCATTATTAGACAGGAGTTAGGGGGTTTGGGGAAAGAATAGAGATGGAGTGTCCTTTTCATTACCTCGATCAGTAGATATGTGTCAGCAACACAACACTATCAGTGCTGTCAAACTAGATCACTTGGTTAAGGTAGTGTTTGCCAGGTTTCTCCATGGTAAAGTTATTTCTTTTTTCCTTTTGATATTCTCTTTTGTGGCACCAAGCTATTAATTTCCCTCCACATTCAGGGTGGAAGATTAAGTTCTGCCTCCGGGAGGTGGATTGTTTTTCTTTCTCTGTTTCTCTCTGTCCCTCTGTCTCTTTTTAGATTAGATATAGATAGATAGATACTGATATAGATAAAATTATGTATATACATATATATGTTCATTTTCTAGGGTTGCCCTAACAAAGTACCACAGACTGGGTGGCTTAAACAACAGAAATGTATTTTCTCACAGTTCTGGAGGCTGGAATTCCAAGGTCAAGGTGCTGGTGTTGGCAGGGTTGGTTTCCCCTGAGACTGTCTCTCTCCTTGGCCTGCAGATAGCCACCTTCTTGCTGCCTCTTTACATGGTTGTTCCTCTGTGTCCCTGTGCCCCTGATATCTCTCTCTGTGTATCTTAATCTCTCTCTTTTTTTTTAAATAAAGTCATATTGAATTAAGAGCCACCCTAAAGGTCTCATTTTAATTTAATGAAATGTATTTGAATATCCCACCCCAAAATATGCATCCTTGGCATATGAATTATGTGGAGATAAAACCATTTGAGCACCGGCAGACACAGCAAAAGTTATTTACCTCTTCCCAACTACTTAAAAATAAATTATAAATGTCTCCTTTTATAAAATAAATTTACATTTATAAGGAAAATTTCTATTTTTAAAGATATCTCTATACCAGGAAAACGGGCTAGTCCAGGGACACCTCATGTCATCTAAGAGACTCTAATCTAAATTTCAAGACAACCTTTATTTACCATAGATTTCCTTCCCTCACCCTCCCATAATTTGCCTTCTCAACCCAGAAGCCCAAAATTCCATTTCCCCTTGTTTACACTAAAATATTATATAAGCTGGCTGCCTCCTTGAGTTATGTTTTACTTTGCATACTCCCATGAGAATCTGTATAGATAACATTGTTTTTCTTTTGTTAATCTTTTATCAGTTTGATTTGCTAGCCACAGACATTGGTTTTAAGAGGAGAGAGGAAGAGATTTTTTTTTTCCTCCCCTACTTTAATCACCACTTTAAGGCCTTATTTCTAAATACAGTCACATTCTGAGATGCTGAAAGCTAGGATTTCAACATATAAATTATGGAGAGACACAATTCAGACCATAACACCTTCTCTCTATCATGTAGAATTCTTCTGTAAGGAAAATATTTCCCTTCTCTATTTATTCTATCATTTTTTACACCATTATGGATTCAATAAGTAACTTACACCTTAAGTTATAATCCAGTACTACATTATTTATTTGTTGCTTGATTTTTTTAAGTTTGGGAACTCTTTCAGACTGTCTCCAGTAACTCTTTGAATGTCTTCATCCTTTAAAATTTTTTTGAGCACTTCCTTATTTTGAGGTACTACATGAGGCTCCAAACTCATCTTGTATTTCCCTTGCTCCAGCCCTAGAATTAGCCATTTTTCCTAGGAGTCGTAGTTTCTTTCAAAGGAGAATATCACTTCTTATCATTCAGATCACACCTTCTTCTCCAGGAGGCCTTCCAGGAGTAATTGAAGTTCCCTGCTTCTGGACCCCCAGAATTTCCATTATAGTCCCTGCTGCTATTTTTCTTAATAATCAAAAGTAATTTAAAACCACCTTGTTAGTGGTTGTATATTTATTAGTTTATTGTCTGTGTTCCTCTAAGGAATAAACTGCATGAGAACAGAAACATTGTTTTGATCTCCAATCAAGCTGTAGTTCTCACAAGAGGACCTGTCTCATAATTAACACTCAAAAAACATTTTCATGAGAAGGAATTAATAATTTATTTAGAAGTTACCTCAGGTTCAATCTGGTTGCATTTATTCTATCATACTTTCAAATTATTCCATAGATCAATATAGGCTAGGTCAAGCTGCAATAACTAGCATTAGGATTTTAATGACTTAACAAAAGCTTTTTTGTTTGTTTGTTTGATGTAGGCTGTTTCAGTCATATGACTCCTTCATATCAACTTGTGCTCCACAATTATCAAGTATGGAGAAAAATAAGGTATATCAGTGATACTCATATTTCATTGACAAAGCAAATCACATAATTCCAAAGGAGCATGAAAGGCTAAGCTGTCTGGAGAAAAGGAAACATGATTATTAACATCTAATACTAATGAACATAAATTCGACAGTTTGTTTAATATTTGTGATTTCTTGGGGAAAGAGATGGTCTTTTTTTTTTCTTTTTTTAATTTCTCCAATTGACCTTACATATAATAATCATTCAACTATCTCCCTTTTTTCTTTTTTTTTTAAATTAACTTTAATTCTTATCATCTTCTCCCAGATTTTGAAGCTGGTGTTTGCAACTAAAGGTAGAATTATGAAAGCCTTCAAATAATGTCCTTAAAGACATATAGGATATATGAGTGGATTTGCTTAATCCACAGCAAAAATCATGGTTCTCAATAATATAATAAAAGTTAAGATAGTGAAGGAAACTTCTCATGGCTCAGTGAACAATAATACGATGGAATGATAAAAGAACTACATGGTCAGTTTCCTGGTCATTAACATGTTTTTAGTGTTAGGATGTTGAAAGATATTATGTCAAGGAAAGGAAGGCTTTGTGATTTAAAAAAGGTAGGAAAATTCAAGTTTAAACAAAGTAAATTAAAAATTAACATATTTATTAACTGTTGGACTTCTTAGAATTCCCATTATGCTAAATGTTTCCTATGAATTTTCTGAAAGATATTTAATATATGGTATCTGCTAAAGTATTTGAAGGCAGGTATAGTTTTGGTAAAAAAAAAAAAATGGGCCAAAAACAAAGGTTTGTAGTACAGGAAGTATATTTGGAAAGTCATCACAAAAAACAGGATTGAGAGACAGGGAATGAGAAAAACATTACAAGTATTGATCTTGGCTGACCTTGGCCTGCAGCAGCTTGAGGCAGGTTTTCAGTTCCCAGCCAGAGACTGAAGTCAGGTCAAGGCAGTGAGAGTGCTAAATCCTAGCTACTAGACCACCAGGAACCAGTGGCCACTGACGAGGCCCTGGCCTATCAGCTGTGTAGAAATGAAATTCCACATAGAGATGGGAAATAAGTGAAACAAGTAAAGTGTTTATTAGAAGGAGAAAGGGTACCTGTGGATAGACATATGGGTGGACTCAGAGAGAGAAAGTCGTGCCCTCATGGTACTTTGAATCATTTATATGGGTCATTTCTTCAGGGTTTCCTTTGGCTAATCATCTTGCTTTGCCTGGTTCTGAGTCTGTATTTGGTTTGTTTCAGGGTCTTCTCATGTATGCATGTGCATCTCTTAGTCAAGTTGGATTCCAACAAACGGGCCTATGGGTAGTTGACATCACTTACTATGGGGTGGCACCCCTTCCCTTTTTGAGCTCCAAGGAGCCTTTCTGTGCATGTGTAGTCAGAAAGCTCTCCTTGACCTCGAGAATGAAAAATGTGTGGTCTCTTATCTGGGCAAGGCTTAGCTCCTCCTCCTCTTCATCTTGGAGTTTCTGTCCACAGGGGACAAACTTCAGCTGTTCAGCCTGGGACCCATCTATCTCCTACCTCAAGATGAGTTACTGAATTGGACACTGCAAAGGTTGACTAGTGTTAGATCTTACCTGTGACCTCTTGAAGAGCCTTATGGAATGCCTCTTAGAACTGGCTACCTGCAGCATTGAAGGGGGAAGATTTATCCACCCAACATCTATTCCTAAGAGGTCAATGATGGATCCATGAGGGTTCATTACTTTCATGTCTGGGTTCACATGTTTGAATGTTAGGTTGGTTTCTAACAAGGATGTCGATGTCAATTTCTTAGGTTAGAAAAGTCTCTTGGGATGGAGGAGATTGGTTCAAGATGGCAGAGTAGAAGGAAGTGAGCTCACTCTCTCTTGCAAGAGCACTAGAATCACAACGAATTGCTGAGCAATCATCAACAAGGAAACACTGGAACTCACCAGAAAAGATACTCCATATCCAAAGACAAAGGAAAAGCTTCAATTAGATGGTAGGAGGAGTGCAATCACAATAAAATCAAATCCCATGACCACCGGGTGGATGACTTACAAACTGTAGAACACTTATACCACAGAAGTCCACCGATTAGAGTGAAGGTTCTGAACCACAAGTCAGCCTTCCCAACTTGGGGGTCCAGCAACAGGAGGAGCAATTCCTAGAGAATCAGACTTTGAAAGTTAGCAGTATTTGATTGCAGGACTTTGACAGGACTGGAGGAAATAGAGACTCCACTCTTGGAGGGCACACACAAAGTAGTGTGCACATCAGGACCCAGGAGAGGGAAACAGTGACCCCATAGGAGCCTGAACCAGACCTAACTGCTAGTGTTGGAGGGTCTCCTGCAGAGGCGGGGTGGGGGGTGTTTGTGGCTCACTGTGGGGACAAGCACACTAGTAGCAGAAGTTCTGGGAAGTACTCCTTGGTGTGAGCTCTCCCAGTGTCTACCATTAGCCCCCTCAAAGAATTGGGTAAGCTCCAGTGCAGGGTCATCTCAGACCAAACAACCAAGAAGGATGGAACACAGCCCCACCCATCAGCAAACGAGCAGATTAAAGTTTTACTGAGCTCTGCCAACCAGAGCAACATCCAGCTTTACTCACCCCCAGTCCCTCCCATAGAAAGCTTGTACAAGCCTCTTAGATAGCCTCATCCACCAGAGAGCATAAGCAAGGAAAACTACAATCCTGCAGCCTGTGGAACAAAAAACAAATTCACAGAAAGACAGACAAAATGAAAAGGCAGAGGACTGTTTACCAGATGAAGGAACAAGATAAAACCCCAGAAAAACAATTAAATGAAGTGGAGACAAGCAACCTTCCAGAAAAAGAATTCAGAATAATTATAATGAGGATGATGAAGGACCTCAGACAAAGAATGGAGGCAAAGATGAAGAAGATGCAGGAAATGTTTAACAAAGACATAGAAGAATTGTAGAACAAACACCTACAAGAATTAAAGAACAAACAAACAGAGATGAACAATACAATAACTGAAATGAAAAATACACTAGAAGGAATCAATAGCAGAATAACTGAGGCAGAAGAATGGATAGTGACCTGGAAGACAGAATGGTGGAATTCACCTCCACAATACAGAATAAAGAAAAAATAATGAAAAGAAATGAAGACAGCCTCAGAGATCACTGGGACAATATTAAACACACCAACATTTGCATTATAGGGGTCACAGAAGGAGAAGAGAGAGAGAAAGGACCTGAGAAAATATTTGTAGAGATTATAGTTGAAAACTTCCCAAACATGGGAAAGGAAATAGCCACCCAACTCCAGGAAGTGCAGAGAGTCCCAAGCAGGATAAACCCAAGAAGAAACATGCTGAGACACAAAGTAATCAAATTAAAGAAAATTAAAGACACAGAAAAAATATTGAAAGAAACAAGGGAAAAATGACAAATAATATATAGGTGAATTCCCATAAGGTTAACAGCTGATTTCTCAGCAGAAACTCTACAAGCTAGAAGGTAGTGACACAATATATTTAAAGTGATGAAAGGGAAGAACCTACAACCAAGATTACTCTACCTGGCAAGAATCTCATTCAGATTCGATAGGGACATCAAAAGTGTTACAGACAAGCAAAATCTAAGAATTCAGCACCACAAAACCAGCTTTACAACAAATGCTAAAGGAACTTCTCCAAGTGGGAAACAGAAGAGAAAAAAAGAACCTACAAAAACAAACCACAAATAATTAAGAATATGGTAACAGGAACATACATATCAATAATGACCTTAAATATGAATGGATTAAATGGTCCAACCAAAGGACACAGGCTTGCTGAATGGATATAAAAACAAACAAACAAAAAAACCCCATAGATATGCTGTCTACAAGAGACCCATTTCAGACCTAGGGACACATACAGACTGAAAGTGAGGGAATGGAAAAAGATATTCCATAAAAATGGAAATCAAAAGAAAGCTGGAGTAGCAATACTCATATCAGATAAAATAGACTTTAAAATAAAGAATGTTACAAGAGACAAGAAGGACACTACATAATGATCAAGGGATCAATCCAAGAAGAAGATATAGCAAATATATATATATACACACACACACACACACCATAGGATACTTCAATACATTATGCACATATTAACAGTTATAAAAGAGGAAAGTGACAGTACTACAATGATAGTGGGGGACTTTAACACCTCATTTACACCAATGGACAGATCATCCAGACTGAAAATTAATAAGGAAACACAAGCTTTAAATGACACAATAGACCAGATAGATTTAATTGATATTTATAGGGCATTCCATCCCAAAACAGCAGATTACAATTTTTTCTCAAGAGCACATAGAGCATTCTCCAGGATAGATCACATCTTGGGTCACAACTCAAGCCTCGGTAAGTTTAAGAAAATTGAAATCATATCAAGCATCTTTTCTGACCACAACACTATGAGTTTAGAAACAAATTACAGGGAAAATTGTAAAAAGCAAAAAGACATGGAAGCTAAACAATACAATACTAAATAACCAAGAGATCACTGAAGAAATCAAAGATGAAATTAAAAAATACCTGGAGACAAAAGGCAATGAAAACATGACAATCCAAAACCTATGGGATGCAGCAAAAGCAGTTCTCAGACAGAAGTTTATAGCAATACAATCCTATCTCAAGAAATAAGAAAAAGCTCAAAGAAGCAATGTAACCTTACACCTAAAGGAACTAGAGAAAGAGAAAAAACAAAACCCAAAGTTAGTAGAAGGAAAGAAATCATAAAGATCAGAACAGAAATAAATGAAATAGAAACAAATAAAAGAGTAGCAAAGATCAATAAAACTGAAAGGTGGTTCTTTGAGAAGATAAACAAGATTGATAAACCTTTAGCCAAACTCAAAAAAAAAAAGGGAGAGGACTCAAATCAATAAAACTAGAAATGAAAAAGGAGAAGTTACAATGGACACAGTAGAAATACAAAACATCCTAAGAGACTACTGCAAGCAACTCTATGCCAATAAAGTGGACAACCTGGAAGAAATGGACAAATTCTTAGAAAGGTATAACCTTCCAAGACTGAACCAGGAAGAAATAGAAAATATGAACAGACCAATCACAAATAATGAAATTGAAACTGTGAGTCAAAATTTTCCAACAAACAAAAGTCCAGGACCAGATGGCTTCACATGTGAATTCTATCTAACATTTAGAGAAGCGCTAACAGCCATCCTCCTCAAACTCTTCCAAAAAATTGCAGATGAAGGTACATTCCCAAACTCATTCTAAGAGGCCACCATCACCCTGATACCAAAACCAGACAGAGACACTAAAAAAAAGAAAAGTACAGACCAATATCACTGATGAATATAGATGCAAAAATCCTCAACAAAATACTAGCAAACAGAAACCAAAAGCACATTAAAAGGATCATACACCATGATCAAGTGGGATTTACCCTGGGATGCAGGGATTATACAATATATGCAAACCAATCAAAGTGATACAAACATATTAACAAATTGAGAATAAAATATGCACACATATTTAGGATAAAAACTCTCCAGAAAGTGGGAGTAGAGAGAACCTACCTCAACATAATAAAGGCCATATATGACAAACACAGCAAATATCATTCTCAATGGTGAAAAATGGAAAGCATTTCCTCAAAGATCAGGAAGAAGACAAGGATGTCCACTCTCACCACTAATATTCAACATAGTTTTGGAAGTCTTAGCCACAACAATCAGAGAGGAAAAAGAAATAAAAGTAATACAAATTGGAAAGGAAGAAGTAAAACTTTCACTGTTTGCAGATGACATGATACTATATAAAGAGAAGCCTAAAGATGCCACCAGAAAAATACTAGAGCTAATCAATGAATTTGGTAAAGTAGCAGGATACAAAATTAATACACAGAAATCTCATGCATTCCTATACACTAACAATAAAATATCAAAAAGAGAAATTAAGGAATAACTACATTCACCAGTGCATCAAAAAGAATAAAATACCTAGGAATAAACCTACCTAAGGAGGTAAAAGACCTGTACTCAGAAAACTATAAAACACTGCTGAAAGAAATCAAAGATGACACAAACAGATGGAAAGATATATCATGTTGTTTGGTTGGAAGAATAAATATTGTGAAAATGACTATACTACCCAAAGCAATCTACAGATTCAATGCAATCCTATCAAGTTACCAAAGGAATTTTTTTACAGAACTAGAACTAAAAAATCTTAAACTTTGTATGGAGACACAAAAGACCCTGAATACCCAAAGCGATCTGGAGGGAAAAAAAGGAGCTGGAGGAATTAGACTCTCTGACATCAGACTATACTACAAAGCTACAGTAATCAAGACAATATGGTACTGGCACAAAAACAGAAATATAGATCAATGGAACAGGATAGACAACCCAGAGATAAACCAATGTACATATGGTCAACTAATCTATGACAAAGGAGGCACAGATATACAATGGAGAAAAGACATTCTCTTCAAAAAGTGGTGCTAGGAAAACTGGACAGCTACATGTAAAAGAATGAAATTAGAACACTCTCTAACACCATACACAAAAATAAACTCAAAATGGATTAAAGACCTAAATGTAAGACCAGACACTATAAAACTCTTAGAGGAAACATAGGAAGAACACTCTTTGACATAAATCACAGCAAGATCTTTTATGACCCACCCCCTAGAGTAATGGAAATAAAAACTAAAGTAAACAAATGGGACCTAAGGAAACTTAAGTTTTTGCACAGCAAAGGGAACTATAAACAAGATGGAAAGACAATCCTCAGAATGGGAGAAAATATTTGCAAATGAATCAACCAACAAAGGATTAATCTCTAAAATATATAAACAGCTCATGCAGCCCAACATTAAAGAAACAAACAGCCCAATCCCAAAATGGGCAGAAGACCTAAATGAGAAGAAGACATATGTCTCCAAAGAAGATATACAGATGGCCGAGAAGCACATGAAAAGCTGCTCAACATCACTAATTATTAGAGAAATGCAAATCAAAACTACAATGAGGTATCACCTCACACCAGTTAGAATGGGCATCATCAGAAAATCTACAAACAACAAATGCTGGAGAGGGTGTGGAGAAAAGGCAACCCTCTTGCACTGTTGGTGAGAATGTAAACTGATACAGCCACTATGGAGAACAGTATGGAGGTTCCTTTAAAAAATAAAATTACCATATAACCCAGCAATCCCACTACTGGGCCTATACCCAGAGAAAATTATAATTCAAAAATACACATGCAGCCCAATGTTCATTGCAGCACTATTTACAATAGCCAGGTCATAGAAGCCACCTAAATGCCCATTGACAGATGAATGGATAAAGAAGCTGTGGGACATATATACAATGGAATATTACTCAGCCATAAAAAGGAATGAAGTTGAGTCATTTGTACAGACGTGGATGGACCTAGAGACTGTCATACCAAGTGAAGTACATCAGAAAGAGAAAAACAAATATCATATATTAATATGTATATATGGAATCTAGAAAAGTGGTACAGATGAACTGGTTTTGCAAGGTAGAAATAGAGGCACAGTTGTAGAGAGCAAACATATGGACACCAAGGGGGAAAGTGACATGTGGGTGTTGTAGTGGTGGGATGGGTTGGGAGATTGGGGTTGACATTTATACACTGATATGTATAAAATAGATAATTAATAATAACCTGCTGTATAAAAAATAAATAAAATAAAATTGAAAAAAAAAGTCCCTTGGTAGGAAATAAAGGCAAAAGGCCTAGGTAGGTCTAAGTGAAACCTTGTAATATGAACTAGTGCAAACTTGGACAGTCTGTTCATAAGCAACTGCTACATCAGAAGCTAGAATAAGAGTTGCAACCCAATTTTTTTTCATGTATTTAAGTGTATTTAAAACGTTGAAGGATAAGTTAAGGAAGCAAATTATAAGTTTTACAAAAATGTATATAATAGACCTTACTATTGATGATTCTTCATAATATTAGCAAGAATAAAATATATATATAAAGGAAGTTCTAATCTAGCATCTAAGAACTCGTAATTGTCACATAAATTTAAGAGCCATCACAGTGTAAGATGCCAAAATTGTAGTTATTTAAATATATGTGTATGCATACACACACACACATGTGTGTATATATATGCATACACATATTTATCTCTTACAAATAATCTTATTTTTCATTTTCAAATTTGTATACCAAGTTCTTACTTTTCTCATTTAGAACACATTCATGGAATGTAATGGAAGTATTATTGCTTTCATAGGCTTAATGTCTGCAACTCAATTAAAAGCAAAACTACAGAACAGCTATTTAACAATACAATAATTCTCAAGTTATTGTACACAGTGATAAATATCCACTGAGCAAACAGTATACAAGGACATTGTTTCCACAAATATAATTGGAAACGAAAAGCAGTTTAGAAATGAGAGAGAATAAAAAAAAACTAAAAGATTAGCTTTCAATACTCTAGAATTCCCAGGATTTGTTTTTTCATGTTTTCATGACCTTTCTTACAGGATCTCAATGTATAGACATTAAAGTCTAGAGTGTAAAAAGATAATAGCTATAATGATATGTCTCATACATTTCATTAAAAATGTGTTTTCTGTCAATGGGCATTTAGGTGGCTTCTATGACCTGGCTATTGTAAATAGTGCTGCAATGAACATTGGGCTGCATGTGTATTTTTGAATTATAATTTTCTCTGGGTATAGGCCCAGTAGTGGGATTGCTGGGTTATATGGTAATTTTATTTTTTAAAGGAACCTCCATACTGTTCTCCATAGTGGCTGTATCAATTTACATTCCCACCAACAATGCAAGAGAGTTCCCTTTTCTCCACACCCTGCCCAGCATTTGTTGTTTGTAGATTTTCTGATGATGCCCGTTCTAACTGGTGTGAGGTGATACCTCATTGTAGTTTTGATTTGCATTTCTCTAATAATTAGTGATGTTGAGCAGCTTTTCATGTGCTTCTTGGACATCTGTATGTCTTCTTTGGAGAAATGTCTATTTAGGTCTTCTGCCCATTTTTGAATTGGGTTGTTTGTTTTTTTAATGTTGAGCTGCATGAGCTGTTTATATATTTTGGAGATTAATCCTTTGTCAGTTGATTCATTTGCAAATATTTTCTCCCATTCTGAGGATTGTCTTTCCATCTTGTTTATAGTTTCCTTTGCTGTGAAAAATTTTGTTTCCTTAGGTCCCAATTGTTTATTTTAGTTTTTATTTCCATTACTCTAGAAGATAGGTCATAAAAGATCTTGCTGTGATTTATGTCAAAGAGTGTTCTTCCTATGTTTCCTCTAAGTGTTTTATAGTGTCTGGTCTTACATTCAGGTCTTTAATCCATTTTGAGTTTATTTTTGTGTATGGTGTTAGAGAGTGTTCTAATTTCATTCTTTTATGTGTAGCTGTCCAGTTTTCCCAGCACCACTTATTGAAGAGCCTGTCTTTTCTCCATTGTATAACTGTGCCTCCTTTGTCATAGAATAGTTGGCCATATGACCCATGACTGAATTGAATTATGGTCATACCAAGTGAAGTAAGTCATAAAGAGAAAAACAGATATTGTATTTTAACACATATATGTGGAATCTAAAAAAATGGTACAGATGAACTGGTTCACAAGGAAGAAATAGAGACACAGATGTAGAGAATAAACATATGGACACCAAGGGAGGAAAGCAGGTGCAAGGTAATGGGATGAATTGGGAGATTTGGATTGACAGGTATACACTGATATGTATAAGATAGATAACTGATAAGAACCTGCTGTGTAAAAAATAAATTAATAGAATAAAATTTAAAAAAAAAGAAAAAAATATGTGGTTTCTTATATTTTTGGATTATATTTCCCCAAACCATCTGATTGAAATATTGTTTTCACAACAAACTCTGGAATTGAATCTGGCTTCAGCTTTATGGAAAATAGCACACAAATATCATGAATTGATTATACAGCCTTGATAAATTTTATCTAAGTGTTCAGTTCCTTCAGTGATGAATGAACAGTAACAAGTGTTTCCATTTGTAGGGAACTATGGAATTTTCCAATGAAGAGTACATGTCAGATAAAGATATCTTAACTTTCAGAAGGATACTGGCTCAAATACCTTCTTGTGCAGCTAGCAACGGAGAATATTTTAAATCAAATATTCTTTTTGTCTATATTATCTGCTCATGAGCTTTAACCAAGTGCTATTCATTTACATTTAACCTCAACATCAAATATAGGTTATACGTTAATCCAAGAGCAATATATATGTTTTGGTCAAAGACATTTCAATGCTGTCACATTCCATAATCATTCATTATTATATATAGAACTAAACCCAATTACACTGACACCAAAAATGCAGAATCTAACATTCAAATTAAAAAAAAAAAACATCTAAAAGTATTTCTCACTATAGTGGTTAATTTTATATTTCAACTTGGCTAGGCTATTGTGCCTATTTGTTTGCTAAAGCACCAGTCTAGATGCTGCTGTGAAGCTAGTTTTTTTACATGTGATTAACATTTTAAAAATTAGACTTTTATTAAAGCAAATTAACCTCCATAATGACTATTATCAGTTGAAGACCTTACTAGAAAATATTAAGGTCCCCCAAGAAGGAATAAAATCTGCCTCCAGACTGTCTTTAGATTCAAGACTACAACAATTCTTTCCAGCACTTTTAGACCTGTGGCCTGCCCTGAAAATTTTGGACACTTCCACCCCTACAATTGCATAAGCCAATTCTTTAAAGTAAATGCATATGTTTTTCTGGAGAAAAATTGGGGGTTAAGACTTCAGCATGTGAATTTGTGGGAGAAGGGTGGGACTTGAACATTCAACTCATAACAGGAACCCTCAGTATATGCACCAATACTTAGACATAATTTGATCACATTTGAATGATTAATTCTATCAAAAATTTCTCGCCAACATTCTCTTATTTTTCTTTGTGGACACCTGGGGCAGTGAGGCATTTTGGGTTATTTCAATTTTTCAAATTCCATTTTAATTTGTTTGTTGACTTTTGATTATATCTTTTAGTATACTATTGTAATGGTTATTTCTGGTATTGAAATATACTTACCAAATTTTATATAGGTCACTTGTTTAACATTTTACCCTTTCAAATAGAAGAAAGAAACCTAAAAATTTCCATAAGTCTTCTTACTCTCCCAGCAGTGCCATATTAGGGAAATTTTCACTTTCATCTGTTTTGCTGAAAGCCATTTTGATACAAAGTCTTACTTGATTTACTGGCTATTAACTAGCTAGCCAGTAGTTAAAATTTTCCTTTCTACTGAATAGAAATTATTTTTTAAAATTACTCTATATATTGAATACATGCCAATTGTGTTTAACTCTTTTCTCCCGCATATAAAGTACTTTGAGATCATAATCCATGGCATATTTTATTTTTAATCACTTTAGTTTGTAGGAATTGGCGAGCAGAATAAACTGAAAATTATGGGTCCAAAACTTGGAAAGTAAAAGGTACTAGACAGCTATGATATAAGTTTAAGAAAGTGGAAACTCAGGAGTAAGGACACATAGTCCAGCCCTAGAAGATAAAATCATATTTTGCTATATTTACTATTTTAAAACCATTTTAGCAAGAGGGTCTTAGCATTGGTTGCTAATGTCCCTATCAGTGGGAGAATGGCAGAATGGAAAATACCAGAGCAGAGTTCCTTAGATATCTTGTTTAAGGAGCAAAGTGTTGAATACTGGAACAACCACTGTAGGGTTCTTAAATAAATTAACTTTCCAAGTTAGAGTGTCTAACATTTTCAATACTGCAATAAAACACCTGCATACCAGAAAGCACCATGGGGACTTCAGTGGAATAAATATCTGTCTCACATGGTAGACACCTGTCAAATGTTAATGATGACAGTGACAGCTTAAATAACTTTCATTGGGCTTAAGAGAAGCAATGTGTGCCTTAGAAAGAGAAAAGAAGAATCATTTATATCATATCTTATTTTTACATAGAAGATCTTAAAGCCAATCAACCATTCTTACTTGAAAGTTATGCTATGCCCAATAATGAATAGCTTTTCAAAGCAATCCTTGAGCACAGTGATTTTTTCACTTTCTGCACATTAATTTCCCATAGTAAGATGAAATCTCTAAATGTCTCTTTTGGTCCTGATCATTATACAGGCTATCATTAAAACCATAAAAATGATAACCCACTGTGTAATCATACTCAAATACATTCTATCATGTATTCCACAGAATGTTGAAAATAAAATTAGCAAATGTAGGAGCTTGTGGTTTTAAATCACTAAACAGTAAAATAAGGCATCTTGATCTTCTAAAATTGAAAGCCTAATATAACTAAATCACATATATAACGTTTTTGTGATATTACTAGTTGAATATCAATAGTATATATATATATATATATATATATATATAAAAGGTTAGCTTTTTGTTTTTATTAATAAAGATAATATCAATATTGCCAATATCCCAGATGCCAGGGTCTGCATGGATTTCAAGATAGATACACTATTAAATAGCAATGAAATTCAATAATGATTATTGAATGGGGATCTTCACTGGGCATCTCTGGTCTGGCTCACAATCTACAACCACCATCCTTATTGTCTCTGAGGACCTCCTTTCTTTCTTTCGTGAGTTTTCTGATGAGTAGCTGGAGCCTGCACCATTGGGTTAGTGTTTGGGCTGGTTCCCAGGACTGCCCATCAGCCTCATTTCTGTTTATTTCTTTCTTTCTTTCCTTCTTTCTTTCTTTCTTTGTTTTTTTAACATCTTTATTGGAGTATAATTTCTTTACAATGGTGTGCTAGTTTCTGCTTTATAACAAAGTGAATTCGTTATTCATATGCATATGTCCCCATATCCCCTCCCTCTTGCATCTCCCTCCCACCCTCCCTATCCCACCCCTCTAGGTGGTCACAAAGCACTGAGCTGATCTCCCTGTGCTATGCGGCTGCTTCCCACTAGCTATCTATTTTACGTTTAGTAGTGTATATATGTCCATGCCACTCTCTCACTTTGTCCCAGCTTACCCTTCCCTCCTCCCAATGTCCTCAAGTCCATTTTCTAGTAGGTCTACATCTTTATTCCCATCTTGCCCCTAGGTTCTTCATAACCATTTTTTTTAATATTCCATATATATGTGTTAGCATACAGTATTTGTTTTTCTCTTTCTGACTTACTTCTCTGTATGACAGTCTCTAGGTCCATCCACCTCACTACAAATAACTCCATTTCACTTATTTTATGTCTGAGTAATATTCCATTGTATATATGTGCCACATCTTCTTTATCCATTCATCTGTTGATGGACACTTCAGTTTCTTCCATGTCCTGGCTATTGTAAATAGAGCTGCAATTATTTTTTTTTCTTCTCTTTTTCTCTTCTTTTCTTCTCTTCTTACTTAACTTTTACCCTATAAGCAGTAATTAACACCAATCCTCTTACATATATTTTCCTTCTTTGTGATTTTCTACCTGTTTCACTCTCTAGGCAAAAACACAATGTTGTTGAAATACAGTATCCCACCTACTCTCTACTTCTACCTGTGTTGAGTATCACAGGAGAAAACACACAATGATGGGCTTTTAGTCTTGCCTTACAAACCTGATTTTATTTATTTTATTTTTTTTTTAGTTAATTTAGTCTGTACCTTCCTAAACAATTTCACATCTTTTATTCTCTCTTTAAAGTCACACCTCATCCTCACACTCTTCACTCAGTTGATAAGTTTGCTTAATAGGAGCCATTAGAGAAATTTCACATCAAATGTTATCAGCTTATGTGCATCTGCATATATGTAGGCTCTTTCTTTATGCCCTGGATTTATTCCATCCCATTCACATAAGGACTCCGCATCTGTAATTGTTCCTTCTTGTTTTCTGTGTTATCAAATTCTCCATCTTTGCTGGAACTTTTCCACTAGTGTGCACACATGTTAATATTTTCTACTTATTCAACTTCCTGATAGTGACCTTTCTTTTCACTATTTCCAGCCAAATCTTCAAGAGAGTTTTCTGTATTCTATCTCCATTTTTCCACTCATTCAGTATTGGTTTTTATCATCAAGTTTCCAGTCTCTTCTCCCTTGAACCTGTTTCCATCTAGATCATTTGCTACATTTTCATTGTCAAAATTTGTGGTCCATTCTCAGCTTTCTTCTTGATTCATCTGTCACAGCTAATCGGAAGCCTTCTTAAAATATTTTTTCTTCACTTGACTCCTTAGATAACCTCTCTCATGTGTCTCCTGTGACAAAACTGCTGCCAATTCATTTTCTATTGCTTTTGTTCATTCTTCCTTATATTCCCAAATTCTACCTGTTTGAGAGTCCCAATTACAGTTCTTGGCCCTCTTCCTTTTTTCAATACATACATTTAAATCTTTTATAGCCCAGTTTCTTTCAATGAAATCTGTATGTTGACACTTCCCATACTTGTGCTTCCAGTCCCAACATCTCAAATTGAACCACAGATTCATATTTCCAACAATCTACTCAACATCTCTGCTTGAATGTCTAATAAGCATATTACATATCCAAAATAATTTATTCCTTTCTCTTGTTGAACTTGCTCTTCCCAAGGCTTCCTCATGTTTATAAATGTCATTCTTGCATTTGCTCAACCCCTAACTTGGAGTCCTCTTTGCTCTTTTGCTCTCTTTCACACCACATGTCCAATTTATCAGAATTTCCTGTAGCTTGTGTTAGAAATATATCAAAATTCCAACCATTCTACATCAATTCCACAACTAAGTGGTCTAAGTACCTCAATCTCTTAGTTGTATTATTTCAATAGACTCATAAATTGACTTTCTATTGTGTATTCCCAACACTGCAGTTAGAGGGATGCTATAAAACCCAAAGTCAGATAGAGTGACTCTTTTACTGAAAAAACTCTCATATAGATTGCCATATCACCCAGAGTGGAGTTCAACTTTGCTATGAACCCCTGTATTATCTCTCCTCCCACTGCTTCCCAGACATAATCTACAATTCCCTCCTCACTCTTTGTATTCTAGATATATCAATCCCTGATATGAGGGATTTTTTAAAAATAATTATTACAGTGAATAGAGGAGGGCCTCTTTTTTTTTGTAACTACAGAAAGCCAAAAAGTTTCACAGACCCTGTTCTAGTTTTTCTCTAAGAAGTATAAACTCGTTCCACAACAGGATGGAATGGACAATGGCAGGGTGGGGTGGGTATACATATCCAAATAGAATGTATTTTATATATATTTTAAAATATATGCACATATAATATGTTAAATTATATAATATGCATTTATTTATATTACATTTAATATGTAACCTATACCATATAAATTATATTATATATTTCCTATATATATATATTATCCTGTGAGTCCAAGCACATATATTTATTAAATATTTAGCTTCCACTAGGAACAATGACAATTCATTTAAATTTGTCCTCATTTTAAATTCTCATAACAAGCTCATATAGTGGAAAATAATCAAATTTCCTTTCTTTCTTTTTCTTTCTTAATGAGGGAACTGAGATTCAGAGGTGTTAAATATCTTGCCCAAGGTCATGTGACTACTGAATAACAGCTGGGATTTGAATTCAGTCTCATTGCATGTGATTTATTGTACTTTTCTCTCAATTAATTCTTCTGTTCTTGTGCCATTGACTTGGGGCTTAGTCATGCTAATTATTTTGGTTAAAGAATGCAAGTGTACATAGGCATACTATTTCTAACAAGAGACTTTACAAATGCTCCATGGATAGTTTCCTCTCTTACACTAAGTGAAAAGACTATGCCCAGGTAGCCTCAAGTTCTTCAACCAGACTTTGAAACAAGAGACATATTTCTGGTAAAGAACTCAACATGCAGCATGGATGAGAGTTACCCCTGGACAAGAAAAAGTGAATGTGTTTTGTTAATAGCCACTGAGATATTTGGATTGCTTGTTATATTACATTTCCATAGGAATAGCTAACTAACACTGTTCACAGGTAACATTCCTTGTCTGTAGAATTAATGATAATTACTATGATAAAATAAAGGCAGATAAAGCAAAGTTATACTTCAGCATGAGAGACTTAGTTTTAAGGATGAACATGCACATTGTTACTAGAAATCCTGAGTTCAAATACTGTCTCTATTCTCCTAGCCAGTAAGTTTTATTAACTTCCTGAGCTTCTGTTTCCTTAAATTAGATAGTGAATAATACTGCATGTCTATTGAACTGCTGTAAATATTAAATTTAAAAGATATACAGGGACTTCCCTGGTGGTCCAGTGGTTAAGACTTCACCTTCCAATGCAGGGGGTGCGGATTCAATCCCTGGTCAGGGAGCTAAGATCCCACGTGCCTCGCAGAAAAACAAAACATAAAACAGAAGCAATATTGTAACAAATTCAATAGACGTTAATTTTTTTAAATAAAAAAATATATACAAAATTTCCTAATATAGAACAAGTCCCATAACTGATATTTAACATATATTATGTTTTATCCTGATAATGAGGATTACAGATACTGATATAAGCAAGCACACCAATATAGTCACTTTGAAAGTGTCTAACTCAGAGTAAAGATTCAACATGTTTGGTGTATTTATGAATGAACACGCTCTTTATATATCCTCTAACAACCTCATCTAATTTTGTAATCAAGTCACCCAAATAGGCTAACATAGGTTGAATAAAATAATATTCTTTATTCTATTACTTGTGTCCATGTAGGACAAAGTAAATAATTCATTTAGCATTTATATAGTTAACTTTGACTTTCAAATCAGTCTACATGGATTATCCTACATTAAATAAATAAATTGATATTTCCTTCAAGCTAATGAAAAATCAGATCTATTTCTTTGGTTTATGTTGTTTATTTCAGGATTCTTATATTGTGGTCATCAGGTTCTTGCTGTAAATGAATAACTAATATGCGTGATTTATAGGCGAGATTTCTATAGTCAAAAATGGTTGGAGAAGGATTCTAGGAGAATGTTTGGAGACATACATTCAAGTATTCCCCAAATCTATAACCCTCTACCCCTGAATCACTGACAGTGCAATTTAGGTAGCAAAACTAAAAATTCCTGAGCAACATGTGCAATAAATGTAGATGATCCTTAAATATGAGTGAATGTGGACAAACCATTGGTTGCCACTTGATCTGAGTAGTATTAGCACTATGCAGAGGGTAGAAGTAAGCAAGGGTATGCCTTACATATCTGTGAAATTCAAAAGGGCCACAATTTCTTGAAAACTCAACAGGTCAATTTGAGATCATCTGAAACAAGAGTGGGGCTCTACTCACTGTAATGCTAAGTGAAAACATATCTCCATATTGAGATCTAAAAGGGCTGGGAAGTCTAAGCCCTCTGAACTCTCAAAACTAGGCAGCCAAACAAAGCCCCACACAGGATAAACTTAGAACGAAGTCTATATTGAGCATAAAAAGGAAAATAGAAAAAATAATAAAGTCCAGATAAAAGTATAAAATGAATATAGGAGAATTAAGAAAGCAGGATGCCATTCTTTTGAACTAAAGGGATATCTTGAGCTATAAAACAATCTTGAACCACTTTTCTCATTTAAAATATAATATTAAAAATACTGGTTGCCTTAGAATAACTCCTAGAGACAAAAAAGCATGCTAGAAAGAAACACTCACACACACAAAAAAAAACAACTATAACATTTTTAAGTGTGCTAAAAGAATTATACAAATAATACATATATGATAGACATAACTTTATAGCTAAGAAGTGAGGGGATAAAACTCAGAACCAATAAAATTAAAGAAAACATATTTCTTAACTGAAGACAAAATAAGAAGATCAGAATAAAGACAGGGCAAACAAACAAAATAGATAATGCCTTCTGAGTAATAATGTAAAAAATTAATCCAAAAGAAATGAAGAAAAGGATGCAAATGGATCAAGAGAATGTGATAAATATAGAAACTAGTCAAAGAAGATACAGCTTATGTAAAATAAGATTGCTAAGGAACACCAAAGCAAGAGAATAAAGTAAATACTAAAAATTATAATTCAAGACAATTATCTGGAGATTAAACAAGGAAAATGTCAGTCAGTAAGAATTCCTGGGGATTTATATTCATATTTCAAAAAACAATGACCACTCCTAATATCCAAATTGAGGTCCTGGAATCAATTTCCCACCAAAATAAATAAATAGGTGAATTGCCTGCTTCCAGTTTAGATGTAGAATGGCCAAAGGTGGACAAATTTTTACATCAGTGAGGATAATAAGTACAATATATCAAACCACATCAAATATACTTAAGTTCACCAGTTTTAAATAACACTTAAAAAAACATAATTGCTTATCTTTTGAGGATTCTAGAAAATCAACTCTTTAACAGTCGGTAAAGAAGGGAGAAAATCTATTCTGTCTTTCTTATATTAACTATGTCACTAGGTAGCTAAGACATGGAAGAAATGAAATATATATATTTAGAAATATATTCTAGTTTTGTAAAGAAGAAATTTTAGAATGAGAACAAATTAATTTTGCAATCCCTAGGGAATTAATTGAAAATTCATGGCTGTTAATATCACGACATAAGAGATAATCAAATAGTATATTCTTCCTAACTGAAGTAAACATGTTATCTATGAGGTAGACTTGCTAAAACATTCACCCTAAATTTAATTACACAAGGGATCCCATTATCCATTAACAAAAATTAAAAACGACAGAGACACATATTAAATTACAACATCGTGATCCAACCAGCAAAACCTGGATTGTGGGAAACTTCAGAAAAAATTATCTGACTTTTTAGACAAATAGGTAACAAATTATACAATAAAAGAGATCAAGGAGGAACACATAGATTTTTAAAAAATTGAAAAGAAGCAAAACTATGGAATAATAAAGTTATTTTAAAGAACATTAGAGTGTTTATCATAAAAGCCAGCATGCAATTGGAAGGGGCTAGTGGAATGTATATGCAGAATTTCTATTTTCTGACCTAGTAGCTGTTAAAAGTGTACTTGTCTTTTAATAATTAACGAAGTTCTAAACTTTTAAACATTTTTATTTAAATATAGAAACATTTGGGAGCTTGGGATTAGCAGATGCAGACTAGTATAAATAAGATGGATAGACAACAAGGTCCTACTGTATAGCACAGGGAACTAGAGTCAATATCTTGTGATAATGGAAAAGAATATGAAAAAGAATATACATATATAAATATATATATATATATAAAACTTTGCTGTACAGATGACTACAGATCAATAACTCTGTTAAAACATTCTCATGATTTAAGTATTATTTTTATATCACAGCAACTCCCATATTTTTCTTTATAAGTAACCAAAAGCATTATTTAAAGAATGGTACAAAGCTGAATGTTTACAATTGCATCTTCTGTTAAATTAAAAATCATTAGGCCTTCTTCTTTATGCTTGTAACTGAAACATAGCCCAACACAAGTGCCAGATCCAGCACAATTAGGCCTCTTCATCGAAGGCAAGAAATGAGACATTTTGACAGTTCTGGAACATTGTATTTCATGGGGCTCTGTGCACAGTTAAGTAGCACAGGTATAATTGCAGTACAATGGGAAAATTCAGTGCTCAATGACCTTCAAATTCTCCACTTCTTTGTGTGATGTGATGTGAAGGTCATATGTTAGTGCTGCCTGCTTTCTCTGTGACAGAATGGCATTATGTGAAATGCAACTGAAAATATGTTGAAGTTCTCAATCTCTGAAACTAGATTAAAGTTATATATTTGGCTCTTTTTCCTGTCTCCATAGCTTCTGTATATCTGCATCTGTGATTTTACAAATATAGAAAAAAAATATTTTAAAAGTCTTTGTTGACAAAAGTTTACATTGTGAGAGATATTTTCTCTTTCTCTTGTTAGAATGCTACAGCCAAACTCTGCTAGTTCCTGAGCCAGCCTGCCATAATTATCTTTAACAATGTGCTGCTTAATGTGGCAAGAATTCTGGTGATTTTTTTCCCAATTTTCTTGTCATAATCGAGCCAGTTTCATGTTTAAGTTCCTAAACTCCCTCTCAGTGAACTAGAACATGAAAGATAGAAACTTAGGTACAAAAAGAGGTCAAGCATCTATTCACTTAAAGTCGTGCTATATTCAAATTTTGAAGAACATTTGATATTAGAAGATATTTTTTGAAGAAAATTTTCAAGTTTAATTTTTGAAATCACCATTAAATTGACTAAGTGATAATCTCAATGGAGAGCCATAAGCTCTTAACTGAATCTTTAATAAAAATTGTTCTGTCTTTCAAAGTTTGCCTATAGTAACGGGACATGGTAAGATACTTGTTTTTAATTATAGGGTGCGAAAGTTGTGTTGATAACTGGCTTATCCAAAATAAGAACTCAGAAATTGTGTTTGAGGCTGGCACATCAGTTGAAAATAGGAGAAAACTCTTGGAAGAGAAGCAAATTCAGAGAAGGTTAGCCCCCAGGTAAGTAAATTATGCCCAAATACTTGGAAAATTACATACTGAATCACGTAGGGTGGACATGCTAAGCACATATGTTGAGCTCTGCAGAGCTTCTGAATGTTGATGTTAAAGATTTCTACTGTTATAAATGATCTATCAGTTATTCATAATTATTTCCTTTCTTGAAAAATGATATAAAATTGATATCTATTTTCACTTTCTTTTCTGTTTCATTTTACATTATGGATGAAAGAAAATCACTATCTTTAATGTTTGCAATTTTCATCATGATTTTTATCATTATAATCAATAAAACTGTATGAGATGACTTACCAGTCATTGCAAAATGGGATTTTCTTGAACTTACCCACTAGAAATTAATAACTCAAGGGATGTGAGCCTTCTGTATAATTAGATCTCAACAGGTATCTGTTGAATAATTGAGTTAATGACTTGTATTAGTGTATTGAAAATAACCTAATAAATATGTTCAGGTTAAGGTCTCATTCCCTTTCCACATTTTATTCACCTATTCTTTCAGAAAATCATCATTCTTTCACATGGCTGATGACCTTATTACTACTGACTCCAGAACAGAAGATGAAACTCAACTTTTGAATGAAAGAAGTAGCTACGAAATTAGCAGGTGGTGGACATAGCTGATATTTCATTTTCCTAACCCTTCTCATAATGGATCATGCTCCAAGAGTGTGACTTTATTTTCCATCCATAATGCAGAAACTTCTTTCCTTTTGCTGCCACTCAGAGACTGAGAACTTATTAACATTCAGAAGCTTTACAGAGAGTCTTCTTCAGCCCAAATATCACAGGAACTATTTTTTTCTTTGAAGGAATTCATGCAAATTTAAGAAAATGCTCTCCAAATAGTCAGTTTTCAGGTGCCCCAAATAAATATATATTAGGGACCCAGGTATAAGTTTTGAATGATTAAAACAGGCAAAATTATTTGATATTAAATAATTATATAATCTTAATATTACTATGATTTATTTTAAACATAATGGTATCAAATTGGCATGAGTTGGTATATTTTACACTTCAATACATATAAAAGTTACTATTAGCAACTATCACCATGTAAGAATAACTAGATAATATTGTAAACATATGGAGAATAGGAAATACTTGATTTTTCCAACTGATGCCAAAGTTGTAATGGGGTCCATTACTGACCACATGATTTTTAACTTATGTGACATTTTTATGTCATTATTACACCTCTTCTTCAAATGTAAGCAAATGCAGAAAATAAAAGTGGGACACTGACAAACAAAAAGAATTTAAAAATGTTTCCTAAGAAATTGATGTTGGCTTTTTATTTGCATATTTATTGTAAAAATGGCTCCCTTAATTTTTAGTTCATTAAATTTTTATATTAACAAAACTGAAGTAATCAAAATCTGGTCAATAGGAATATTTTGAGGAAATCCTAGAAACTAGGTCAGAGATAAGGTTTTTCTTTAAAATCTAAGAGAGATACATGTTCTATCACAACCACATTAAAACAGGAATTTATTTTCTTCTCAGACACTTTATGTACTTTAAGATGACATCCACTAGACACAGCACAAACTTATCCTATTGTAGTACTGTAGTAGTCACTATACTCTGCTTGCTGTCTCACATGTGCCTACTTGAGCTTTACTTCTACCTTACTATCTGCACATGATTAAATTTGTTACTAAATTCCACTACCACAGGGAACATTTTTTGTTTGTTTGTTTTTTACTCAAATGACTGAAAACTCAGGGCATTCAGCTGAAGTTAGTATTCCCTCACTTTATCTCTCTCTCTCTCTCTCTCTCTCTATGTATATATATATATATATATATATAGAATACATATAAAATCAAGATTTTATGGAGTCTTAGAGATATCTGACAATTCCCTGTAAATACCTTCTGTTGAATCACAAGAAATTTCAGAGTAGATAAAAAAGTTTTTATTCAATTAATTGTAGATTAATCTACTAGGACTCTTTCTTTCAACATCAGAGGCCATATGTTCTTCAGATCTGATAACTATGTTAAATGTAGTCAAATATAGTAAAAATATAGTATATGGTCTACATGTTTTATAAACATTCTATACTTTCTATAAATTGTATTACTATTTTCATGACTTCTTTTGCATCATTTTATTTTGATAAAACGGAACATACAGAAGAACTTTTGGTAAGTATTGACACAGAAGGGCAAAAATTAGGTGGTCAGTCTAGTATTATAAAGCAAAGAGTTTTATGCAACCATTTATAAATAGATTTTTGAGTCCTTGAATTAGGGTCTGCTTTCTCCTAGACTTGCTAGAGATCTACTGACCAATTATGCATTGTTTGATTCCACTTTCAAGAACAGTAACACAGATTTTCTTCAGACAGAGAACAGTACAATCTGTTACAAATTTGTTTATTGATTTTATAAATTTCCTGTCACTGACCACCTAAGTACATCTTCCTTTTATCTTGAAACTTTCCTTTTATTGGCCTTTTCTCTAGAAAAATAAACATATTACATCCACACAAATTTTGCATATTCTTTAAAATTATTGACAGATATGTTGAAGTTAATTCATATGCCATGAGTTAAGAATAAGTTCTTAGGGGTTGCTTTACCTTGAGCACCAGAACATACTTAATTTTGTTGTTCTTAGTAAATTAAAATAGATCAGAGATTTCAGGAAACCATGAAACTGAAATGGAACTAAAGTGGGATTAAAAATTTCAAATACAGAATTCCATACCAAATGCAGTGTCAGGCAATGCTTCGATCTCTTCTTAAGGCAGATAACATCCCTAAGCTGAGATCTAGCTTTGCTTATAGTGAGAACTGGGGCCAAGAACAGAGGTTTTTATCTGCAGCTTCCAGCAAAGAGCGAAGCTGGTGTTCTCCTCTTCTTACTCTGTTCAAAACAGAAATGACTGGTCAAGTATTCCCCTTGTCTCTTTTGGGTTTCTAACTGGCAGGGGTGGTGAAGGTTTCAAAATATTCTATTGAAAAAAAAAATCAAACGTTAGTTTAAACAAAAAGATATGATAATGGTCTACAGACATGACTTTTGTTTCTCTTTTCTTGCAGATACACAGCTTATTTTGTAGAAAGTCAACAGACGCTTTGGCACAATTTTCTTAATTAAAAAAGCAATGAACATGTCTGTTATCCACATTGCTTCCCATGAGGACAAATGTTGTGATATTAGGGAATCTTGGGGCTGGGGTGGCAGGTAGGGGCTTTTGCTCATTGTCTTGCCACCTGATTTTGCACATTATGAGTTGACTTTTGTTAAATTTACCTCTGTATTTTACCCTTCGTTTCAAGCTGGAGATTACCTTATTGTCATTCTTGTTGTCCTCATTTTTTTTTACTAAGAAACCTTTTTACTAAGAAATTGTGCATATGTTGCCAATAAATAATTTTAAAAAAAATTACATCTACTTTTGAAGCACTTTTCAAATACTTCATGTAACTGAATCAATAATGTATGTGTATTTCTCTTGATAAAACTACATTAAAATTAGAAATACCATAAAAAATTTGGTAATGCTTATGGTATGCTGAGAAAATATGGTGGAATTTTGTACTCTTTGTAAGAAAACGTTATGCTGATTTCCATTGCATTCATACACTCTGCCCCCATACCTTACGCATAGATTACCTATTTATGTCTGAGTTTATTTTGAATGCCTTCATCTCACTAATATCATCTGGTGGCTATTATATCTCTGTGTACTCTTTCTCCCAGAGTCAAAATGCTAAATGGAAATGCCATTGCATAACTTTAAAGAGTCTATCTTTATTTTGTCAATTTTTCTTTTTTTTTTTTTTTGCGGTACGCAGTCCTCTCACTGTTGTGGTCTCTCCCGTTGCGGAGCACAGGCTCCAGACGCGCAGGCTCAGCGGCCATGGCTCACGGGCCCAGCCGCTCCACGGCATGTGGGATCTTGCCAGACCGGGACACGAACCCGTGTCCCCTGTATCGGCAGGTGGACTCTCAACCACTGTGCCACCAGGGAAGCCCCAATTTTTCTTTTTAATGTGCATGATATGTTTCAAAATCCAGTAGTTAATATATTTTAATATATTTAATATATTTTAAGAAGATTCTAACATTAACAGGAAACTGCTTTATTGTTGGTATAGTAGAAAAATACATTTTAATTTTTACGTTAGCTTTCCTATATATGTTTTAGGTTTTGCATAAAATACACATTTTCATAAGTCAAAACTGGTCAGATATGGCAATTTCATATGGTCCGAGATAAACTGTTTATTTTAGAGGCAAATTGAATTCTGCTACATCTTAATGAATATGCATATTTCTCTTATGGCATATCTTTAAGAAAAGTCCTATTTCTTTATTTCCTGACTCAAAAATTATGCTTGTTATCTCTTGAGAGTTCGGAAAAATTATTTTATCTGTCTATCAACAAGGTCTCTAAAAGATCTAGCTGATGGATGGAGATTTCCACAAAGAAGTCAGTTAATTACTTGCCAAAATTTCTAGATGAGGAATCATGTTTTGTGTCATTTGGTTTAAAGATTCCAGCTGCTTTTTGTGTCTATCACAACATAGTGCATGCACTAAGCAACAATTTAGAGACAAGCTCTGTAAGTTGTTAAGTACAATGTTGGTGACTGAAGAACATTTCCAAGAGACAGAAAATTTTAAGTCAACTAGAGTAAAGTGTATATGATTAGCTTTCGCAGGATAGTTTATCTAGATCATTATTTTATACAGTTTTGCGACCTAAAGCTCAAAGCATTTACTCAGCATTCAATTCATATAACTTCTTAGAAATATTCATAAAATGTCAAGAACTTGGAGTTTCTGTTTCCACATGTAAGGAGCTTAGAAGTGACCATTCCATTCTAACAAGTTAAAAAGCTAAACAGGGGCTTCCCGGGTGGCGCAAGGGGTTGAGGGTCCGCCTGCCGATGCAGGGGACATGGGTTCGTGCCCCGGTCTGGGAAGATCCCACATGCCGCGGAGCAGCTGGGCCCGTAAGCCATGGCCGCTGAGCCTGCGCGTCCGGAGCCTGTGCTCCGCAACCGGAGAGGCCACAACAGTGACAGGCCCTCATACCACAAAAAAAAAAAAAAAAGCTAAACAGACTGAAAAATCAACAATTCTTCTTGGATTCATAAGAGAGATAAAGACACGGGGCCAACTGCTATCTCCCAGGCTGGAGAGACAGACAGGCAAATACGGGAAGTCATGGCTTACTGAAACTGAGACTCACGAGAAGAAACCTCCATGGGAACCAGTACCAGTGGAGGTAAACATGGACTGTAATTGACAAACTACTCCGCCTTTCCAGCCCACTGAACACAGCTGTGTATGATGCTTCTGGTATTATTTATAGTAGTGATGTTCTAACAATTTCATTTCCAAAAGTTCTTTTGAGAAGACATTTCTCTTGTATGATCTTTGAAGGACATTTACAATGTGTGATTTTATAACTTGATGTTATTATACGGTAGCAACCTGCTTACATTTAGAATGTGTAGATATAGCAAAATGGTCTAATATGCAAAATTTCCAGAAAAGTTTGAGAGCTTTTTCATAGGCAAAAAGACCTTCTACAAATGGCCCCCAAATCTTCAAAGAGTAGTGAGCATTTCTTATTCAACAAATGTGGAACATTATTCTACACTTTTTCTCTTCTAATATCAAGTTCAAGTAGAAAATCACACATAGGTAGGCTGCTGACCACTCTATCATTCTACTTTGGGAAACTGCTGGGCCTTGCTTGAACAGATGGAGTCTTGTCCATTTAGGAAACAAGAGTGACCCAAGGTCCCAAATCTTTGTGGCTCCAAGGCTCGAAGCTGTGTTGTTGGATCTGTGAAACATTATGTACCCAATTTCTTGAGTCAAGGAGACACCCTTCTTCCTGCATTGGTTTGTTATTGTGACCTTCATTCTTTCTACACAATTGTACCGTGAAGCAAGGCCTTGTTGGGTCTCCTCCGTCATTCTTTCACTTAGCATAGTGTTTTCCCAGTTGGACTATATTGTAGCATGTATCAGTATTCTATTCCTTTTTATGGCTGAGTAATATTCCATCATATGCTATATTATATTTTGTTTACCCAGCTATCAGTTAATTGGTATTTATGTTGTTTTCACTGTTTTGCTTTTATGAATAATGCTGCTATGAGCATTCATGTACAGATTTTTTGTGGGTTTGATTTTTGTGGGGGTATACGAACTAGTATAAAACTTCTGAGCCATATGGTACTTCCATGTTTAAGTTTTTAAGGAACTGCCCAGTTGTTTTCCATAGACATTAAACCATTTTACATTTTATGAGTATTCCTATTTCTCTATAGCCTCGTCTACACTTAGTGTTTGATTGCAGGTATCCTAGTGACTATGAAGTAGTATCTCTTTGTGGTTCTGGTTTGCATTCTCTTCATGACTAATGATCCCGAGTATCTTTCCACATGCTCATAGTTTATATAGATATAGATACATATATATATAGATAGATAGATAGATATAGATATATAGATATAGATATCTTCCTTGGAGAAATGTTTATTCAAACCTATTGCCCATTTTTAATTATTGGGTTTTAATAGACATTTCTTCAAAGAAGATATACAGATGAATAATATATACACAAAAGATGCTCAAGGTCACTACTCATTGTCTCCAGAAATATATAATGAACTCTTACAACTCAACTCAATAAAAGAACAAAACTGGGTTATTTGTCTTTTTATTGTTAACTTGAAAGAATTACTTTTGTATTCTCGATAGGGGACCTTTATTAGATATATGATTTGCAAATTTATTCTCCCATTATGCAGATTGTCTTTTCAGTTTTTTTGATAGTGTCCTTTGAAGTACAAAAGGTTTTAATTTTGATAAAGTCAATTATGTATTTTTTTCTTTTGTTAATTGTACTTTGATTTCACTTACAAGAAACTGTTGCCTAATCCCAGGTCACAAAGGTTTACGTGTTTTCCTTTTTTTATAATTTTATCACTTATATTTGGTTCTTTGATCCATTTTGATCTACCTTTTATAAATGCTGTAAGATAGAGAACTAATTTTACTCTTTGTATGGAGATATTCAGATGTCCCAGTGCCATTTGTTAAAAAGACTCTTTCTCCCTTGCTTTATTATCTTGACACCCTGGTGAAAATCTATTGGTGATAAATGATTGTGTTTACTTATAGACACATAATTCTTTTCAAATGGTCTAATATGTCTATGCTTATGCCAGCACTACATTGTCTTGTTTACAGTAGCTTTGTAGTAAATTTTAAAATTGGGAAGTATGAGTATTCTAACTTTCTTCCTCTGCTTCAAGCTTATTTTGGCTATTCTGAATGCCTTGAATTTCTATATGAATTTTAGGGTCAGCTTAACAATTACTGCCAAAAAAAAAAAAACTAGCTAGGATTTTGCAGAAATGATGTCTAATCTATAGCACAATTTAGAAATTATTGCAATCATCTTAACGATATTGTCTTCTAATCCATGAACACAAGATATCTTTTATTTATACAGGTCTTCTCTAATTTCCCTCATTAATGTTTTATAGTTTACACTGCATGAGTGTTGCATTTCTTTGTTAATTTAATTTTTAAGTATTTTATTTGTTGTATGGAAGTGCTCTATTAATTTCTGAATTGTTCATTGCTAGTATTTAGAAGTATATTTAATTATTTTATTTAATTTTGTAACTTGCAACATTGCTAAATTCACTTAATCATCATACTTGTGTGTGTACATGTCTATGTGTATTTCTTAGGGTTTTCTATATACAAGATCATGTCATCTGCAAATAGAGGTAGTTTTACTTTTTTCTTTCCAAGCTGAGGGTCTTTCACTTCAATTTCTTGCCTAATTAACTAGTCTATAACCTCTATACTGAGTAAAATGACAGTA
This sequence comes from Leucopleurus acutus, assembly GCF_964270905.1. Taxonomy (NCBI): domain Eukaryota; kingdom Metazoa; phylum Chordata; class Mammalia; order Artiodactyla; family Delphinidae; genus Leucopleurus; species Leucopleurus acutus. The sequence goes on along the minus strand of NC_139147.1, from coordinate 20,567,891 downwards.
GCAAATTTCTTTGTCTTGTTCTTTATCTTGGGGAAAAGTATTGAATATTTTACCATTAAGAATGAAGTTAGCAGTAAGTTTTTGTAATAAATTCCTTTTATCACCTTAAGGAAGTCTCCTTCTATTCTTAGTTTCTTAAAATGTTATATCCTGAATTTTATCAGTTGTTTTTCTTGCTCTACTAAGAAGACTATGTGTTTTTCTCCTGTATTCTATTAATATATTATAATACACTGATTATTTTTTTTTGTATTTTGAACCAAAGTTACATTTCTGGAATAAGTCTCAACTTGGGCATTGTGTTATCATTTTTTTTTGTTTTTTATTATGTTGCTGGACTAGGTTTGCTACTATTTATTGGAAATTTTAGTGTCAGTATTCATAAGAAATATTGTTCTGTAATATTCTTTTCTTGTGATATATTTGTATAGTTTTGAAATCAGGGTAATAATGGACAGATGGAATGAGAAGGGAAACAGTCCTTCTTTTTTTGGTTTTATTTTTGTAAGAGTTTGTGGAGGATTGGTTTTAGTTCTCTTTAAATTTTGGGAAGAATTCACCAGTGACATTATCTAGGCTTGGGCTTTTCTTTATAGAAAAAAATAAATAAATAACATCTTTATTGGAATATAATCACTTTACTGTGGTGTGTTACTTTCTGCTGTATTGCAAAGTGAATCAGTTTTACATATACCTATATCTGCATATCTGCTCACTCTTGCGTCTCCCTCCCACCCTCCCTATCCCATCACTCCAGGTGGTCACAAAGCACCAAGCTGATCTCCCTGTTCTATGCGGCTGCTTCCCACTAGCTATTGACTTACATTTGGTAGTGCATATATGTCCATGACACTCTCTCATTTTATCCCAGCTTACCCTTCCCCCACCCCCATGTCCTCAAGTCCACTCTCTAGTAGGTCTGCATCTTTATTCCCATCCTGTCCCTAGGTTCTTCAGAACCATTTTTTTCTTTCTTTTTAGATTCCGTATACATGTGATAGCATACAATATTGTTTTCCTCATTCTGATTTACTTCACACAGTATGACAGACTGTAGGTCCATCCACCTCACTACAAATAATTCAATTTTGTTTCTTTTTGTGGCTGAGTAATATTCCATTGTACATATGTGCCACATCTTCTTTATCCATTCACCTGTTGATGGATAACTAGGTTGCTCCCATGTCCTGGCTATTGTAAATAGAGCTGCAATGAACATTGTGGTACATGACACTTTTTGAATTATGATTTACTCCGGGTATATGCCCAGTAGTGGGATTGCTGGGCCATATGGTACTTCTATTTTTAGTTTTTTTTAAGGAAACTCTATACTGTTCTCCATAGTGGCTGTATCAATTTATATTTCCACCAACAGTGCAAGAGGGTTCCCTTATCTCCACACTGTCTCCAGCATTTAGTGTTTGTAGATTTTTTGATGATGGCCATTCTGACAAGTGTGAGATGATAGCTCACTTTAGTTCTGATTTGAATTTCTCTAATGACTAATGATGTTGAGCATTCTTTCATGCTTTTGTTGACATCTGTATATCTCTTTGGAGAAATCTCTATTTAGGTCTTCTGCCCATTTTTGGATTGGGTCGTTTGTGTTTTTGACATTGAACTTCATGAGCTGCTTGTAAATTTTAGAGATTAATCCTTTGTCAGTTGCTTCATTTGCAAATATTTTCTCCCATTCTGAGGGTCGTCTTTTGGTCTTGTTTATTGTTTCCTTTGCTGTACAAAAGCTTTGAAGTTTCATTAGGTTCCATTTGTTTATAATTGTTTTTATTTCCATTTCTGTAGGAGGTGGGTCAAAAAGGATATTGCTGTGATTTATGACACAGAGAGTTCTACCTGTGTTTTCCTCTAAGGGTTTTATAGTGTTTAACCTTACATTTAGGTCTTTAATACATTTTGACTTTATTTTTGTGTATGGTGTTAGGGAATATTGTAATTACATTCTTTTACCCGTAGCTGTCCAATTTTCCCAGCACCACTTATTGAGGAGGCTGTCTTTTCTCCACTGTATATTCTTACTTTCTTTATCAAAGGTGACCATATGTGTGTGGGTTTATCTCTGGGCTTTCTATATTGTCCCATTGATCTGTATTTCTGCTTTTGTGCCAGTACCATACTGTCTTGATTACTGTAGCTTTGTAGTATAGTCTGAAGTCAGGGAGCCTGATTCCTCCAGCTCCTTCTTCTTTCTCAAGATTGCTTTGGCTATTTGGGGTCTTTTGTGTTTCCATACAATTGTGCAATTTTTTCTTCTACTTCTGTGAAAAAGGCCATTGGTAGTTTGATAGGGATAGCATTGAATCTGTAGATTGCTTTGGGTAGCAGAGTCATTTTCAAAATATTGATTCTTCCAATCCAAGAACATGGTATACTCTCCATCTGTTTGTATAATCTTTAATTGCTTTCATCAGTGTCTTATACTTTTCTGTATACAGGTCTTTTGTCTCCTTAGGTACGTTTATCCTTAGGTATTTATTCTTTTTGTTGCAGTGATAAGTGGCAGTGTTTCCTTAATTTCTCATTCAGATATTTTGTTGTTAGTGTATACGAATGCATGACACTTCTGTGCTATAATTTTGTATCTTGCTACTTTACCAAATTCATTGATTAGCTCTAGTAGTTATCTGGTAGCAACATTAGGTTTCTCTATGTACAGTATCATGTCATCTGCAAACAGTGACAGTTTTCTTTTCCAATTCGGATTCCTTTTATTTATCTTTCTTCTCTGATTGCTGTGGCTAAACCTTCCAAAACAGTGTTGAAAAAGGTGAGAGTGAGCAACCTTGTCTTGTTCCTGATCTTAGTGGAAATGGTTTCAGTTTTTCACCACTGAGGACAATGCTGGCTGTGGGTTTGTCATATATGGCCTTTATTATGTTGAGGTAAGTTCCCCCTTTGACTACTTTCTGGAGGGTTTTTATGATAAATGAGTGTTGAATTTTGTTGGAAGTTTTTCAGCATCTATTGAGATGATCATATGGTTTTTTATTTTTCAGTTTGTTAATATGGTGTATCACATGGATTGATTTGCATATACTGAAGAATCCTTGTGTTTCTGGGGAAAAAACACTTGATCATGGTGTATGATCCTTTTAATGTGCTGTTGCATTCTGTTTGCTAGTATTCTGTTGAGGATTTTTGCATTTATTTTCATCAGTGATATTAGTCTGTAGTTTTCTTTCTTTGTGACATCTTTGTGTGGTTTTGGTATCGGGGTGATGGTGGCCTTGTAGAATGAGTTTGTGAGTGTTCCTCCCTCTACTATATTTTGGAAGAGTTTGAGAAGGATAGGTGTTAGCTTTTCTCTAAATGTTTGATAGAATTCTCCTGTGAAGCCATCTCTTCCTGGGCTTTTATTTGTTGGAAGATTTTTAATCTCAGCTTCAATTTAAGTCCTTGTGATTGCTCTGTTTATATTTTCTATTTCTTCTTGGTTCAGTCTCATAAGGTTGTTCTTTTCTAAGAATTTGTCCATTACTTCAAGGTTGTCCATTTTACTGGCATATAGTTGCTTGTAGTAATCTCTCATGATCCTTTGTATTTCTGCAGGGTCAGTTGTTACTTCTCCCTTTTAATTTCTAATTCTATTGATTTGAGTCTTCTCCCTTTTTTCCTTGATGAGTCTGGCTAATGGTTTATTAATTTTCTTTATCTTCTCAAAGAACTAGCTTTTAGTTTTATTGATCTTTGCCCTTGTTTCCTTCATTTCTTTTTCAATTATTTCTGATCTGACCTCTATGATTTCTTTCCTTCTGCTATCTTTAGGGGTTGTTTTGCTCTTCTTTCTTTAATTGCTTTAGGTGTAAGTTTATTTTTTTTATTTGAGATGTTTCTTGTTTCTTAAGGTATGATTGTATTGCTATAAAGTTCCCTCTTAGAACTGCTTTTGCTGCATCACATAGGTTTTGGGTCGTGTTTTCATTGTCATTTGTTTCTAGGTATTTTTTGGTTTCCTCTTTGATTTCTTCAGTAATCTCCTGGTTATTAAGTAGTGTATTGTTTAGCCTCCATGTGTTTGTGTTTTTTACAGATTTTTTCCGTAATTGATATCTAGTCTCATATGTTGTTGTCGAAAAAAGATACTTGATACAATTTCAATTTTCTTAAATTTACCAAGGCTTGATTTGTGACCCAAGTTATTATCTATCCTGGAGAATGTTCCATGAGCATTTGAGAAGAAAGGTATTCAGTTGTTTTTGGATGGAATGTCCTATAAATATTAATTAAGTCCATCTTGTTTAGTATATAATTTAAAGTGTGTGTTTCCTTATTTATTTTCATTTTGGATGATCTCTCCATTGGTGAATGTGGGGTGTTAAAGTCCCCTACTCTGATTGTTTTACTGTCAATTTTCCCTTTTATGGCTGTTAGCATTTGCCTTATGTATTGAGGTGCTCCTATGTTGGGTGCATAAATATTTACAATTGTTATATCTTCTCGGATTGATATCTTGATCATTATGTAGTGTTCTTCTTTGTCTCAGGTAATAGTCTTTGTTTTAAAATCTATTTTGTCTCATATGAGAATTGCTAATTCAGCTTCCTTTTGATTTCCATTTTCATAGAATATCTTTCCCCATCCCCTCACTTTCAGTCTGTATGTGTCCTTAGGTCTGCAGTTGGTCTCTTTTAGACAGCATATATATGGGTGCTGTTTTTTTGTCCATTCAGCCAGTCTATGTCTTTTGGCTGGAGCATTTAATCCATTTACATTTAAGGTAGTTATCGATATGTATGGTCCTATTACCATTTTCCTAATTGTTTTGGTTTTGTTATTGTAGGTCTTTTCCTTCTCTTGTGTTTCCTGCCTAGAGAAGTTTCTTTAGCATTTGTTGTAAGGCTGGTTTGGTGGTGCTGAGTTCTTTTAGCTTTTGCTTTTCTGTAAAGATTTTAATTTATCCATCAAATTGGAATGAGATCCTTGCTGAGTAGAGTAATCTTGGTTGTAGGATTTTCCCTTTCATCACTTTAAATATGTGCTGCCAGTCCCTTCTGGCTTGCAGAGTTTCTGCTGAAAGATCAGCTGTTAACATTATGTGGATTCCCTTGTATGTTATTTTTCCCTTGCTGCTTTTGATATTTATCTTTGTATTTAATTTTTGATAGTTTGATTAATATGACTCTTGGCCTGTTTCCCCTTGGATTTATCCTGTATGAGACTCTGTGCTTCCTGAACTTGATTAAGTATTTCCTTTCCCATATTAGGGATGTTTTCAACTATAATCTCTTCAAATATTTTCTCAGTCCCTTTCTTTTACTCTTCTTCTTATGGGACCCCTATATTTCGAATGTTGGTTCATTTAATGTTATCCCAGAGATCTCTGAGACTGTTTTCAATTCTTTTCAGTCTTTTTTATTTATTCTGCTCTGCTGTAGTTTTTCCACTATTTTATCTTCCAGGTTACTTATCCTTTCTTCCTCAGTTGTTCAACTATTGATTCCTTCTAGAGAATTTTTAATTTCATTTATTGTGTTGTTCATCATTGCTTGTTTCATCTTTAGTTCTAGCTCCCTGTTAAATGTTTCTTGCATTTTCTCTCTTCTATTTCCAAAATTTTGGATCATCTTTACTATCATTATTCTGAATTCTTTTTCAGGTAGACTGCCTATTTCCTCTTCATTTGTTCAGTCTGGTGGGTTTTTATCTACTTCTTCATCTGCTGTGTGTTTCTCTGTCCTCTCATTTTGCTTAACTTACTGTTTGGGGGGGTCTCCTTTTCCTGCAGGGTCGTAGTTCTTGTTGTTTTACATGTCTGCTCCCAGTGGCTAAGATTCATTCAGTGGGTTTTATAGGCCTCCTGGCGGAATGGACTAGTGCCTGTGTTCTGGTGGATGAGGCTGGATCTTGTCTTTCTGGCGGTCAGGTCTGTATTCATTGGTGTGTTTTGGGGTGTCTGTGACCTTATTATGATTTTAGGCAGCCTTCATGCTAATGAGTGGTGTTGTTTTCCTGTGTTGCTAGTTGTTTGGCATAGGGTGTCCAGCACTATAGCTTGCTGGTCCTTGAGTGGAGTTGGGTATTGGTGTTGAGATGGAGATCTCTGAGAGATCTTTGCCATTTGTTATTATGTGGAGCTGGGAGGTCTCTGGTGGATGACTGTCATGAACTCAGCTCCTCCACTTCACAGGGACAGGCCTGACACCTAGCCAGAGCACCACATAGCTCAGAATAAAATTTAGTAAGTTATTAAAATAAAAAATAATTATTAAAAATAGTAAAAAGTAAAAAAAAAATGAAAGAAAGAAGAGAGCCACCAAACCAAAAAACAAATCCACCAATGATAACAAGCACTAAAAACTATACAAAAAAAAGAAAAAAATAGGACAGACAGAACCCTAGGACAAATGGTAAAAGCAAAGCTATACAGACAAAATCATGCACAGAAGTGTACACATACAACTCAGAAAAAGAAAAAAAGAAAAAAAAAAATATATATACACATATATATAATTGCTCCCAAAGTCCACCCCCTCAATTTGGGATTATTTCTTCTCTATTCAGGTATTCCAGAGATGCAGTGTACATCAAGTTGACTCTGGAGATTTAATCTGCTGCTCCTGAGGCTGTGGGGAGCGATTTCCCTTTCTCTTCTTTGTTCACACAGCTCCTGGGTTTCGGCTTTGAATTTGGCACCACCTCTGCGTGTAGGTCACCTGAGGGCATCTGTTCTTCTCTCAGACAGGATGGGGTTAAAGTAGCAGCTTATTACGGGGCTCTGGCTCACTCAGGCTGGGGGGAGGGAGGGGTACAGATGCAGGGCGAGCCTGCAACAGCAGAACCCAGCATGACATTGCACCAGCCTGACGCATGCTGTGTGTTCTACCAGGGAAGTTATCCCTGGATCATGGGACCCTGGCAGTGGTGGGCTGCACAGGTTCCCGGGAGCGGAGGTGTAGAGAAGACCTGCACTTGAACACAGGCTTCTTGGTGGCGTCAGCAGCAGCCTTAGCATCTCATGCCCGTCTCTGGTGTCTGTGCTGATAGCCGCAGCTCGTGCCCCTCTCTGGAGCTCGTTTAGGTGGTGCTCTGAGTCCCCTCTCCTCACGCACCCCAAGACAATGGTCTGTTGCCTCTTAGGCAGTTCCAGACTTTTTCCCAGACTCCCTCCTGGCTAGCTGTGGTGCATTAGCCCTCTTCAGGCTGTGTTCACACAGCCAACCCCAGTCCTCTCCCTGGGATCCGACCTCCGAAGACAGAGCCTCAGCTCCCAGCCCCTGCCTGCCCCGGCGGGTGAGCAGACAAGCCTCTCGGGCTGGTAAGTGCTGGTCAGCACGAATCCTCTGTGTGGGAATCTCTCCGTTTTGCCGTCTGCACCCCTGCTGCTGAGCTTTCCTCCATGGCTCTGAAGCTTCCCCCCTACCTTGTTTCCACCAGTGAAGGGGCTTCCTAGTGTGTGGAAACCTTTCCTCCTTAACAGCTCCCTCCCACTGATGCAGGTCCCGTCCCTATGCTTTTGTCTCTGTTTTTTTCTTTTTTTTATTTTGCCTTACCCAGACATGTGGTGAGTTTCTTGCCTTTTGGTAAGTCTGAGGTCTTCTGCCACCGTTCAGTAGGTGTTCTATAGGAGTTGTTCCACGTGTAGATGTATTTCTGATGTACTTGTGGGGAGGAAGGTGATCTCCGAGTCTTACTCTCCTGCTATCTTGAAAGTCTTGCCTGGTGTAGCAGCTCCAATAGCCTTGAGAGTCACTTTTGGGGTCGCCAACGCAGGTGAAAGTAAAGGTGGAGTCTGAGTATCTGAAATCCGCTGCCCGGTTCACTGCTGCTGAAACCCAGGAGGCAGGCTCGGACACTCCAGGCATTCACTGGGGACTCGGAAAATTTTAATTATTTGTTCTCTTCCCTTTGACATCATCTCAAAATTCCAAATTTTTTGCCAGTACTCTATTTTTTAAACGTTTTTGTAATAACATCTGACTTACAAGAAAAGTTGCAAAAAACGCAAACAGTTTTCACATAGCTTTCTCAAATCCTCATATATTTACATTTCACACACTTGCTTTATTCTCTTTCATTCTTTATTTTTCCTTGGAAATATTGAGCATAATTTACAGGGATATGTCCTTTTAGCTCTAAATACTTCACTGTATATTTTCTAAGATAAATGATATTCTCTGATATAAAAAAAAAATATGATGGTCAAAGTCATAAAATTACATATTGATGTCTGTTTCTGTTCATGATCCAATATAACAACACACATATTTAATTCCATATTTGCTAAATATAGAACAGGTCCTCAGGGTTGCTTTTGTTTTAACAGTTGTGAAGAGTTAAGGCTAGTTACTTTGTAGAATGTCCCTCAGTGTGGGCCTGTCTGATGTTTTTCATAGATTCAGGTTATATACTTTTGGCAATAATACCAAAGAAATAATAGGTGTTCCTCTCAGTGTATCATGTCAAGAGGCATATAATGTTAATTTGTCCATTAAGGTGATGTTAATGTTGATCACTTGGTTAAGGCTGTGCCTGCTAGGTTTCTCCACTGTAAAGTTAATATTTATACTCTTGTAATTAATAAGTACTTAAGCAGAGATACTTTGAGACCATATAAATATTCTAATTTCATTTCAACTTTTGCTCACTAATTTTATCATTCACTGGTGATTTTTGCTCAAAGGAATTATTACTGTGATGACTACCAAGAGTGATGTGCCATTATCTTTTAAAGGAAAAAGTTCATCTCTTTCATACATAGTATAACCAAGCAAAATACCAGTACAAAAAAAGGAAGGATAACTTGACTTATTCATTAGATTCTATTGCTATTTCACACATTCTGATTTGTTTTATAATTTAAGATCTTGGGTTAGTTTATATATTTATAGTTGTTTTAGGCAAGTGTTTATTCAAAAGATAAAAGAATTTAAAGGGCAAAAGCAAAATCATTTCACGATTTAATTTTGACCTAGATATACATTTTTTTTTAATTTAAAACTTCAATGATTACTTTGGTTAGTTCAACATAACAATAGAGCATATGCGATTTGGCAAAATGCTTGTCATTGTCACAATCAATTTATACTTAGAACAAGCAAAGTATTCGTCACATTTTAGATGGAATTTATAGTGTATCAGAACAGAAGGAAGGCAATGATTGACAAAATGTTTATGTGACAGATACAATCACCATATAAATATACATCTGATGAACTTGAAAATTAACTTACTTTGTGGAACGAAGTGCATGTTTTTAGAATTCAAATTCCACCCTTCATTTCAGCTAAGAGAGAGTGAATGCATAAATCTAGTAAACTAAAACAAAATTATTTCCTTTACTAAGCCATTACAAACAACTGATGGCTGGGAGATGTAGAAGCCAGACCTTTTAAATCCCTAGGACATGTAATAAGTGACATACTGTTTTTTTTAAGGGAGAGAGATCATTATTTTACTTGATTATAGTATGCATTGATAAAATTTTAGTGAAATTTATTTTTATCTTTTTAGCATTCAGAACCAGAGATGCACATACAGTGAGTAGTTGAGCTATAATAATACCTTAGTTTCCAATCCTGGATTCCCTACCCCTCCTTCCTGTCCTCCCATTATGCTTCCCAGAGACTGGTTTTACTTTCTCCTGACTCTTTCTCAATATTATCTTTAGGACCTGGCTACAAAACTCCTCATGACTCCAAGAATGTTTACAACCCAACTTTCTTCCAGCCTAGCTCAAGTTCTCCACCCTTAATGCAATAACATCCTTCAGCTAACTCACAGCAGAGACAGCAAGACCAGAAATCAAAGGTAAGGAAAAGCAATGAGAGCCTGCCCTAGAGTTACAGTACCAGAGATGTTGCCAAATCTGAGAGATAAACTGCAGCCAGCATCCCTTGAGTCCCAAGGGGATAAAGCCTTGTTTAGAGTTTGCTGTATATCTTTAGTGTCACACAGGTCAAAAGGCAACCCTTATTATGCTATTAGCCTCAAAGAGAGTTCCAATTTTTTTTTTGATCCAGACAATGAATAAATGGAAATTTCTTTTTATTATAATGGCATACAAATGTTTTAAGTGGGGTAATTTTTTTTTTAAGGGAACACTATTTATTTATTTATTTTTTCGGTTGTGTTGGGTCTTCGTTTCTTTGTGAGGGCTTTCTCTAGTTGCGGCAAGCAGGGGCCACTCTTCATCACGGCGCACGGGCCTCTCACTGTCGCGGCCTCTGTTGTTGCGGAGCACAAGCTCCAGACGTGCAGGCTCAGCAGTTGTGCCTCACGGGCCTAGTTGCTCCGTGGCATGTGGGATCTTCCAAGACCAGGGTTTGAACCCGTGTCCCCTGCATTGGCAGGCAGATTCTCAACCACTGCACCACCAGGGAAGCCCAGAAGTGGGGTAATTTTTATTTAATAAAATTCTTCCATTTATTTCAAAATATTCATTGAGTCATTGAATTGAACACAGAAGAAATTGTGAGATAGTTGGAGGGAGGGTGGAAAAAAAACGTGTATTAAAGTCAGACTGATTTGAACTCAGAACTCCGTTCTGCAATGTACTACTGTGTGGCTTTAGCTTAATTTCATGCCCAATCCAGCCTTAGTTTTCAATTATCTTACAGACAAAATGTGGGTGTTTGTTGTTGTTGTTATTGTTTATTGATCTTATATCTTACCACACTGATGAACTTGATTATTAACTCCACTAGCTGTTTGTGTGGATTTTTTAGAGCATTCTTATATACAAAATCATTTCATTTTCATATATAGTTTGACCTCAGATTTTGGAGTTTAACAAAGCATTCTATGTACAGTGAATACATATAACAGATAATTGTCTAAGTTGGCTCTTTATTCTTTGATAAGAAGAAGCTTAAATGAAGATGGCTGGGGAGGAATGTCTTCAGTTATCTGCATATAGTTCTCTGATCTAATGGCAATTCTTAGGCCCAATATTAAGCTTTTTGAGAAAATCACTCAACTGAAATTATACAATAAGAAATAAACATTCTCAATTTAGATTAGCAAACACTCCTTTCTCAAGCTAAGTAAGATAAAAGGTCTTCTCCAGACATAGTTTTAAGCATGAAATTTTAAAACATTCCCTTGAAAAAGAGATCAGGCTGTCTCTTTTCGTTCATATAAACAGGAAAGTGAAAAGAAAGAACAAAATAACAAGAGAAAGGAGAGACAACAGTATTTCATTTATTTATCTAGTTATTTAGTTATTGCTTTTATTATCATCAGTGGCTATTACTGACATGACAAAAAATAGACTGAAAACTTAATTCTTGTGTAAACAAGAAAATTAACACTATCTTAACATATTTGCATTGAGGGAGAAGGGAACCAGTCTTTTAGCCTCTTGAAAATTTACAGTACATCTTCAATTTCAAAAGGCAAAAGAAAACAATTATTGTTTTAAAAGGGACAGCATTCTGTGTTATTTTATAAAAATCTTAAACAGTTGTGTCTCTGAAGTCACAGGTAACGAGGTGCAGCTCATCTCATAAGTATTTTGAGGTGGTTATACACACGATTATATTAGATTTTTTCATTCATTTCAAATCATTCTATTTTACATTGTTTAACTCCTCTGCCAAGTTTGATAATATACTACCAAACTATTCCCTGCTGAGCAGAAAAAAATGTATCCCTGGAGAAATTGTGTTTTAGGGTTCTTGTTTTCAGGGTGGTAGGTCCCTAGAGGAAAATTGCTTTGGAACTGGTAAGAAAGAATCAATAATCTTTAATTCTATCAGAAGTTTAATCTTGTAATGAAGCCTGAAAATTCCATTTTTGTTAATAGAAAGAGAACCAGCATGAAATGTAGAGAGCAAAACATTTTACTGGCAGCGAACAGCCAGACTTAGTCATCACAGACTCAGCATACAAATTTGATTTAATTATATTGAAGAGAAGGAGGGCAAAAATGGACTGAACCAGCACAGTCAGCCAAATGCAAACACGGCACACAACTCAAATTGTGTTACTGGTGGAGAGGGAATATGCTTTAGGTTTAGAGCTGAGGTTTTCATTTTTGTGCTATTCTTAAGAGTTCTGACACAAAACAATATCAGTCTTATCTAAAAGTATCTGTCCTTGCTGGAGATCTTTCCTCATTTCTGATATGGCTTCTTTGGAACAACACTTCACTTGTACTCACAGACAAAACCAATAAAAGAATCCAATAAGTGACATGCTCTTTGAGTCATTCCTTAATGGTCTTAGAAATCCATTTTTCTGTATCAACATATAATATCCTCTACCTCTAAGTACAATGCCGCTTATCCAAATGCAGATAAGATCAACATTCACTTGTTTTCCTTAGGATTCATGTTGTTTTCCAAATCGTTGCTAAAGAAATCTATTACTCTGAGAGTGAATCAATTATTCTTCACACAGAAAGGCAGCATGGCCTGAAGAAGTAACTCTGGATTGAAGTCAGGAGACTTGGAATTTTCTTCCAGTTTTGCTACAAAGGCAAATAATTCACTTATGTTTTTAAAGGTTTCTGAGTGACCTTTCTGTACTTAAAGATTTCTCATTTGTAAAATAAAAGCGTTGTTGAGAGAGTTCTTCACAGATCTACAATTCTATGATCTGAGCCTGGTTTATTAGATCTACAATACAATAAGCAAAATCAGCATAAATCCATTAGCAATGCCATTTCTCAGGCCATTCATTAGGAATCCACAAATTACCTAAAAATATGGTCAGTGTAACCAAAATGAAAGCCTACATTTTAAATTGTGTTTTGATTTTTATTTTTTTTCGTAGTTACAAACACAAAAAAGTATACGGAAAAAAATATACAGCTAGGTCCAAAATATTACACTGAACACCCGTTAGCAATATACTTCAAAATTATTCTACTTTGTAAAAATAAAATAAAATCCCCTAAAGAAAGGTAAAAATGAGAGAAATGCCCTATGGAAAGAACATAGAAAATTAACCTGGTGTGGCCAAAAGCGACCCAAAATGGAGCCAGGCAGTCATGATACACCTGGACTTCAGTCACGTACCCTGTGTTCTTACAAAAAACCATGAACAAAAACTATAAGGACTTCTGATGATGCTGCTAAGGGTCCTACCTGGATAAAGTCCCTAAGGAGAAGCTCGGATGACAGGCAACCATCAAAAACTTGTGGTCTAGTTGCAAGGACTTGTGGTCAGACTGCAAGGACCATCCAACCTCCTTACAAGTCTCCCAACTGTGACTTTCGAGGTTTTTGTTTTTAAAAATCCCTCACCCCCTTCACAGGGTGAAAAATAGGAGAAACACGCTTTCAGTTACTGAGGAAGCCTTTGTATCCCTGGTTTGCAAACCTTGGGAACAATAAAGCTGCTTTTTTGCTTCCAGATAACCCTGATTCTTTTCTGGGATTATTTCTAATTTAGGGTGGCAATTTAGAGTTTTTATGTTTTCTTAATATTTAAAGGAATCAGTATTGAAGAAGACATGAAAATCCACCAATATGGTTTCACCCCTTCATAGTTTACCTATGTTGTTTTTTCCCTAATTTTCTAATGTCCTCTGTGGACATTAGACATGTCTAAAAGACATCTTTTCTTTAACTGTGAGATTAATATTAAATGGCCATTCAAAACATGTTTTCGTTTTAGTTTCTTCTCATATTTAGAATTATTTTTAGTGTGGTCCTAGCTGAGGAATGATGTTTTCATTATTTTGGGGGCAGGTGAGGAGGGTTGGTTGTACAAATCTTATTTTTGTTCATACAGTTTCCTTCTTGGCTCCAACTTGCAGTAAACACACCCTTGCTTCATTTTAAAAGAGCTTCTTGCAGAAGGTCATTTATTAGGAATTTACTTATCTGTGAAAAACCCAATTGCTCTATTTTTGACAAAGTAAGCAAACTAGCATTGTATTTGAATGCTGTATAAGAAGCACACCAGACAGAGGTGGAAACAAGAGAAAAAATAGATAAATTTCCAGTTAAAGAAAATAGTTAAATACATCTTCGCGTTAAAAGGGTTAAGAGGAAAAGCATTTCCACCCCCCCATACTGAAGTTAAAGCATAGAGTTTATTATGTTTTCCCTTTAAAGTTAAAGTAAGAAAACAATTTATGACTGCTCCAGGGTTATTAATTTCCTTTCAGTGGAATCTTAGTGCCCCTTACTGATACTCAAGAAATGTTTTTTAGTAGCTATATTTTCTGGTATTCTTTTTAGATAAATATTTTTCTACTATGGTAATTATGGCAATCCTCTAATAACATTGTTTTACTCATCTGAGCTTTGCCAAGGTGCTAAATAGAAGTGAGTTCAGGTTATACTTCCAGATTCCTGCAACCCAACTGAAATTGCCAGTTAAACACAGTGCACTATTTTCAGAATCAACTACTTTCAGAATCAATTGATCTGCATGCGTTTTGTTGAATTCTTTTATTGAACTGTACATAAGGTGAACCATGATGTATTTCCTTTTTTTCTTTCCTTTTGAAAGTTTAAACCTATGTTTAAAAGTTATTACAGGCTTTTGGTAGACGATAGGTAGGTCTACCAAAATATAGGTTTTTAATGGAAAAGGGCCAACCATTAAAACATCCTTGTCCACCCATGTTTCCAGAGGCAACATAGTCCATGTCTTCTAGCTGCACCTTGGTAAGCTACCTCTATATTTCTAAGTAATATGCTTATTACTCCGTTTCTCTTTCTCTGTCTCTCTTTCTCCCTCATTTTGTCAAATTAGCCATTTTATATTGACTTACTATAATGGAAGATAAGAATTAAGCTCTCTATCACACACACAAAACCATGCATATACATACAAGTCAGATCATATATCACACACCACATAAAAATATCACTCACAGCTGATTTTTTTAATATATAATAGTTACAAATATTTTATTGTGTATATTTGCTCATTCTACCAACTGAAATAACCCTTAACTTCTTTTCTTCTATATAACCATCATTAAATACTGGTATAGTATGTGTTATATACACATATTTATGCACAGATAGTTTTTGCTTATGAATGACAGGTATACATTTTAAAATTCAAAATAAAAATTGTATAAAGATATTTAGTGAATTTGCAGAGTGAAGAAAGCATCTCTTTTTGGTGAGTCCTTGACTGGATTCCAGAAACCTTCACAGTAGTCAGAGCTCTGCCACTTACCAGCTGTGGAAGCTTGAGTGTGCCATTTCACCTCTCAAGTCTCAGATTCTTTACCTGTAGAAAGAAAACACTGGCATCTACTTTCTGAAATTTTGATCCAATTCTAATGTAAAAATATGATGTGATATCATATAAGATTATACTGTATTTGATTAGATTATTTTAGGTATTCTAACAGGTTTAAAATTGTTAGTAGAGAAACCCAAGACTAATACTGCTCCTTATGTCTAATCTTACAATAATGAAAAGATGGTCTTGTCTGTGAGTTAGATTTTCTATGCAGTGGATGCCTTATTTTACATTCTAAAAGCCTGGAAGAGTGCTATCAAACTTCAACATGCATCCAATTATTCACCTAGGTTCTTTGTCAAAATGCTGATTCTAATTCTGTAGATCTGAAGACAGGCCTGAATTACTGTTTTTCTAACAAGTTTCATGAATCTCACTTAGAGCAGCAAGGACCTACAGTTTAATTTCAGCTGAATGCATATAGACAGCAAATCTGCATTACTGCCTACAGTGAGTAGGCCACCATATTTTCTAACATACAAATCGAGCTCCCCATAAGGATTTTGAGTCAAGATATAAAGAAATCACTAGTGGTGTTCCTGTACAATTCAATTGACAATGTATAAATATTATCTACCAAATCAATGCAGACTACTCTATTTATAGGCTCTTAATAGAACTCCAAGCCGTCAAAAAAGGTGGAAAAATTTGAGTAATAATTTAGATGCTGTATTTAAACATCTTATGATATTCACTTATTAGCAAATTGTCAGTTTATTGAGAACTTTACTTTTTACCTAAACAATAAATTTACCTCAAACAAAATTTGTCCAAATTACTTACGAAGCATTTTTACCTAAAGTTACTACTACTTCTTATGAGAAATGCAATATTTTATTTTTTTCAAATCCTGCCACAAAAACTATAAATTAGAGAAATATATTTCACATTGACACTTGATCACAAAATCTGGCTACAAAGCTTGCTATATCTAGGAAGGAGAGCTAAGAAACACATTCTCCTATAAATGGTCTCATCCCAAGGCTGTAACCTCAAAAACAAAAGCAAACAAACAAACAGAAAGTGAATTTTGGTAATTTTCAGAACACGATTAAGACTTCTGGAACATAATCTGCTTATAAAATTTGTCCCAGCAACACTCCATCAGAAAACATTGCATTGAATCAGTATGACTTCTTTCTGTAGTTTATCAGGAAAGACCATGAAATGCAGTACTTTTTTTTTTTTTAATTCAAGACACCTAGTTCAAAGACCACAACCATAAATCATTGTCTTTGACACTTGCAACCTAATTTCGCTACCCCAGAGGGGGAAAAAGACTTGCATTATATCCTCAAGAAATCAAGAAAATCAAAGTCAATTTCCTTTTGAACTCTCCTTCTAAGGTATCAAGGAGAAGTAATCATCTTCTTACAAATCCTCCCACAACCTTCTTTTTAATGCTCACTGGAGACCTGAACAAACTCCTATTTGACACCCCAAATGCCTCTCCTCATACAGAATTTAATGGACAATCTGACCTTCAAAAATTGGTCCTCATTAAATCAATCAAATATGTGTCCTTTCCAGGAAAATGTGGTAGCAAACAGCCTTCGTTTTTTCTTAAAGTTTCTTCTCTTGAAGAAAGAGAAAGCAATTCACCCCTTTATTTATTAATTCACTTAACAAACACATACTGAAACCCTACCATGTGTCAGACATTAGACCAGCCCTGAAGATATAAGGATGAGGAAGAGAGTCACGGTTTCTGATCCACCCTGAACTTCAGGTGACGTAACTCAGCAGTGGCCAAGCTCAATCTAAAGTTTGAGTCCTGGAATGATTTGCCTTCAAATTCTTTGTTCCCCAACACTATAAACTTTTTCTAATATATTGAATCTCAATGTCTGTGAGAGCCAGAATGAACTGTGGATCATTATAAAGTAACCCTCCCAACCCCAAAACAAACAAGAAAAAATCTGGTTCAACTCATCTGGGGTTACTTTTGGGCTTCCGTCTTTTAAAATACCTGGAGAGGGGATTCTCCATATGGAAAAATTACATGTTATTATGTGGTTTTCTCCACATATTGTTTGTATACTCACTCAGGTATTAAAAAATTGATTGGGGAGATTAAAACAAGAATATGGTTTATAAAATGGCTTAACTGAAACTGCAGACAGCACAAAATCAAAATATTGATATGCATTTCTAGGTGTGCAATTTACTGCTGAGAATATCTTTTTCACCTTTCTCACTAAAAATATCTAGTTAACTCTGTTGTATTCTTCCTTTTTATATCCACTGCTTAAATGGAATGCCATTATGAAAAGAGTTCCAATTTATGTTTCAGATGTAAACTTCTGTGTTTCACCATAAAAGGAATAATTCATATCCAAAGCTAAAATCCTAGACATATTTGCAACCTGAAGGTTTTCTGGGTACTAAGACATGTCCTTTCCCTGGTGCCCAGAAAAAGGAGAACAGAAAAGTATAAAGGTGCCATGCTTTCTCGACAGTTAAACAGAAGAATGAAACTTGCAGACAACATGAAGAGTTTCACTACAAACACCCCTGATTCTAGATGTCCTGGCATTTTATATATTCATTTAAAAGCCTTCAAGGAGAGAAGACAAAAGGCTGCATCAGTTAAGAAGGAGCCTTGATGTCAGTGGCCAGGTGCAGGAATGGGCCAGTGTGTGAGAGCAAACAAATGTCTCAAGCAATAACATCAAGGAAGTTGTTCACAAGGTAGAACACGGTCTGAAGTGAAATGAAAATGTTGGAACAATGAAGATTATCTAGTGGTTCTAAAGGAAAAATGAAAAGATTCCCACAGTCAATGGCATAATATTGGAGTGTGACAGGATAGAAAATCATAATAAATGGAAGTGAAAACATCAGAAAGCATAAATCCCTCTTCTATTATTTCAGCTGTGTGGCTGACAGGGTCTTGGTGCTCCTGCCATGTGTCAGGACCTCTGAGGGGGGAGAGCCAAGTTAAAGATATTGGTCCACCAGAGACCTCCCAGCCCCATGTAATATCAGTGAGTGAAAGCTCTCCCAGAGATCTCCATCTCAACGCTAACACCCAGCTGCACTCAACGACCAGAAAGCTCCAGTGTTGGACACCACATGCCAAAGAAATAGTAAGAAAGGAACACAAACCTATCCATTAGCAGAGAGGCTACCTAAAATCATACTAAGTTCACAGAAGCCACAAAACACACCATCAGGCACAGTCCTGCCCACCAGAAAGACAAGATCCAGCTTCATCCATGAGAACACAGGCACTAGTCACCTCCAGCAGGAAGCCTTACCCACTGGGGGCAGACAACAAAAAACATGGGAACTACAAACCTGCAGACTGTGAAAAGGAGACCCCAATCACAGTAAGTAAAGCAAAATGAGAAGACAAAGAAACACACAGCAGATGAAGGAGTAAGGTAAATACCCAACAGATGAAACAAATGAAGAGGAAATAGGCAGTCTACCTGAAAAATAATTCAGAGTAATGATAGTAAAGATGATCCAAAATCATGGAAACAGAATGGAGAAAATACAAGAAATGTTTAACAGGGACCTAGAAGACTTAAAGAGCAAACAAACAGTGACAAACAACACATAAATGAAATTAAAAATTCTCTAGAAGGAATCAATAGCAGAACAACCAAGGCAGAAGAACAGATAAGTGACCTGGAAGATAAAATATTGGAAGTAACTACTGCAGAGCAGAATAAAAAAAAAAAAAAGAATGAAAAGAATTGAGAACAGTCTCTGAGACCTGTGGGACAACATTAAACATATGAACATTTGAATTATAGGGGTCCCATAAGACAAATAGAAAAAAAAACAAACAACGGACTGAGAAAATATTTGAATAGATTATAGTTGAAAATTTCCTTAATATGGGAAAGGAAATAACGAAGCCCAGGAAGTGCAGAGAGTCCGATACAGGAAAAATCCAAGGAGAAACACACCAAGACACATATTAATCAAACTACCAAAAAATAAATATAAAGAAAAAAATATTAAAAATAGCAAGGGAAAAGCAACAAATAACATACAAGGAAATCCCCATAATGTTAACAGCTGAGATTTCAGCAGAAACTCTGCAAGCCAGAAGGGTGTGGCAGGACATATTTAAAGTGATGAAAGGCAAAAACCTACAACCAAGATTACTCTACCCAGCAAGGATCTCATTCAGATTCAACAGAGAAATTAGAATCTTTATAGACAAGCAAGAGCTAAGAGAATTCAGCACCATCAAAACAGCCTAACAACAAATGCTAAAAGAACTTCTCTAGGCAGGAAACACAAGAGAAGGAAAAGGCCTACAATAACAAACCCAAAACAATTAAGAAAAAGGTAATAGGACAATACATATCGATAATTACCTAAAATGTAAATGGATTAAATGCTCCAACCAAAAGACATAGACAGGCTGAATGGATACAAAAACAAGACCCACATACATGCTGTCTACAAGAGACCCACATCAGACCTAGGGACACATACAGACTGAAAGTGAGGGGATGGAAAAAGATATTCTATGCAAATAGAAATGAAAAGAAAGCTAGAGTAGCAATTCTCATATCAGACAAAATTGACTTTAAAATAAAGACTATTACAAGAGACAAAGAAGGACACTACATAATGATCAAGGAATCAATCCAAGAAGAAGATATAACAATTGTAAATATTTATGCACCCAACATAGGAGCACCTCAATACATAAGGCAAATGCTAAAAGCCATAAAAGGGGAAATTGACAGCAACACAATTATAGTATAGGACTTAAACATCCCACTTTCAACAATGGACAGATCATCTAAAATGAAAATAAAAAAGGAAACACAAGCTTTAAATGACACATTAAACAAGATGGACTTAATTGATATTTACAGGATATTCCATTCAAAAACAACAGAACACACTTTCTTTTCAAGTGCTCATGAAACATTCTCCAGGATATCATATCTTGGGTCACAAAAGCCTTGGGAAATTTAAGAAAATTAAAATTGTATCAAGTATCTTTTCCAACCACAACCTTATAAGACTAGATATCAACTACAGGAAAAAAAAAAACTAAAGAATACAAACACATGGAGGCTAAACAATACACTACTAAGTAACCAAGGGATCACTGAAGAAATCAAAGAAGAAATCAAAAAATACCTAGAAAACAATGACAATGAAAACATGACGACCCAAAACGTATGGGATGCAGGGAAATAGTTCTAAGAGGGAAGTTTATAGCAACATAATCCTACCTCAAGAAACAAGAAAAACCTCAAATAAACAATGTAACATTACACCTAAATCAATTAGAGAAAGAAGAACAAAAAAACCCCAAACTTAGCAGAAAGAAAGAAATCACATCAGAAATAAATGAAAAAGAAGAAAACAATAACAGAAATCAATAAAACTAAAAGCTGCTTCTCTGAGAAGATAAACAAAATTGATAAACCCTTAGCCAGACTCATCAAGAAAAAAAAAGAGGACTCAAATTAATAGAATTAGAAATTATAAAGACGTAACAACAGACACTGCAGAAATACAAGGGATCATGAGGGAATACTACAAGCAACTACATGCCAATATAATGGACAACATGGAAAAATGGACAAATTCTTAGAAAAGCACAACCTTCTGAGACTGAACCAGGAAGAAATAGAAAATATAAACAGACCAATCACAAGCACTGAAACTGAAACTGTGATTAAAAATCCTCCAACAAACAAGAGCCCAGGAAGAGATGGCTTCACAGGAGAATTCTATCAAACAGTTAGAGAAGAACTAACACCTATCCTTCTCAAACTCTTCCAAAATATACCAGAGGGAGGAACACTCTAAGACTCATTCTTTGAGGCCAACATCACCCTGGTACCAACACCACACAAAGATGTCACAAAAAAAGAAAACTACAGGCCGGTATCTGTGATGAACACAGATGCAAAAATCCTCAACAAAATACTAGCAAACAGAATTCAACAGCACATTAAAAGGATCATACACCATGATCAAGTGGGATTTATCCCAGAATGCAAAGATTCTTCAATATACACAAATCAATCAATGTGATAAACCATATTAACAAATTGAAGGATAAAAATCATATGATCATCTCAATAGAAGCAAAATAACTTTTGCACAATTCAACACCCATGTATGATAAAAGCTCTCCAGAAAACAGGCATAGAGGAATTTAACTCAACATAATGAAGGCCATATATGACAAACACACAGCCAGCATTGTTCTCCATGGTGAAAAACTGAAAGCATTTCTACTAAGATCAGGAACAAGACAAGGTTGCCCACTCTCACCATTATTATTCAATATAGTTTTGGAAGTTTTAGCCACAGCAACCAGAGTAGAAAAAGAAATAAAATGAATCCAAATCATAAGAGAAGAAGTAAAACTGTCACTGCTTGCAGATGACATGATAATATACATAGAGAATCCTAAAGATGTTACCATAAAACTACTAGAACGTTTTAAGGAGCAGGATAAAAAAACTAATGCACAGAAATCTCTTGCATTCCTATACACTAATGATGAAAAATCTGAAAGAGAAATTAAGGAAACACTCCCATTTACCATTGCAACAACAAAAAATATAAAGTACCTAGGAATAAAACTACCTAAGGTGACAAAAGACCTGTATGCAGAAAGTTATAACACACTGATGAAAGAAATTAATGATGATACAAACAGATGGAGAGATATACAATGTTCTTGGATTGGAAGAATCAACATTGTGAAAATGACTATACTACCCAAAGCCATCTACAGATTCAATGCAATCCCTATCAAACTAGCAATGGCATTTTTCACAGAACTAGAAGAAAAAATTTCACAATTTGTATGGAAACACAAAAGACCCCAAATAGCCAAAGCAATTTTGAGAAAGAAAAATGGAGGTGGAAGAGTCAGGCTCCCCAAATTCAGATGATACTACAGAGCTACAGTAATCAAGACAGTATGGCACTGGCACAAAAAGAGAAATATAGATCAATGGCAGAGGATACAAAGGCCATAGATAAACCCTCACATATATGGTCACCTTATCTTTGACAAAAAAGGCAAGAATATACAATGGAGAAAAGAGACCTCTTCAATAAGTGGTGCTGGGAAAACTGGACAGCTACATGAAAAAGAATGAAATTAGAACACTCCCTAACACCATACACAAAAATAAACTCAAAATGGAGTAAAGTCCTAAGTGTAAGGCCAGACGTTATCAAACTCTTAGAAGAAAACACAGGCAGAACTCTATGACATAAATCACAGCAAAATCCTTTTTCACCCACCTTCCTGACAAATGGAAATAAAAACAAAAACAAACAAATGGCACCTAATGAAACTTAAAACCTTTTGCACGGCAAAGGAAACAATAAATAAGACCAAAAGACAACCCTCAGAATGGGAGAAAATATTTGCAAATGAAGCAACAGACAAAGGATTAATCTCTAAAATATACAAGCAGCTCATGCAGCTCAATAACAAAAAAACAAACAACCCGATCCACAAATGGGCAGAAGACCTAAATAGACATTTCTCCAAAGAAGATTGCCAGCAAACACATGAAAGGATGCTCAACATCACTAATCATGAGAGAAATGCAAATCAAAACTACAATGAGGTATCACCTTACACCTGTCAGAATGGCCATCATAAAAAACTCTACAAACAATAAATGCTGGAGAGGGTGTGGAGAAAAGGGTACCCTCTTGCACTGTTGGTGCGAATGTAAATTGATACAGCCAGTATGGAGAATAGTTTGGAGGTTCCTTAGAGAACTAAAAATAGAACTACCATACAACCCAGCAATCCCAGTACTGGACATATACCCTGAGAAAACCATAATTCAAAAAGAGTCATGTACTACAATATTCATTGCAGCACTATTTACAGTAGCCAGTATATGAAAGCAACCTACATGTCCGTCGACAGATGTATGGATGAAGAAGATGTGGCACATGTATACAATGGAATATTACTCAGCCATAAAAAGGAACAAAACTGAGTTATTTGTAGTGAGGTGGATAGTCCTATAGTCTGTCATACAGAGTTAAGTAAGTCAGAAAGAGAAAAACAAATATCGTATGCTGACACATATATATGGAAGCTAAAAAAAAAAAATGGTTCTGAAGAACCTAGGGTCAGGATAGGAATGAAGACCCAGATGTAGAGAATGGACTTGAGGACTGAGGGAGGGGAAAGGGCAAGGTGGGATTAAGTGAGAGATTTTCATGGACATATATACACTACCAAATGTAAAATCGATAGCTAGTGGGAAACAGTCACATAGCACAGTAAGATCACCTTGGTGCTTTGTGACCACCTGGAGTGGTGGGATAGGGAGGGTGGGAGGGAGACACAAGAGGGAGGGGATATGCAGATATATGTATATGTAAATCTGGTTCACTTTGTAATACAGCAGAAACGAACACACCACCGTAAAGCAATTATCTTACAATAAAGATGTTAAATAAAATAAATAAAATAAAAATAAAAGCCTTCAAGGACTTTGAACTCAAGGTTTATGTAAAATAAGTCTCTGAATAATGAGACAAGGAGAATTTTACTGCAGATTATTACTAGTTAGTGCATACATGAGGTTCATTTTTTTATGTCACATTCATAAACAAAAGTAGAGAAAGTGTTGCTAGGTATTATGTAAAACACACCACAAGAAAATGGCTCTCTAAGGCTATAAGTAATTTAAATTTTTGCGTTCAACAAAACACAATTACACAATCATCTTTCAATTTTCTTCCAGTTTTCATAATCAGAATTATGTGGATCTTTTGCTTAATGTTAAACATTATCCACATAATGCAGAATATGTTGTTATTAGTGAAGATTTTTGTGAAAGTTGAATTTTCAAAACAAACATGTCAGAATAGTGGGCTCTATACCATAAAACACTATGGAATAGTTGTTTAATTTTGCTTGTTGTCAAAATCACTTCTTCAAGGAGCTGTATCTAGTTTTATTAGTTATTTGGTCTAAATATATTGGTAAACTATATATTTCCTGTTTAATATGCCAAAAGCATTTGAAGAATTTTGAATCATATTGTCCCTCATTATAAAAAAACATCAAGTATTCAACTTATTATAGACAGTGTTTAAGAATACAGACTTCAACATGAGTCAGACTGGTTTGGTTCATGTTTCAGTTCTGATTCTTCCTCAAACAGGACCTAGGGCAGGTTATTTAATCTCCTATGATTCTTCTCCTTCTCCTATACAAATAAATATAAATCTCATAGAGTTTTCCTAAAGGTTAAGATCCATAAATTATGGATGAATTATGCAAATTATGGATAAATTAGGCATTATTACATTGTTACTTTGAATGGAGCAGAGTTGACATAAACTAATTGTTATTGGAAGTAAACACAAGTGTAGATAAACCCAATTTGTGATAATTTCAAGTAATCTTTAGACAGAGTTTTTTTTGTTTGTTTGTTTCTGGTTTTGTTTTTGCTGTATGTGGGCCTCTAACTGTTGTGGCCTCTCCCATCATGGAGCACAGGATCCAGACATGCAGGCTCAGCGGCCATGGCTCACGGGCCCAACCGCTCCACAGCATGTGGGATCCTCCCGGACCGGGGCACGAACCCATGTCCCCTGCATTGGCAGGCCGACTCTCAACCACTGTGCCACCAGGGAAGCCCTAGACAGAGTTTTTTAGGCAGAGTCTTGCGAGCTTTATCCTGTTCAGACAGCAAGGTAACTCAGCTGAGTACAGCAAACAATGGCAGTTGGACTTGAAATGTATTTGCTTTGGAAGTGTTTTATTTGACTTTTTGTTTTTTTTTTGCAGTTTCTCTTAATATTCCCAAATGATTTGTATTTCCTTTCTCAGGTTGGTAGAGCTTATTGAGTTGTTCCTTGGAGCTTTCTCTCCAGAATTCTTAATGTTTCCTTCTAGGTATTATCTACTTTAAAATGTCTTTCAGGCTTTAGACTTCTCTGGGAGAGAAACTAAGAAGGTTATATATAGTCAATAAGAGAGTTTTAAAGGACTGCATGAGTTGAAGGTATATACCTCTTAATGGTACTGAATTTGAAGAGAATTTGAAGATTTTTAAAGTTCATGTTTCTGGCTACCACTAACGGAGACATGCTCTTATAACATCCATAAATAAATGCCCAAGTATTACAATCAGGACTTGTCCAGCAATAAAGATTAAGTATTTTTAATTGAGTGCTCACATGTCTTAAAACAATCCTGAAATAACAAACAAACAAAAAAAGAAACCCCCAAAAAATCCAACCCTATTCTATTATACACTTCAAGCAAGGAAAATACTTTTAAACTTTGACCATTTCAATGTGAATTTTAATAAGTAACAGAAAGGTATAATTTAGTAAGAATCTTAATAAATGTAAAGAGTGTCACATAGTGAGACACGTTGGTATTACTAAAAAGTAAGATCTTTATGTCACTGTGTCAATAGAGTATTTATATCATCCTGGGTGACAGTAGATAAACTGACTTGCAAACCAGTCAAAACCTGTGCGATTGATATAAAAGAACTAGAAGAGAGAAAAGAGAATGTGGTCAGAAAATCTCAGGAAGAACAGTATAAATACCTTGGGACTTTGCATCATAGAGCTCATAAAATGAAAAATGTAAACTGATTTCTTTTTTTCTTTCAGCTCATGTAGAGAGATACTACATCAAAAATTTCTAAAAGTAGAGCATTCCATTGTTTTTATTATATTAAACTGGGAATAAAATGTAGTGATTTACTGAGGTTGTTGTAATAATGCATCAGAGCTATTTCTCTACAACAAAGAAATCAAGGAACTGAAAGAAAATCACAACACTCCTTAAATTATTAACTAGATTACTATGTTAACTATAATTAGCATGATATAAAGTTGAAAGAAAATGGTTATAAATATGACTAAAATGCCCAGTTCATTGAAAAATTAATTTTTCTCATAACTATGATGTCATGATATTCTGGTCATTGGACAGTTTATCTTTTTCATAACTGTAGTAGAATGTTAATAGTTGGGTAAGACTTAAGGGGATTTTAAGATCTTGTGACTAAATTAACATTAATTCAGAGTTTTCTAACAAGATATTGCTATAGAAACTCATACCTCAATCATTTTATTCAGCAGTTTAGAAAGGTGAGGATTTCAGGAAAAATCAATTCACTTCCATTTTATTCTCAAAGAAATAAAGAATTAAGCTAGATAATTGCTTCAAAATGAATACAAAAACTACGTGAGCAGGCATGCTTGCTTAGATATTTCTACTGCTCCTAGAATATACCAGTATCTTCCTACTGCCACCCATCAGGAGCCTGCAGTCATTCTGTGGGAATTCTTGTCACACTTTGTTCAAGCTAAGGTCTTCCAAGAGAATTCTTGGATGATGCTGAGTCATTAAAAAGAATTAAAAAGTTCTCAGTCATCCCTTACCTCTACAAACCTTGGGACCATGTTCAGGGTATTGGTTATAAATATATTATTAATGACACAGAAAATAAAATACCTCAATTAAGAATGAAGTCTGGGTCTTCCTTGGTGGCACAGTGGTTGAGAGTCCACCTGCCGATGCAGGGGACACAGGTTCATGCCCCAGTCCGGGAAGATCCCACATGCTGTGGAGTGGCTAGGCCCGTGAGCCATGGCCGCTGAGCCTGCGCATCCGGAGCCTGTGCTCCACAACGGGAGAGGCCACAGCAGTGAGAGGAACGCATACCGCAAAAAAAAAAAGAAAGAAAAAGAAAAAAAAAGAATGAAGTATGTAACAATGTATGGATACCAAGGGCGAAAGGGGAGTGAGATGAATTGGGAGATTAGGATTGACTATATAAACTATTGATGCTATGTATAAAATAGATAACTAATGAGAACCTGTTGTTTAGCATGGGGAACTCTACTCTGTGCTCTGTGGTGACCTAAATGGGAAGGAAATCCAAAAAAGGGGGGGATATATGTATACATATAGCTGATTCACTTTTCTGTACAGTAGAAACTAACACAACATTGTAAAGCAACTACACTCCAATAAATATTTTTAAAATTTTTTTAAAAAAAAATCAAGTATGTGAGTCAATACAAATCTCTTTGATATTCAGGTCAAATATATGGTTGTTATATAACTCATATGTCTCTTGTGAAAAATGAGGATAATAGTTGACAAACAGATACTGATATAAGCAATAGCTGAGACAAGTAACAGAAAAAAAGAAAGAAGAAGCCCACTGTATATGTAGTCAGAAAAAAAAAATCAGTTTTGATTGTAGGTATCTAAGCCGAGGCTACCTATGCAATAGTAAGTATAGCTGGAATAGCAGATTTAAAAAGAGTATCATTGTGACTACATTACCCAAAGTAAACTACAGAGTCAATGCAATCCCTATCAAATTACCAATGGCATTTTTTACAGAACTAGAACTAAAATCTTGAAATTTGTATGGAGACACACAAGACCCCAAATAGCCAAGCAGTCTTCAGGAATTTGGGAAAAAACGGGAATTCCCATTGAGGGAAAAAAACGGGGCTGGAGGAATCAGACTCCTTGACTTCAGACTATACTACAAACTACAGTAATCAAGACAATATGGTACTGGCACAAAAACAGAAATATAGATCAATAGAACAGGATAGAAAGCCCAGAGATAAACCCACACACCTATGGTCAACTAATCTATGACAAAGGAGGCAAGGATATACAATAGAGAAAACACAGTCTCTTCAATAAGTGGTGCTGGGAAAACTGGACAGCTACATGTAAAAGAATGAAATTAGAACACTCTCTAACACCATACACAAAAATAAACTCAAAATGGATTAGAGACCTGAATGAAAGACCGGACACTATAAAACTCTTAGAGGAAAACATAGGAAGAACACTCTTTGACATAAATCACAACAAGATCTTTTTTGATCCACCTCCTAGAGTAATGGAAATAAAAATAAAAATAAACAAATGGGTTCTAATGAAACTTAAAAGCTTTTGCACAACAAAGGAAACTACAAATAAGACGTAAAGCCAGCCCTCAGAATGGGAGAAAATATTTGCAAACGAATCAATGGACAAAACATTAATCTTCAAAATATACAAGCAGCTCATGCAGCTCAATATTAAAAAAACAAACCCAATCCAAAAATGGGCAGAAGACCTAAATAAACGTTTCTCCAAAGAAGACATACAGATGGCCAAGAAGCACATGAAAAGCTGCTTAACATCACTAATTATTAGAGAAATGCAAATCAAAACTACAATGAGGTATCGCCTCACACCAGTTAGAATGGGCATCATCAGAAAATCTACAAACAGCAAATGCTGGAGAGGGTGTGGAGAAAAGGGTACCCTCTTGCACTGTTGGTGGGAATGTAAATTGATACAGCCACTATAGAGAACAGTATGGAGGTTCCTTAAAAAACTAAAAATAGAAATACCATATGACCAGCAATCCTACTACTGGGAATATACCCAGAGAAAAGCATAATTCAAAAAGACATATGTACCCGAATGTTCATTGCAGCAATATTTACAATAGCCAGGTCATGGAAACAACCTAAATGGCCGTCGACAAATGAATGGATAAAGAAGATGTGGTACATATACACAATGGAACATTACTCAGCCATAAAAAGGAATGAAACTGGGTCATTTGTAGAGACGTGGATGGATCTAGAGACTGATATACAGAGTGAAGTAAGTCAGAAAGAGAAAAACAAATATTGTATATTAACACATATATGTGGAATCTAGAAAAATGGTACAGATGAACAGGTTTGCAGGGCCGAAATGAGACACAGATGTAGAGCAGATGCGTATGGACACCAAGGGGGAAAAGTGGTGGGTGTGGGTGTGTGTTGTGATAAATTGGGAGATTGAGATTGACATATATACACTAATATGTATAAAATGGGTAACTAATAAGAACTTGTGGTATAAAAAAATAAATTAAATAAAATTCAAAAAATAAAAATAAATAAAGAGTATCATTGCATGATCACCCCTCCAGTTTACCTCTGCTCAAAAAGTAACATAATAAGATTAGAATCAAGGATATGCCATATTCATTTTCCTGTCTAGTGAGAATAAGACACCACATCTGCAAAGTGGCCATGGCTTAAAACATCTTTCTGGGCAAATTAAAACCTGGAGAACCTAGGAAAGTAAAATCACAATAGGGAACACAATAAGCTAGAAAAACATCTTGTGTCCCTGTTATGGCTTGTTAGTTGTTAAATAATCTCCTTATAAAAAAAGAAAATTCAGTGGAAAAAGACACTTATACGTTCTGAAATTTGGAAAGCCTAATTTGTCCATATGATTTTGACAACAGAATAGACACAAAATACATATGCAAACATCATTTTATTAGAACAGCAAAGCTACATCTGACATTTTCCAACAGTTCACTTTTGGGGATAGAGCCTTTAAAAGTATTAAAAGCTCAGAAGCAAAAATGATGGATGTGAAATGTACAAAATTTGAGTGGAGAACAGTAAGGAGTTGGAGATATTTTCCATTTCATAAATTCTTAAAATTACTGCTGTATACCAGACTATATCTAATATTAAAAATGTGGTGTTACCTTAACTCAGTTGAATTTTCTGCTTTTTCCTACTCTTATTGTTCTATATTATTCCCTTGCTATTTTTCACCTCAGATCCTTTGTTTTCATTCATAAGTTTAATATTTTAGGTTGAATATTGAACGAGGAGGGTTTCCCCCATCATATTGTCTATGTGTGTGTATGTGAATGTTAATGGAAAACAAGTAAAAACAAGGAAAAATCTGAGCCTCGAAAGAAGAGAGCTGTGCATGAGTGAGATCCTCATTTATCTATCTTTTCCCTGAAGGAACTCAATAATCTGCATAGCATGGGACATTTAGGACTAAAACTTAAAAAAGATGATTGCATCATTTTCAGACTTTCCAGGACCGATTTCAGATATTCAAAAGCAGCTAGAAATTGAGGAGGGAAAACACATAAGGAAAAAAGTCATGTAGTGGTAAGACTTATCTGTATATAAACATTCTTGGAACCATTGGTTACAAAGAAAATAGAGTTCACATAGTAAGTCATGCAGACTTAAACAGGCTTCATAAACAACTAAGGTTTCCCATTCAAACCTAAGAATTGCTACATTTTAAGGGCAAACACTATGTTTGATGGCAAGGAGATCAATACTATGACTAAGGGCAAATAGAATTGTTCTGTCATGCAAAATGTAAAACTGAGCCTACAAAATATCAATATGATCAGTTAGTAATTTATTTGCCAAATAAAACAAATAAGCATTCTTCAGAAGAATACAG
Source organism: Leucopleurus acutus (assembly GCF_964270905.1). Classification (NCBI taxonomy): domain Eukaryota; kingdom Metazoa; phylum Chordata; class Mammalia; order Artiodactyla; family Delphinidae; genus Leucopleurus; species Leucopleurus acutus. The sequence continues at coordinate 20,537,461 of NC_139147.1, read as the reverse complement.
TTAAATCCAAATGAATTGAAACATATTGTACACAATAGCTAGTATGTAATAATAATAATAAAATCAGTAGAAATGCCAAGAAAGAAGAAAATGTGACACATTGTTAGGACAAAGACTGGTCAATAGAAAAAGACACTTAGATTAACCAGATGTTGGAATTAGAAAACAAGGGCTTAAAACATTCATTTTAAGCATGTTCAAGAACTTAAAGCAAATATATATATATATATATATATATATATATGATTACATGGTATTGCAGCACTAAAGAGAAAATTAAAAATAGAAATAATGATATTCTAAAGTTAAAAATACAATATATTCTATTAAAAAAACATTAACAGGGTGGATAACCAGTGAACCTGAGGATAGTTCAAAGATGTTATTCAATTTGAAGAACAGAGAGAAATAAGACTGAAAAAGAGAATAGGTACTATGTTACCTGTGAGCAGTATTGAGTTTTCTACTATAAGGGTAAACAGAGTCTTTTAAGGAGAGGAAAAAGAGACTGACAAGAACAAAAGTATGTTTGGATAAATAAATGCAAATAATGCCCACATGTGATGAAAAATATAAACAACAAATTCAGGAAGACCAATAAAACCTCAAGCAACATGTATATTATAAAGTAAAACAAAAAAATTCTTAGTCACATCATATTCAAACTGTTGAAAGCCAAGAAAAAAGATAAAAAATTAAGCCAAATAGATTAAAATGTTAGATTATATATAAGGTAGCAATAATACTAAATACAGTTTATGTGTCCTCAGAAACAACGGCTGCAAGAAAACAATGGAAAGAACATCATTAAAGTGTTGAGATAAAATCTTTCAACTAAGAAGTGTGCATATAAAGAAAATATACTTTAAAAATTAATGAAAAATAGATTTATTTTTTTCAGATCAGTGCAAGATGAGAAAACTTGTCACTAGGAGACATGCACTACAGAAAATACCAAAGGGAATTTTCAGCTGAAAAGAACACAAGATGGGAATTAAAATGCATATAAGGTATTGAGAGCATGAAAAATAATAAGTATGTTTATTAGTATAATGTAAAATTTGTGTCAAAAATAGCACAGAGAAGGGACATATTGAATTATATTGATGTAATGATCTTTAATTTTATGGAAAAATTTTAATTATTAGACTTTGATGACAAGGAATAATATTATAACTCCCTGCCAGTCACCCACATCAATAAAAAATAATATAAAATGGTATAGCTGAAAAACAAACAGAGGAATTAAAATAAAATAGCAGCTTAATTAATATACCCTAAAATAAAAAGCAATTACAGAAGAAGAAAAATAATAAGTAGAAGAAAAATAGACAACAAATGATAGACCTAAATCCATACATCACAATATTTGCATTAAATATAAAGAGACAAACAATCTATTTTGAGCACAGATATTGTTGTTTTTTATTACCTCTATTTACCCTGTTGGTGAGGGAGGGATCTCCTCCTGTAAATTATATGAAATGGCTGAACAAACAACACATGGCCCTGCACAGATGAAAGAGACTACAATTCATATTCACAAAGACTCACAGCATTGGAGGGAGGGCACTGCATACCCTCAGGGCCACACAAGGCTGCACTTAGGAACCGTGAATAAGCATAGGATGTGAGAGGTAGACTTTGTAGCAAAAAGAGGGTGGGTTGACCCTGGTTTTCTGAGGAAAGATGTAATTAGCTAATTTAAATAATTCCACATGCTGGCAGAAAACTGAGGCTTACTACTGGGCATAAGCAGGCACTATGCCTGGTCTCTATGATAAAGGGTCTTTGTTGGCAAGAGAACCTTATCTTCAGCAGCCATGGTGGGAGGGAAACTTGTGGGTAGGCTGTCTGTGACCTTCCCAATATTACCAGATGTCAAGACATCACTTAAATATTCGATCTTAATTTCAGATCTCACACCTAAATGGCCTGGCTGGGTTTTTAAATAAAAGCTTCAAGTATAGAAAAAAAAAAACAACTTAAATATAAAAAATCAGATGGATTAACAGTAGTAGGATAGAAAAAGGCATCCACACAGTAAAAGTAAGAAAACAAGTGTGGCTATAGTTAGACAATACAGATTCTAAGGCAAGTAGTATTACCAGTAACAAAGAGGAACTTTGCATATGGACAAAAGGGTAATTTTACCAGGAAGATATATCATTATGGGATGTGTATGTACTGAAAATCAGGGCTTTACAATACTTGAAGCCAAAATAAAGACAACTAAAGAGAGAATTAGACAAGTTTACTCTCATAATTGAATATTCTAAAACATATTTATCAGTAACTCATAGAACTAGATAAAAATATTACCAAGCACCTAGAATATTTTAAAAACATTATCTTGCAACTTACCTCAATTGAAATTTATAGAATACTACACCTTACTTTTCAGAATTCACACAGGAATTTCACCAAAATAAACAATATGTTGAACTATAATATGCCTTAAAAAAGAAAAAAGAAGAAAAAGTACAGAGTATGTTCTTCAACCACATGGATTAATTTAGAATCAATAAAAATCAATCAATTAAAAAAGACCCAAATATCTAGAAATCACACACACACACACACACACACACACACACACACGCACACACTACCATACACTCTGCTATGGTCTGAATGTTTGTTCCTCCCCAAATTTGTATTTTGAAAACCTAAACCCCATGGTGATGACATTAGGAGCTGGGGTCTTTCAGAGGCAATTAGGTCGTGTGAGTCCTCATGTTGGAGATTAGTGCTCTGATAAAAGAGACCCCACAGAGCTCCCTAGCTCTTTTTGCCAAGTGTAGATACAATGAGGAAGTCTGTGATCTGAAAGAGGGCCCTCATGTGACCATGCTGGCACTCCGGTATTAAACTTCCAGTCTCTAGAATGGATTAAAAAAAACACATTTTTGTTGCTTGTAAGCTACCCAGTCTGTGGTATTTTATTATCGGGACCCAGGAGGACTAAAACAAATACACTTTTAAATGATCCATGCATCAAAGAAGAAACTACAAAAGATTTGGAAACTGTGAGTAAAATGAAATTATGACATTAAAATGAGTGGTTGCTTCTATACCTTTACATTTTTATATTAGGAAAAAGAAAGGTTTAAAATCACTGAAATAAGTTTTTATCATAAAAAGCTAGAAAATGAAGAGAAAATTAAACACAAAGTGAGAATAAGGAAAGGAATAATAGATATAAGAGCAGAAATCAATGAAACACAAAACAATATAAAATATTAACAAAGTCAAAGTTTTTTTTCTTTGAGAAACTTAAGGAAGATTGGAAATGAAAAAAAGAAAGAGAAAACAAAATGATTACTACTAAGAATGAAAGAGGTGATAAGGTAGAGATCAAACCAGAATTAAAATAAAATAAAATAGTATTATAAAAAACTCTATGGCAATTCAGCAATATAGGTAATAATGAAAATTTATTTGAAAAATAGAACCTACTATGATTGTCACAAAAATAAAATTTAAAAAATCGGAATAAGGGTATACCTATTAAGTAAATTAAGGTTCTTATATAAAAAAAAAAAGTCTCCACAAAGAACATCTCCATGGCCAGATAATGTCAGGTGTGAACTCTGTGGTTCATTTAAGAGAGAAATATTGAAATCTTAGAAAATCCATTTCAGATAACACTGAGGAAGAGAACAACTCCCAACTTATATGTCAACCTGACAGACACATTATAAGAAGAGAGAATTATAGACCAAGATCACTCATGATGATAGAAAACTCCTTACCAATGCATTAGTAATTTAAGTTCATCTGTACATTAGAAAAACTCAATGGTACCTTAATGATTGAGTGGGGTTTATCTCAGAAATGCACCTGGTTGAATATTTAAAAATCAAACAATGTAATTTTCCATATTAGCAGATTAAAAATTATATAACCATCCCAATAGGCATAAAAGTTATTAAATAAAATCAGTAAATAACATATTCAGAAAATTATTAACAGAAGGGAATTTCTTCAAACTGATAAGTGGAGTCTATAAGAAACCTAGTGTTAATATCATATTTAATTGTGAAATAGTGACCTATCTTCCTGCCCCTAATAAGGAAAAAATATCAAATATTTCTGCTGTCATCAGTTTTCTTTTTTTTTTCTTTTTTTTTTTTTTGGTGGTACACAGGCCTGTCACTGCTGTGGCCCCTCTTGTTGCAGAGCACAGGCTCCAGACGCGCAGGCTCAGCAGCCACGGCTCACGGGCCCAGCCACTCCGTGGCATGTGGGATCTTCCCAGATTGGGGCATGAACCCTTGTCCCCTGCATCGGCAGACGGACTCTCAACCACTGCGCCACCAGGGAAGCCCCATCAGTTCTATTAAATATTACTCTGGATGTCTTAGCCTCCAGTAAAATAAATAAATAAATAAATAAATGGAAGGAGTATACAATATATTTAGATTGTAATATTAAAATGTTCAGTCTTCCAAAATTCATGCATAGATGAAATGTAACCCCAATTAATATTCCAACAAGCTTTCTTTTGAGAATTGGGTAATATATCCTAAAATGTATATGGAAATAAAAATGATCAAAACTAACCAAAACAATCTTTAAATAGAACAGATTTGGAAGATTTATACTACTTGATTTCAAGACTTTGTCTAAAGCTACAGTAATTCAGACAATGTGGGAGTATGGAAGTGGCAAAAGGACAGATATAGATTAATAGGACAGAATAGAGAATCCAGAAATAAACCCACACATTTGATTGATTTCAGCAAAGGCATCAAAGCAATTCAGTTGAGAAAGGACAACCCTGCCTACAAATGGTGTTGAAACAATTGGCTAAAATAAAAAAAAAAAAAAGGACCTCAACATCAATTTCATACTATACACTCAAAAATTCATTATAGAGGGGTCATCAGCCTACCCACACTTAATCCTAAAACTATAAAGCTGCTGGAGAAAAAAAAAATGCAATACTATCTTCAGCAAAGTAAAGATTTGTTTGAGCAGATCCAAAAACTGCTAAGTATTAAGACAACTTTTAAAAATTTGTCTTCCAGTTAAGAAATTCTGCTTATTAGAAATCATTAACCAGAAAATTAAAGACCATCCCTAGAATTATAATAACATTCAAAATTCTCTCTTCTGACATAGAACTTGTGTCCACAATATGGAAACTACTAGAAAACAACAAAATAAATAAATAAATAAATCCCAACGTAAAAATATTTGGCCAAAAATGTGAGCAGCTACTACACAAGCATTTGTAGGAATTGCCGATTAATACATAAGATATTCCTGTACATATTTATATAATAAGAAGTACAAATTGAAATGAAAATGGTGTATCATTTCATACCCACGTGAGTGATTAATACGGAGAAATCTGATAAAACTAATGGTTGGTGAGGTTGTAGAATGACTGGAATTGCTTACATTTCAGGAGTTGGGATATAACATGTTATAACAGCTTGGCAAAAAGTTTTCACACTTTTTTATACTGTTTAACATATCCCTCCCCTAGGACCTAGTAATTCTACTTCTAGATATTAACCCAAGGTCAACAAATCATACGTCTACAAACTGTTTATCCCAGTTTTATTTATGATACCCCCAAATTGGAGACCCAAATATTCATCAACTGAAGAATGGATAAACAAATAGCAGTGCATTCATACAGTACAATAATACAGTTCAATTAAAAAAAAACACTAATAGTACAACATGGTTGCATAAAAAAAACATTTTTCAATGAAAGAAACTAGGCATAAAGAAGGACACACTGTATGCTTCCATTTATAAGAAAGTCAAGACAAACAAAACTGATGTATAGTAAAATAAATCTAAAAAGAGATGTCTAAGAATGTTGTGATTCCCTGGAAGGGGAAACACTGAGATCACAGTTTAATTGCAAAAATATGAGCAGCTGTTGGGTGACAGAGTGGAATTCTGTAAGGAAGGGTTTTAGAGCTTTCAATGAAATGAGTCATCAGGATAGAATTTTGGAGCTCTCGCTGTCTTCTTCTCCAGCCATGAGTATGAAAATATCTGGCTCCCCTGGTGCCCAGCTTAGGTAGGTAAAGGAATACAAGGCTGGTACATAGAATGAGCTTGGATGTTTGGCAAGCAAAAACAAATAGAATGAAAAAAATGAAGGAGAAACAATGCCTCATTTCCAATGCCAACAAATACACAAATTATAAAATGACTGAAATGAATGAAATGTTAAAATTTTTGACAAGATAGTAGAAAATTAAACTGGGGATTATCTTCCCCTCTGCACATAGCTTTATTTTGTAAAATAAGGAGCAGTGGATGTGAGAGAGAATTGTGTACAGCAAGAGAAGAAAGGATGCCAAACAGAAGGGTTGCTCCCAGTGTAATTATACAAGAAAAGGAATTGTGGAAACACTGTTACTGTAAATGCTTAAAAATATTTTGCTATTGTGCTTTCCCTTTCTTCTTTCCCCATTTCTACTACCACCCATTTAAATTTTCATTAAAAACATCTCTATCAGTTTTTGTTTTCATTATGTGTAACAAAAGCTAGGGAAGAATACTGGGAATGACTACCTAAATGAAAAAAAGTCCATATTTTTGTCTAAGAGTGACATCGACACTTCCAACTGGATATGATTCAAAAAGCAGAGAAAGAAAGGGGAGGGATAAGACTTAATTGAAATGTAAAATGAAAAAGGGATATAACGTGTAGTTTCTGTTAGACAAGGATTGAAAGTAGTTTTCTTTTAACAAAACAGTGTTTCATCAAATAAGCCATTTCTGGTTTTGCCCAGGTGTCATGGATAGAAATGCAGAGCAGAAGTTGCTTTTTATGTGTAACATGGTAGATTTGAATATGTTAAAAATCTAAAGGCATAAACTTAATCATTATACAGACTTACTGACATGGAGTTATTATTTAGAGTTCTCTTCTCCACTCTACAGCAAACACTGACCCAGAATTTTCTACATCCATAAACTAAGTGCTTATTCTCAAATGAGTCAACTTCTAATGCTTCATTAACTCTAACAGGTCACAAGCAAAACCCTAGTCTTTTATTTTTTTAATATTTATTTATCTTTGGCTGCATTGGGTCTTCATTGCTGTGTGTGGGCTTTCTCTCGTTGCAGCGAGCAGGGGCTACTTTTCCTTGTGGTGCGTGGGCCTCTCATTGCGGTGGCTTCTCTTGTTGCAGAGTATGGTCTCTAGGCACATGGGCTTCAGTAGTCGTGGCACGTGGGATCAGTAGTTGTGGTGCACGGTCTTAGTTGCTCCATGGCATGGGGGATCTTCCCAGACCAGGGCTCGAATCCATGTTCCCTGCATTGGCAGGCGGATTTTTAACCACACTGTGCCACCAGGTAAGCCCTCCTACTGTCTTTTGAATTGCAACATTAGAAAGCAATATAATTTATTGTGATACTTAGTGGAGTTAGGGATAACTAAGCTTTTCCTTTAAACTTACACTACCTATGACTTGGGGCACATCTGTGCCACAGGTTTCTTGCCCACTAAAAATGCAAGAGGGATATGTGAATGAAATTATATTTGGGCCACAGATTCTTCCAAACACTGGACAAACTGTGATCAATAATCCAGATGATGTCCTTGTACTAGAAACCTAAATTCTTGTAAATGAATAAGGAAACAAATAAATGAACAAGATGATTTTATGGGGTGGTATCTGTCATGACGAAAGTGAAAAGGATAATGTGTTAAGAGTGACTAGTTATGTAGACGCTTCAAACTGGTTGGTTGTAGAAGATCTCAATGAGGAGGTGACAAATGTACAGTTGTTTCATTGATAGGGAGGAAGAAGGCTTTGGTGGTCAAAGAAAAGCATGTAATAGGTTAAGTAGTAGGAAATGGAATGTGGTAGAAATGGTAGAAAACATCATGGCTAGATCACATAGGAACTTGTAGACTCTGTGACAGGTGGCAGTGTTTTCCCATCCATATCCATTCTCTACCCTCTCTCTCCTGTTCTTTGCATCCAGAAGTCTGAACTGTGTAAATTGCCACAGTGAATTGATTTATGCTCTGTTCTCCAGTTGTGTTTGGCCAACTGCTGACTCTAAAATGAGATCAAGAGGACAAGAGGAATAGAGGTTCTGGTATGCATTCACCTCATCTACTTCCCTACTAAGTCATCGTGAGACAGCTGCATCCTCTGACAGAAAGTCCCAACTCCTATGAGGTAGCCCTTGCCCTAGCTATTCTTTCTGGATTCCTATAACTGACCCCAACTCTTCAAGTCCAGGCTTGGTAAAGTGTCCCTGTTATTTATAGTCCTGAATCACTGTCCTGTCCCCTGCTGGTTGACCTAAACTCTGACTGCACCTATGACAATAATACTATTATTCAACTATTTTTTAAGTGCCAAGTTTGAATGAGCTCTCTGTTTCCTGTGGGGACCGTATCTGGCACAAACATAATAAAGATTTGGTTTTAGTTATAAAATGTACATGATAGGCAAAATGCTATATACAGTTTTTCATAATTGGAAAACACAATGCACTCTTAGTCGCACTATGGGAACCGGAGCTGTCACCATTGCACCTCTCTCTCACTCTCTTGGTCAATGACCAACAGTGGTCAGGCCAAGAGGTTACATTTGTGACCTTAGAACAGCATGAATTTGAATATTTTCAGATAAATTTATTGACTTTTTCTCCTTCAACCTCTCAAGTTGAAAAAGCAGAATGACATATCAGGAGCATGACTAATACTAAAAAACAAGTTGTAGGCAGTTTTAAGAAAAGTTGCACTTCCACTCAAAAACAATGCAAGATGATAATGAGGAAAAAATTTGTAGAATTAATTTTGCTCACATAAGTATTTCCCTGAAAATCTGTATAATAAGAAAAATAGAAAAGGGCATCAATTGTCTGGACTACTAGAAGGCATTTGCAACATGGACTACTAGAATGCAAGAATTTATTACACCTAAAGTGTTGCTTGCTGCAAAGCATTATTAAATCATTATTTCTTCTCCTAAAAAAAGGAAATATTGAATTTTGTAAGACAAAACATCTGATCTAAGTATATGCTGTTCATTTGAGAAATACAGTGATTCTCTTGAGACAGTTCAGAGCTACTAGTTTCTTTAGCAAAAGATATAAATAAGAAGACCCTCAATCTAAGTCTAGGTTTCATATAAACAGATAAAATGCTTGAGCTATTCTCTGAAGCTCTAGCAATCTCTCCTCATAAAACTGCATCCAAAAAGAAAAAAATACATTGTGTTTACACAAGCAGAGGTTTGAACAAAATCTGGTGATTTTAATCAATATGAAGAGCCAGAAACTGGGTTATCTGAATAGTTGAGATCAAAATCTCACTCTTCCTTTAACAGTTTTGTATCTAATTTACTTATTTTAAACATTTTGCAGATGGTTAGGGATAAAGATATGAGGAAAGAGAGTCTTGGCAATGTTTATTGAAAACTAATTTGTGTGGAGTAGATATATAAGGGCAGAAAATTTGGTAAATATTCACCAAGTTAAAGCATTTAGTCATGACTTTAAGAAAAGTAAGTCAAATCTACATACTATAAAGGAAAAAGTTGACAAGTATGTAAGAAAATTAAACCATGCAGTATTTTTACCAAGTCCAAATGTCATTTTCCCTACATGACTTAAGGTAAAACTATTATCTCTTTTAAAACAAGTGGTTCCTTTGTCAATAAATTCAATGAAGCAAAAAGCAAGGCCAATGGAAGTATATGTTAGGTGCTGAGTATTTGAAAGGTTAAGATCTTTGTTGTTGAAGGTGATAGTGATGCTGTTTTAGGTAGTGCTGGGGGAAATGAGAAAGCTTAATGATCTTGTTCATTTAAAGGATCAAGGCCACCTGGGCCCAGATATTCTAATAAATCACTTTGTTTACATAACACTATGCTGAATGCTGATTAAAGTGAGAGAGAATAAATAAACAATTATACAAACAACAACAAAATACTTCCTTCATACTTCTAACAGATTCTGAATATTCTAGGATTTCCTTATCTATAAATCTTCCCTCTTTGGGCAAACAGTCTAAAGAACACTCTCAGACTTAACATTTATTCATTTTCAACCTTATTAATTATTTATAAATTCTTAACATTTATTCATTCATATTGATTTATTGGTTCATTCAACAGATATATTTGTGTGATGCCTACCAAATGTCATGATGATATTAGGTAATGAGAATACTCAAATTAGAACACAGAGACACAATTTCCACTATGAGGAGAGTTAACACTCTTTATTTACAAACTAATAATGTGACAATTAAAAGCAAAATAAAAATCAACTGTTACTTTGCAGTTACATCAGAGTTTTGATATTCTTGGTGAGGAATGAAAAAATAATGAGACTGGAGTCCTTGTATTTAAACTAGTGTTTATTAGTACTTACTAACATAGTTTTACTTGTATTTTGTTTTTTAACCAAGGTTAAGGAAGACCATTATAAATATAAGAGATTGAGAATGTTGTAATGTTATTACCAGGTGTAACTTATTGTAAAGTGTGTCTTATCTGGAAGCTTTAAGTCAATTTCAGTGCTCCAGAGAGAGGGTCTTCCTTTTTACAATAGAAATTTGAAGAAAGTATTTTTTTTCTGGGCAAAGGCAGGAGTATACATGCATTGCTTACAGCAGGTAGGCTTATATTAGGTCTTTTTTAGAATGAACTAAACTTGAATCTTTCCCCTCCCAAACACTGTCTAAATTAAACGTATACATTAATTTTTAATAATTTACTTCATTTTACCTCAAGATATTATTAGAACTTATGATTGATTTTTAAGCAACTGACATTCTCTAATGACCCATTTTCTAAATAGACTATCAAAACAATCTCACAACAAACAATTAAAGTATAAAAGCAATGACATTTCTGAAGTATAAGCTCCTCTTCAGCTCCAGTGTGTGTATAATACTCACTGATCTCACTTGGTACAGATTTGACTTGATATGGATTAGCTGTACTTTAATCTGCTAAGATTCTGGTTCCCGCATCTTGCATCATTCCCTTGATGAAGTTAAATAAGCTTAGAGAAACGGTGCTGCCACTGAGATTCTAAATTAAGTAGTTAGTAATCAATCAGAGGAAGAAGAAAAAGAAGAAGAAGAAGCAGAAGAAGAAGGAGGAGAAGAAGAAGAAGGGGGAGAAGAGGAGGGGAAAGGGAAGGAAATGGAGGAGGAAGAAGAGGAGAAGAAAAAGAAGACAGAGAAGAAAGAAATGTGTCATTGATTTTAACTAAAAATTCTAGACCACTATAGGTCAAAGAGAGAGTTCCTGGAAATAGACTTGGATATCCCATTCCAGAAACATAACAGGTGTCAGGATCCTGAGAAGAATGAATGAGGCCGCTACACTTCTGGGTAGGTCAAGCCCCAACTACAGAAGGATACTGGGTGACTCAGTCCCTTGCCAACCCTCTTGAAGCCTGGTTTCACCTTTGAACCTAGGAGTTCCACAAAATGAAGCATCAGTTTCTCATCTTGGATTACTACCTCTTTTATTCTCAAAGTGTTTTCATTAAGATTAATATCTGTTTTATGGATATTTTATAATAATAAATATATTATATATGGCATAAGAAAATCAGACTTTTATATATGATTAATGCTAGTTATAAAAAGTATACATTTTACTTAAAGTTTTATGTAAATTGCAATTAAATAAATTTTAAGCTCTCTATTATGTAACTACAAGTCAAAACTATAAAAAGGCTAAACAATTTAAAGATAAAATGTTTAAAAGCTAATAATGTCATAATGCAAAACACTGAGAACATCAAACACTGGTGAGGATGTGTGGCAACGTTCCAAGGACTCTCTCATTCATTGCTGGTGGGAATAGAAAATGGTACAGCCACTTTGGAAGTTTGGCAGTTTTGTACAACACTAAACATAGTCTTACCATGCCATCCAGCAATTGTAATTCTTGGTATTTACACAAATGAATTGAAAATGTGTATCTACACAAAAAACTGCAAGTGAATATTTGTATCAGCTTTATTCACAACTTCCAAAACTTGAAAGCAACCAAGATATTCTTCAGTAGGTGGATGGTTAAACACACTGTGGTAATCCAGACAACAGAATATTTATTATGCAGTGCTAAAAAGAAATGAGTTGTCAAGCAATTAAAAGACAAAAGAATGTGAAATGCATCTTGTTAAGTAAAAGAAGCCAGTCTGAAAAGGCTATACATGGTATTATTCCAACTATATGATATTCTGGAAGAGGCAAAACTAAAAACTGTGAAAAGATCATCAGTTGCCAGGGGTTGGGTAGGGGAGGGATAGAGCACAGAAAAATTTTAGGGCAGTGACAATACTCTATATAATATTTAATGATGGATACATGCCATTCTACATTTGTCCAAACCCACAGAATCTACAACAAGAGTAAACCCCAATATAAACTATGGACTTTGGGTGATTATGATGTGTCAATGTAGGTTCATTGATTATAGTGAATATACCGATCTAACAGGGCATGCTGATAATGAGGAAGTGTGTGTGTTTGTGGGGAGGGGGTGTATGGGAAACTCTGTACTTTCTGCTCAATTTTTCTGTAAACCTAAAACTGTTCTTAAAGAAAAAATAAGGTTTAACAATTAAAAACAATGAATAATCCTCCAAAGTGTGTTTATAAAAAGGTTTTGCTGTTTTGTGCATCACTTCAGGAAAAAAGAAATATTATCAGAGTAACTAAACCAATCATTCTTTGTAGTATAAAGGGATTTTTGTAGCAACTGATATAAATTTAAACAGAAAATATTGCAGAAAGGTAAAAAAATAAAGCAGAGGAAATGAAAGGCCCGCCCAGTAGAAACATTGTACTATAAATAGCAATGCTCAGATCATGAAAATCAGGGCTTTGACAAATCCACAGCTAGGTTGTCTGTGTGAATAACTACTCTGTTTTGACAAATAACATAAGTCATTTGAAAAGCTTATTCTGCTGCCACCAACTGTGGAATTTTTTCCCTGTCATTTAGAGTTGCTGACAGGAAAATAATGTGGCTACTAACAAATTCATCATGCGGTAATTTTGAGCTTTGAGTACATTCTGATTTCTTTCTTTTTTTGCTTCAATATTTCAGATATTGATTATAAGAAGGGCCCCTACTCACCACCCCTTCCGATATGCATGTTGTTTATATGTGATATTGCAACTCTTCCCAACTAGAAGTGAACTTGCTTTCTCTGATTTCTCTGGAATCAGAGCTGACTTTGTGACTTGATTTGGCCAGTGGAATGCAGGGCTGTCACAGCTTGGCATTCTGAGTACAGGGCTCTGGAGGCCGTTCATGCTGCACTCTCTTGGAACTCTGCCCACTTACCTTGAGAATAAGTTGGACTGGCCAGCTGCCTGATGAGAGACTACCCTGAACAGAGCCGACCCACCCCAGCTGAGGCAGTCTTAGACCAGCCAGCCCCAAGCTGACTCACCCCCTGATTACACCAAGGTCAGTCAAGTATGACCTAGATCTGCAGAACTTTCCAAAGACTCATTATCATGAGACAGAAGAAAATGATTGTAGTTTTAAAACTCTTAAGTTACAAGTGTTTGGTTACACAGAGATAGCTAACTGGTAAAGAATCTTAAATGAACTGCTGACTTTGATGGTCTCAAATCCTTCATTTTTGTTTAACAGATATTTATGCAAATCCACCAAGTGCCTAGAACTCTGCAAGGCACTCGGGAGGAAATAAAAATTGTGTGAGAATATGTCTTTTACTCCAATTAACATAATTCTTTGAGGAGAACAGTACTGTATGCCCTAGGTTATGCTTTGATATTTATGCAGACTTCAAATTTGTCTAATCCATGACAATGCCCTCATTGTGAATCTAGAGATGCCACCAAGATTTTCTGACTTCCAATGACCTTTAGAAATATGCATATCAGAGCAGTCTCTTCATGGAAGGCAAATCTTAGAAAACAATGTGTATATATTTTTGTATTGACTAAATTAAAATAATAGAATTAGTTAATAGATAAGTATAACTAAAGTCTCTTTTATAGATTTTTATCTTAAGTAAAAGTCTATTAAAATTACTTTGTATTAAATATAAAAAAGGAAAGGTATCTACAGTTTATTTTATTATTGAAATATTTTAATCTTTATGTTAACTATTTGAATGTTAAGTACAATACCATTTTTTTCTGTCCTTGTTATTATTGCATCAAGAACTACAGTTCTCAGCAATAAGAGGATGCCCAGAAGATAAAGTAAGTCTTTTTTCTCAGGCAACTACTTTCTCACAACCACACTTACTAGATAAATTCCCCATGCCTGACTATACTGATGCAAAGAGACCCACATTCCAAGACTCTGGATCATTCCACAGCACCCTTGGTGTAACCAGAGACCTTCCAACTACCTTAAAGGCAAAAGAGTTAGTCTTGCAAAATCCCAAAACTGCCCCACTGAGAAATATCCCTGGGAGAAACTGCCTATATTAAATTGTATTATTTTTAAGTAGTGAGAGGAGGACAAAGGGAATATAACATTTTTAGGAAGGAAGGAGAAAAATGGCTGTATGCCATAGAGGCTAGGCAACTGGGCCAGCAAGAAGAAATCCTCAGTTTATCTTTCCTTTCTACCCACTGCTGAGCAAATTAGAACTTCTCTAGTCATCAATGTGCCCACCTCCATGGGATTTTTATGAGAATTATAAGCAACAAAATTTAAAAGATTCTTAATATTCACAATCAGGAAAGAGCATAGAACATATGAGCTCCTTTGAAGTAGATTCTTTAAGTTCTGTACCATCCATCACCCCAAATTACAAAATGTTACATACAACACAGTAGAGTTTACACTAGTTAAGCATAAACATATTCCAAGTGAAAATTTGTTTTATTTAAAGTTGAAACTCATGTGCACATCTTACACACACACAAACATATATATATACACATATCTTACTATATCACCAATCAGGAACAGGCTTTTATTCCAAAGGTTTAAGGTTAATCAGACAAAAGAGATATTTTTCTTCTTTTGTCCATTTTTTATAAACAATACTACTAACTATTTCACTGATTTCTATATGCATTGAAACAGTCTGGATCACTCCCCTTTACATCTTCACTGTTACCATAAATCACATCATCCAATGTAATTAGTGTAAGCGTAGGAAGTTTTAAGAAAATGTTTATTTTTTTATGTAACAGATGAAGGAGACAAGTAGGAAACATGAGCAGGAGAAAGTTAGTATGCACAGATTTGAAGTGATCTTAGGAAAACCTTGTACACTCTTGGAATTTAAATATATATAATATATAGTTAGATATTTCTTATGGCTGGTTACTATAGCTATTTATAGACATACAAAATGTTTTGCCTTCCAATTATTCAGAACTTCATTTTACCTAATTCTTTTTGTCCTTAGAGTTGTATTAAACCGCACAGCAATCTATTATGAAAATAGTGTTAGTTAAGTGAAGGATAGATAAATGAGCAGAAACCCGGTGTTTTGTCAAAAGTTTTAGTTTCTTCTTAGGTTCAGAAGATTCGGTAACAAAAAGACACCACTTGTCACACAAATAGACAATTTCAACTTAACTTTAATAGAAAATCATTAAAAAGGAAGAAAGAGAAATGAAAAGGGGAAGAAAAGTAAAAGCATGTACATCACCAAATTGGGCCAACACCTACCTCCAGACTTGAATGGAGCTAGGAAGTTCTTTGAACAGCAATCTGGAGTCCCATTTGGGAAGGTCCTGGGCAGTGCGTCTACTCTGCAGGTGAGACTTCAAATTGCAGTTTAGGGGAGTCCCGCTTATAATACCAGGCCGCAAACTGATATCCTCAATTTAAGTGCAAATAGGGAGCTCTGGGTTTCTTCAACAATGCCGTTTATCTCATTGTGTGTATCATAAGAATCTCTAGACCCCCGGCAACTGGCCAGGTCCCCGAGGCTCAAGAAATTCCCGGATCCACTCCCTTCTTTATTGTAAGTGCCAGCGGACTAGCTGGCGGTAGCTCACAAGCAGGCAGGTAGTCTAGGCAAGGTCACTAATCGGTTAGACGCCTAACATCGTCCCTGAAGCCTGAACAAGACTACTTCCATTTCAATCCTCCTAACACCCGATTGTACAGAGTATATTAGACTTCTAGCATCTAACTGAGTGTTATTTGTAATTCCTTACAAATCATGAGTCACCGTCGAATTGCGAAGAATTTCCCGAGTAGGTTTTGGTCTATGTAAACGTAGGAATTCCCAGTCTAATCACTATAATAAAAATCTCTAAACCTTGGAAATGAGCCTTGGCTTAGTCCTCTGAGAGACAAAAAAGTGGGCTATATAGTAGGTGTCCCAGAATAAACTATTTTTCAACAGTTTATACGAAATTATTACAGTCATTCATGACTCTGTAATAGCCAGAGACTTTAAGGCAGAGTAAAAAATTGTTGTTAATGTAGTCAACTATACGTAACTCTTTTCTAAAATGACTACTGTACAGCATGTAATTTCTTCAGGTGAAGGCACCTAATGGATTATGTGTTGTACATGGAAAGAGAATCATTCTGCCATTTTTAAGGTCTTAAGGAGAGTCTTTACAATTCAGGGGTGGGGAAAATTGACATATTCTGTGCCTTTTAGTGCTTTTTCCCAGCATTTGCTATGTGCATCACAATGTAAGCTTTGAGATTTAAAATGTGAGCTAAAGTTCATTTCACTGTGCAAATCAGGACATTAAGCAAGCCTAGCAGAAAAGACCAAGAGGTAAACAGAAAACTTGCCAGAACTTTTGCCATCAAATGTAATGGGAATTAAGGTTAAGTAATGATTGGACCTTCTCTATAGGTCTGGGAAGTCAGAGAAGCCAAGGGGTAAAGAAAAATGTCTTGAAAACCTCCATACACTTGGTAGATTGTGAAAAGTAAAAGAATGTGCTTAAAAATTAAATTTAAAAGATCATATTAAAGCCTACTATAAACTGCTGTAACAAAAAGACCCACAAAGGGTTGCTATTTTTTTCTCCTTTAATCATCCAGGCAGGTGTTCCTGGCTGGTGGGCAGTTCTCCTCCACACAAGGATCCTCAGCTCCTGGTAACTCCCTTCTGGAACTCTGCTATCCTTTAGGGTCTCGTCACTGTCCACATCCTAAAGACTAGGCTGTCATGCCCAGCGATTTGTGACAGGAGGGAGAAGAGTCATGAGGAGGCACAGGTACCCAGTTAGAGGTTCAAACATGAAAGCAGCACACACTGTCTCTACTCTTAGCCCATTAAGAAGAACTCCAATGACTACACTGACTGAAAGAGAGGCTGGAAAATGTCATTTTGCCCTGTGTCCAGGAAGATTTTGATGGACAGTCATTACTGCCATACACATGAACAAATTAAAATTGATACTATCATGGCAAAATAAATTTCTAAAAAATGTTAAGCCATTAAAAAGAAGCTAAAAAATTATGACCTCTTAACTAACAAAAATTTAAAAATAATTACTGTCAGTCATTTGACTGTCCTCAAATATGCATTTTGAGGGACAACAGAAAAAAGCAATAAGTGTTGGCATATCAATTTTATATACTTGGAAAATATTTATGAAAACAGCATCAATGTGAACTAGAAGAGATTAAGAACTCAATAGAGAAATATGGGGGAGAAGATTCATGTCTTTACGTCTCTTAGGTGTGTGCTTGAGTGAATGACCTCTCTGAACCTTAGACTTGTCTTCTGAAAAATGGAAAGAAACACACCCAATCTAAATAGTTCTCAAATGGCTCCATTTGTCAAAATTAAAACAAACAAAAGTGTGTGAAAGCACTCTGTAATGTTAAAAAGCCACATAAACTCACGTAAAGCATTGTATAAAATACTGACATTTTAAATAATTTTCTTTAAATTTCTAAAAAAAAAAAGAGTTGAAGTGCATATGTTACCATTTATTGATTAAATGGTTTAAAATTTTAGCATAATCCTTTCAACAAATATTTGCTTCATATTTCATAATCAATAGCCCTATTTGTCCTGTTTTTAAGTTACTAAAGGAAAATAAAACATTGTTATTTGCTTTATTATTTTTATAATATTTATAGGTCTTTTGAAGGAAAAAAAAAAAACATTAAATTTCTACTCCTAACATTACAACAACATTCAGTGGATAATCTTACACATACTTGAGTTGCCTCACATTGTTAGCATTACTTTTAACTTTCTCAAAAGGACACTCAGATATCTTAGTATAAATCTGAATCATACATTGTGATAAAAAAGGGAATTTTTTATTAACTCTCAAGTATTGCATGTAATAGAAAATCCATAAATTCAAGATAAGTCTGTTTTTATATGCATTGTAAAAGTACATGACTACTTAAACCCTGGATTTATTATGTTTGTTGAAAAATAGCCAACCTTGTCAGAGAAACTTTTAACATTTTCTGAAAGATTCTAGAAAGAAATGAAAACTACTAAACAGGCGATTTTTTTATTTTATTTTTATTTTATTTTTTTATTTTTATTTTTTTTGTGGTACGCGGGCCTCTCACTGTTACGGCCTCTCCCGTTGTGGAGCACAGGCTCCGGACGCGCAGGCTCAGCGGCCATGACTCACGGGCCCAGCCGCTCCATGGCATGTGGGATCTTCCTGGACCGGGGCACGAACCCGTGTCCCCTGCATCAGCAGGCGGACTCTCAACTGCTGCACCACCAGGGAAGTCCTAAACAGGCGATTTTATTGTAAAGTTTTGTGCTTGCCTGGGGAAAGGAAAGAAATGGAAGGAAAGTATATGCATATTGAAATATCTGAACTGCATGAAAACTTTTGATCTCTTCCTTGCCAAAAACAAATCAGGATTCAAGATTACATTATGTATGAATACCTGCAATATAGGCATTCACTCATTTGACTGTATTTCTATAAATCTGCAATCACAAATTTCTAAATGATACAAGTTTTCTATATCATATTTGTAGAAAATCCCAGACAGGATATTTTATTCTTTATTTGGGAGAGAAAAATAGCTAGAAATATCTTGCTAAAAGAGCTAACTGTGCATGCTATTTTTAAAGAAACTTCATAGAGTTTCCTGAAATCTGTTTAAATGGAATTTATATATACAGATATGCATGTCCTTTTTTACTTCAAGAAAATAATTAACTTTAAAAAATTAAAGCTTTAATCAATTTGTTTTTTTTCCTCAAGGTAACTAAAAGAAGTGTGTAGATTTATTTCTTGCCCCAATGCTACATTGCTCAAGATTTCCCACTGGTAGATCATGTTTAAGGTGCAAAAATAATTCCTGCTGAAGTGTATCATGAAAAGTTTAAAGTAAAAAAGAAAATAGAGCCATCAAGCTAACACTAAATAATCCCTCTCTTTCTTATTGTCTTGATTAAAAATTCATAGGTATTTCCTCTTCTGACTGAAATGTTAAAATAAAAAGTAATCTTTTTGAAATAGCTAAAATGTGTTATAACATCATGGGAGATGGAGGAATCACTCTTCAGAATCTATCTTGAACACACTGCTAAATGTTTTATATATGCATCTAATTTAATACTTCTAACAACCATAGGACTAAGGCCATGTTAGTTCCATTTTATCAAAAGGAAGATCACGTTCAGAAAGATTTAGTCATTATGCCAACATCAGAGAACTTTAAACTTGTAGGTGAAATATTGAAGACTTAGAAATATCTTACCACATAGTGTGCATTCATTGCAATGATGGAGCAAGACTGTAATTATTTGGTCTTAGTGCAAAAGCATTAAGATGGTATTTTGTTCAGCTAGTCCAGGGTTTCTCAACCTCAGAGCTATTGACATTTTGGGCCTGGTAACATTTTATTGCAAGCCTCTGTCTTGTGCATTGCAGTATGCTTAGCAGCATCCCTGGCTTCTTTCACTATATACCCATAGCACACCCCGACCAACCCAATTCTAACAAACAAAATTGTCTCTTGACATTGTGAAATGCTCCTGGTGGTGCCAACTGCCCCTGGTTGAGACCCAACGAACAGTAGAATAGTATAAGAGTCACGTTATTTCACCCTGCCCATGTTCTTTCTACTATGTGTGTACATACACACGTAGACTAAAAAGAACAAAAATCAAAGAGAAAAACAATGTACTGGTCAACAACATGATAAAAAATAACAAAAAATGTAGTACATGAATCTTCCTGCATACTTATGAAATAGTCACAGTACAACTTGCTCTGGGAGAGTGAACAGAAATATCAGAAGAGAAAATAAAACAAAAATAAACTTCTAACATTAACTCCTAAAGAGATCTATTAGTTCCACACTCAATTTAGCTTTTAAATCTCAAACTGTCCACTAATTATATAGGCAGAAAATATAATATTGAGGTATATGTAAAGGGGTGATGAACTGTAAACCCTCAGATGCCAGGCTGCTGAAGCTAGAATGAACTAAGGATTACTAAATTCCTTAAATAATTCATCCAAGGTAAATCTAAGCAACATCATTTTGCATCTCACCTTAAGGGTAAATTAATAAATAATAAATGCTCTACAATACTCAAAATTTCTCAAAGTACTTAATCTGAAAGCCTGACTAATTTTGAACCCCATTTGGTGACCTGCTACTTCCTCAGGAAAGTTCAAGATTCTGACACCCAATTACTCCTCGGCCACAGCAGCTGCTTTCCCCATAGCTTACTTAAGAAGAAAAATCTCTAGTATGAATCAAGGGCAAAAAATAGTTCTCAAGGGCTCACAATAAGACCACTATAGTAGAATATAAAACTTTTAAACAGAAGTGTAAATGGAAGTCAAAAGTTCACTTTCTATGTGGGCTTATTTCTCTTTCTCTCAGTGTGAAGGAAAATGAGCAAGACCAGGAAAGTTTTTAAGTGAAGCACTGCTTTCAGTATCTTTTAGGAAAACAGGACAAAGGAATCATCAAATTCCCATGAGGTCCAGACCACATACCACCTAGATCTTTATAGCTGATTCACAGATTCATGAAGACTACATACTCCAAAACGTCGCTTTTGTGATAGGTAATTCTCATGTTGGCTCTCACTTTTGAAAACTGAGACAAAACAAATGTTTGTGGAAAATGGATCTCTTCTTCAAGCCACAGGAAGAACTCAGCAGCTAAATGAGGCAGGAGATGAGATAACATCATTTTCTACAGGGAATTTAAATTTTTTTATTGCTCTGTGTATTTATTCATGTCTTCTCTTATTTATCTTCCCCTTCCTATGTCATTTATCTCACACATACTCTCTTTCATCTAACTAGTCAAACTATGGTGTTGAAGGGA
Source organism: Leucopleurus acutus (assembly GCF_964270905.1). Classification (NCBI taxonomy): domain Eukaryota; kingdom Metazoa; phylum Chordata; class Mammalia; order Artiodactyla; family Delphinidae; genus Leucopleurus; species Leucopleurus acutus. The sequence goes on along the minus strand of NC_139147.1, from coordinate 20,516,228 downwards.
TTTTTGTTACAAACAGAATGTGCTCCTTTTTTTTTTTTTCTCCTGCATTCTATCTCCCTATAGAATTTCCATTTGCCCTCCATGGCCACCTAGATCAAAGGTTTCCCATCAGCACTGAGTAATGCAGTCTTCCTTTGGTGACTTAAACATTTTCTATGGAAGTTTTATCTTAAACAATGGCCTCTCAGTTCCTTCATCTCCTTATCGCTGACTTTCTTGGCCATTCCACCTGAGCCAGCTACAATCATGGTATAAGTACTCCTCCACGATCACTGTCTCATGCTTTCTGCCCCCTGACTACAGCCATGAATATTCAAGACCCACTGTTCTCCTAAGGACCTCTGGTCCACTAAACCCTGTCATCACTCATTCCCTCAATTCAGTCCTTTGTTTATTCTTCCATTAACTTAGATCCTATGATTCATAAATGCAGTAACATGCCTGCAAATCACAATGAACTAGTGCTTATCAAATGATCTGTTATAAAAGACATTGCAGTTGTCGATGATGATGATTGTGTTGTTCATAATCCACTGTGGGACAATACTTTTATAAAATAAAATAAAAATAAATTATTAAAAATGAAACTTAAAAATCCCCAAGGACATTCAAGATGCAAACCATTAATTTATTATTAGTTTCCACAGATAAAATATCAAGTTTCAATAACATTTTATAAACATTTACTCCAATTATCTGTATTTTTCTTGCCATAGACTAGTAATAAACTGATTGTGAGCAAATGCATTTGTGGACCCAATGTTTGAATAGCACTGCGTTAACCTCTCTACCCTCTATATCTTTTCTTTGCACTCATCTGGCAAACTTTAATATAATCATATAACAACTCTATCCTATAATTTGTGTTATAGAAATATATTAATAATTGAGACCTGATCTATGCATTTGTTCTATGCACTAATTTACATAAGTCCCAAATATTCATATAAATAACAAACAATATCTTCTGTAACAGGAAGTCAAAATTAAAGAAATTGAAGGAATGTTGTAAACTCTTATTTTGGCTGGGAGCTGGGGAGAAAGAGTTGATAGCCTCATTTTGGTTTCAGGACAAACTATTTTTCCCTTATATTAATACAAGATAGCCTGGATTCCAATGTAATGAAAGTAATTCAATTAACATGTGACTTTTGGTCTCTTTTCATTATTAGTAAAAATCTGTAGGAAACAATTATAATGATATTATAGAGTATAAAATTATATATTGCATTTTATAATAAGATTTTATCACCTCTAAAAGTAGAAGTGTCTTAAAAAAATATTACTACTAGAAATAAAATATGTTATTACTCCAAACCCCAACATTAACCTTCATAAATATAGCAATGTATATATATAAAACTTGACAATATCAATAAGAACCTTGTGAAAGACTATAAATACCTCTCCAAAAATATGTATATATATATATATGTATATATATACCACTATATTATATGTATATATATAGAAAGGTAAAACTTAATAAAAGATAAAGGATATAAAATTTATTTGTAACATATTAATATTTTACTTAATAAAAAACTCATAAGATAATTATACAAAACTAGAAAATTTGGATTTAATTGATGTTCATCAGAAAAGGCAAATCAAACTTTGATACTTTTTTATCAGCTATTTATTTCTTATACTTATTTTCAAAAACTAATTTTAGTTGAGGATTTAAAAACAAAAAGAGCAAGTGTCTTGTACAGCATACCAATATAGGGAAAAAAAATCTCTTTTATGCTTCTCATGGTTGGTATTTTTCCTGAGAACACAAACACTAATCTGACATAGTCCAAAGAGTGAGAAATTATTTTCTTACAGCTTTTTAAAATCCTTTTTCTGCTCTCAAAGATGTGAATTTTTGTTTTCTGAGCTAGCCAGTACTACTTCCACAACATTCCTGCTGGTTGTGTACAAATAGGAGAGCTCTGAAAAAATGGTCTGTGCAGAATGAAACCAATGTCCTTGGCAGGCCATTTCCATAAGCCAGGACAAGGCTTTACCTCTGACCCCTCTGTTTGCCCCTGGGAAGGCTGATACTCAATCTGAGCTGATTCTCTCAGGCAGAGATTAAAAGTAAAGTCAGCTTCCACCTCTGACATCACAGAGCCAGGCCACAGGAAGAACCGTGCAAGCATTGCATTTCCAGATACTTGATCTCAAGGCAGGTGTTAGGCACTTGAAGTAAAGTTTGTCCTTATTAAAGGGGGTTCATTTTCCCTACTTTACTGTTGGAAACAAAACACATCTAATACTGACATATTGTACTGACTTTTCATAAAGCCTATCATACATCCCATACTTGAGCCCATTTGACTCAAAGTAAAATCATGTACTTCCTCCTTCTTTTCCAACATTGTCTTAACAGGCTCTGTCAATAGACAACACAGCAATGGTACTACAAAATCCTTCCAAATCTTCTAAATCCTGAAAAGTTACCTTTCAATAAAATGTATGGACTGTCTCAATTTTACTTCATTCTTTATCCTCTGATGACTGCTTTTTATAACATATATTGAAATTATCTATTAACCAGTTACTATTTTCCAAAATAGCCCATGCACTTATGATATCTACATTGTGGGTGATTAGGGATCATGAACCTGGGAGCCTCCACTGAGCAGAAAAATCTTCTAGAACACCCTGTTACTCAGCCTTGATTTTGAACCCAATCCTGGATACAACACTACGGTCTGCAGTTTGCCTATACTCTCTCTATTTTCTATTTCATATTCTGTAGATTTTGAGAGAGATGTTCCACATACAGCTTCTTATGTAAAAAAGAATTTTCCTCACTTGCAATCTCTGGATGAATTAAAAAAATATATATTGATAAATGCTTCTGCTTATAGTCATTATTATAGTAAAATATACCAGTCTCTTCATTCTAACTGATGGAGATGGGCAATCCTCTTAGCTGACAAGGACTTCTGCAGTTACAGCCTTGCATAACCATTCCTCCATATTGCAGACTAAGTATTCAGATTACATGGATCTATTAGGTCCCATATATACACTGCCCTATAAGATATGACCCAAGATAGGAAGGAAAGGACACACCCAGAGAGGGAACACAGCCTCATTTTTAGATTTAAGTGTCAAGTTGGTTAGTTTTCTCTGAAAGAGGCTTAAAAGCCTTCCAGCTCATATAGCTATCTCAGAGTGGCAAAAGCTATATTGTATCTCATAAGGCAACTTTGTCAACTGAGACTAAATTAAACATGCAACATCCCTGGGAATGCTATTCCCCTAAGCAGGCTCTAAATTTTCAATTGGCGTTTTTGCACCAGGTAGCATTTCCAAAAGTGGTGTGAAGCTCAGGGAAACACCAGCTAGAATTGGCTCATAATAATGGTGATCAGAGCAGAGTTGGGAAGAGAATTCAGGGGGCTCCTGGGGAGAAGCAAGCTACCATTTATTCAGCCCCTACAATGGTACCAGTAACTTCACAAATTATTATCTCTTTCAAGCCTTAGAACCAGGCTTTTGGATCAGATATTTCTAATATTTACAGAGTCAGTCATCCAAAAACATATTTTTGTAAGCATTTGCAAAATATGACTGACTATGAGTTGACAGCTTTGATGCAACAATGAAAAAGGTAACTTGCCCTCAAGATGTTTACAGAAAAAAGGAAGAGAGACATCTCAGACTAGTACCACTTGTAAACTATCAACCTATCCATAAATTAAGTACAGATGTTGAGATTAAGCACAAAGAAACTTTTATATTGCAATGATATTGAAAAGCCTAATCACTTTTGAGGTCATTCTGCTACTTCTGATTGTTCATTCTTATTCTATTTCACGAAAGGTTTGTTCCATGATAGACTGGAATTTAAACAAAATAACAATTACTTCTCCACATTATTTTGAGAAACATTAACCAAATACAGCTATGAGTAGAAGAAAAAACTAGCCAGCAGGAGAGACCAGCTTAGATTATTCTTAAAGCATAAGAACCCGTGTTCCCTTCAAAGAAGCAGGTAATAAAGGGAAGGCAAGAGTAGTTCAGACTGAGAAATCACCATGTCAAAATGAGATCAAAACCCAAAGTTTAATCTCTTCCAAATCTAAGAGTTTGTAAACATTTGAGTCAAGATTCAAACCCAACTTTAACCATAAAGTTTCTGCTTGTTCCACTTATATCAAAGTACCATACTGAAATTTGTGTATGATGGATAAACACCATTTTCCCATCTTTCAGTGAGCCTAGAGTCAGTCCTGACCACTTTGATTCTCCAGGACATATTTTACTAGTCTTGCTGTTTCTGTTGGAAGCAGGATACAGATTGAAACAAAAAGAGATGAGCAAAAACAAGCCCCCACCTCCAGAGGGAGAAAAAAAAAGATTTATACAACTGCTGAACTTCCCCTGAGAGCTGCCGGACAGTAAAGGCAGTTTCTGACCCAAGAAGGATGTCCTAGATGGTTGCACCTACCTTCAATTTTCCTGTTGTTCACGATACGTTTTACCATTTGAAGTATATAAAAAAGCAGAGAAAAGTATCAGTTAATATTGTATACTTTATACATGCAGTACTAAATCTTTGGTTTTCCAAAATGTTAACTTTTAAGGTTGTTTTATATCTCATGAAATAATAAATGTTTTAAGAGAAAGTTTCATTATCTTTTGCTTAACTTGTGCAAATTATTTTCTGTATTTATCCTGTATATTTCAGAGACGCATCCAAGCATTAATTTCTATGGAGAGGCAGTATGTCATTGTCGGGCTGCACCCCACACTTCTGCAGTCCTTACAACTGCTCAGCTGTGAGATGGAAGAAGGAATCCAGAATCAGTGACAGAATCATCAGCGATTTATTGGATGGGGAATTTACAAGTCAGAGGCAGAGGTCCTGGAGCAACACCTGACCGTATACTGGAGCCCTTCTGGTCTCAAGACTAGAACAGTCATTAGCTGGGGGTCCAGAGATCATGCTTACATAAGGTAAGGTGAGGCAGAGCTGGGTAGGGCAGGGGATGTACAGAGAGCAAGAGAGCAGTCATCTTATGGGGCCTGACCATACAGTCATTCAAGTATTAAATTCAGAAACTTCTAGTAAAAAATATTCAACTTAATCACTGATTTCACCTGATCACTCTTTCTATTAGCAGAGTCATTATGATAACCCCATCTAGTGGTGTCTAATTGGTTCTTACTCCTGCAAGGCATTAAGTCATCATTAACCAAGTAAAGAGATATTTTACATGTGTAATTTCAGTCCCTGAATCAAGAAAAAGAGATGATTTTATTCATTCTGATGTAAGAGACTTCTTGTGGAGAAGTGGAGTGAGGTCAACCAGGGAAAAATCTAGGTCTGGCATCAGGAACATAGCAAAGGACTGGGTATTGAGAGAAAGAAGCAGAAACCACAGCTCTAATTAAGTCATGGTAAGAAGTGTGCCAGGGCTCCCAGTGTCCATGGAAGTTAAGACTCAGGATCAGAGTAGGGTCTTGGGTGAACTGGGAGTTATCACGGAATGTGATCAGGATAGATGGGTTTTGATGTGATGCCATTTCATGTGATGTGGTTGGTGGAAGGGCCTGACTAACACTGGAAGCTCAGAAGTTGTTAGCTGAATTCTGCAGACTCTGAGAGGGCCAGCTATTCTGCCACCAACCACTGTGTACGGGCTTTGTGTAGAGAATCATCTAGGATAGTGGTTCTCAAACTTTAGCAGGAGTCAGAAAGTATAGGTCTGCATTTTTTTCTTTTGTTATGCCACAAGGCCTGTGGGATCTTAGTTTCCCAACCAGGGATTGAACCCTGGCCCTTGGCAGTGAGAGCGTGAAGTCCTAAACACTGGACTACCAGGGAATTCCCTAGGTCTGCTTCTTAAAACTGTAGCTTCCCGGGCTCAACCCTAAAGATTCTGATACAGTCTGAAGTGACCTAGGAATGTGTATTTTAGAAAGCTTCCAAGATAATTCTAATGGAGATTTCTGATTAGAAAGTATGGTTTAGGGAGTTCCCTGGTGGTCTAGTGGTTAGGATTTCAGGCTTTCACTACTGTGGCTGGGGTTTAATCCTTGGTCAGGGAACTGAGATCCCGCAGGCCTCATGGTGTGGCCAAAAAAAAAAAAAAGAAAAAGTGTGGCTTAGGAGGTAAAACATGAGTTAAAAGAATTTACGAAGTCTATCTCCAGCCTGGAGATATGTAATCTAATATACTTCTTGAGGGCAAAAATGGAAAGACAGAACTTACTATTACCACCCCTCCCATTCAGGTTATAAAATTAGAGATACATATAATCACCACATTATGATACCTCCAGTTTTCAGAAGCTTTTAAGAAATTTCTTAAAATTATTTAAAATTGTTCAATTCAAGGCACTGTAACAAAAAAGTGTATGACAGAGAGTCAGAGAAAGGAAATTTGATTTTTAAGTGAAAAAAGTGCAAATTCCATTTATGATTCTTAGTGAATGTATCACAATTTGCATGCTATTTACACATCAGATTCTTTAGAGGTAAAATAGAAATATTGTACCCGTTGAAAATAATTAATGTGAGAATTAAATTGGTAGCATATGCATAAGCTTCTAGTTCTATACATGGCACATAGAAGAACCCCAACATTTTTAATGAATTAATGAATGAATGAAAAAAAAATACTTGGGCAGGAGAGATGCCTTTTATGGAAGTAAATGAAAGGTTGATGAATTTGGTGTGTTAGCTTCTAAATTAGTGGCAAATCTAATGGACAATTCTTCCCAATTATTTTTGATCACCAATTTTTTTGCTTTTTTCCATTTGTATTTTTACCCCATAGAATTGCCAGTGTGATTGTTCTGTATTTCATCCTGCTTTGCCTTGATATCCTACATACCCTTGGTGTAAATCTTTAAATATACAATTTAAACATTAGCAAAGCCTACAACCTTTGGATCCAATGCTATTTAACTACAGAGAAAAAATAATTCCTTTACATGTCTTGGATTTTGAATATCTTTCCATGTTCTTCAGTACTTTTGTGAATTTCTAAAGTATGGACTGCAAGTAGTCCCTGTGAAGTTCCCAGTTACTGGGGCTGTCTTCCATGTTAACCCGCTATTTGGCTTCACTTACAGGCATCACTGTCTCATCTTGTTTTCACCAGGATCAAGGCAGAACTGTCATTTTCCTCATCACATTCCATTAATTTTCCAGCACACACTACAGCTTCCATGGCATTCATTTTCTGCAGAGTTGCTACTGAGATGTAAAACCATGAACAGTTGAAGGGCATTGCTCTCCAAATGGGACAAAGATGAATAAGGCAGGCAAAGAAACAAGCATAGGAAATGTGACTTTTCAATCTGTAACATGCACTACAAGCTATAGAGACCCCGAGTTTTCTCCAGAAGTAGACGAAACACTATGACCTAGTGGTGGATGACAATTTTCTATTTATAAGTAATTTTACATACACGATTCAATATTCATAGCAACACTCTGACATAGGTAGTCATTTAATGTTCGCTTGAGAAATATGGAAAACCCAGGCTCAGAAATGCTATATAAATTGTCCAAAGTCACATAGCTAGTGAGCTGCTAGTGTGAAATCTCAAGATTACAACATGCCTCTTAACAGCAGGGTCCCCAAAAAATAAATAAGTAAAGAGAAGGAAATGTCAGTTGGGTCTGCAGTCACAAACTACCTAATCAAAGCTTGGTTGAAGGAAAATAATAAATTGAAAATTTAATATTAACAAAATGGCACTTCCCTTTTGGCTATTGATTTTCAAAAAATATAGTTGATTTACAGTATTACTTTTTGGTGTACAGCATAGTGATTCAACGTTTTTTAGATTATACTATTAAATTTATTAGAAAATATTGACTATATAAGCTAATATATCATAGCAGCTTATTTATTTTATATACAGTAGATTGTATCTCTTGATTCCCTACTTCTGTGTTGCCCCTCCCTCCTTCCCTCTCCTCACTGGTAACCACTAGTTTGTTTTCTATGTCTGTAAGTCTGTTTCTGCTTTGTTATATTCATTCATTTAATTTTTTTTAGATTTCACATATAAGTGATAACATACAGTATTTGTCTTTCTCTGTCTGTCTTATTTCACTAAGCATAATAACATTCATGTCCATCCATGTTGTTGCAAATGGCAACATTTTATAAGGCCTTTTATTAGGTTGAGTAATATTCCATTATATGTATAAAATAAAATAAAATACTTCTTGAGGGCAAAAATGGGAAGACACAATTTACTATTACCACCCCCCCATTCAGATTATAAAATAGAAATACATGTAATCACCACATTAAGATACCTCCAATTTACAGAGGCTTTTAAGAAATTGTTAAAAATTCTTTATATGTATATATATATATATATATATATATATGTCACATCTACTTTATCTATTCATCTGTTAATGGACATAGTTTGCTTCTATATCTTGGCTATTGTAAATAATGCTGCTATGAACACTTGTTGCATGTATCTTTTGGAATTAGTGTTTTTATATTCTTTGGTTGGCTATCAATTCTTGAATTCACAGTTACTTCAGATAACAGTTATAGGCACTCTCTGGCCTTGAAATCAATACCATTAAAATACTATGATATCAAACCTCTAACCTTTAATAAAATCTGTATACTTAGCTCTCAATCATGTTACTGAACTAAGTTAATGGTGATATTAAAAAAAAATAATGGGTACTAAGTATGTATTTGGATTTGGTAGGTGTCAGTTTCTAGTGTTCTACTCTGCTCTTTGGGAGGAGTTTTCCTTCACTATGTTTTCTGAGGTCATTCCTGAGTGGGGCTGTAGTGTAGCAGCACTAGATTTATGACTAGCTGTGAACAAAGCCCTATTTTTTTTCTTTGTCCATCAGTGAGTCATAGAAACCTTTCAGGAAGCCATAGATATGAACCTATGGAGAGGCATCAGTGCAAATACGTAGATGCCATTGTAATCTAGGTCACTGTATATGTAATTTACTTGTACCTTTTGGATTTTCTCAGGCCCAGTTATAAATCCATGGTACAATGGATTGCTATTGTACCCCACTTATCAAAAAAGTATGACTCAGTGGGAATCTCAGGTCTCACACTTATTTGGTGCCCCATGTCCAAGCATTCAGTCTCAACTAAGGCCCAGTCACACACCAGGAGTCCTTCTTCAGATGGCGAATAATTTATACTATAAAATACATCACCTTGTTCCAGAAACCTAAAGATCTCTGCTTTGGCTCTCTTATTAGAACTTGTCAGAGACTCCACACAGAATCCCAAAACACTGGATCTTACATGTTGTATGGCCTAATCAACACAGAAATTTGTGCCACAGTCTAGAATCAAAACTGGTTGTTATCTAAATCATGATTAATGAATAAGAACAATATTACCAAATGCAGGTTAATGTGTACTGTCTTGAAATTCCAAATGCTATGCCTCTTTATTAATGGGAGAGGATAAAAAAGGAAGAATATATTCTATCTCTTAAGGAATAGCATGTCCTGAAATAATATAATCCTCTAAATGTCACTCTGAAATCACAGAATTTTGTCTCCTATGCTTTGGCATGTATGTGGTGTCTTATTAGGTATTTAGACCACATATCTACTGCAACACACCTAGTTAGCAAGATGTCATCAATAGAGTTGATCATTATGATGTTTTACAGAATCTCAAAATGTTAGAATTCCCTTTGGACTATATTGTTACAAAGAGCAGGAAGGTTAACATAGCCCTGGAGCAAGACAGAAAAATGGACTATGGTATTCTTACATAAATTCAAACTGTTTTTGATTTTCCTTGCTAATGTGGATATGCAAGAATTCACTAGACCAATTACAAAGTGCCAGAGGTTATATTGATCTGTTCTGGTAAAAGTCCCACATTCAGCACAATATCTGTGCTTTGAGCTACTTCTTGTTTAAAAAAAGGGTAAATGTTCACATACAAACACCAATACTGCTTATAACATGGACAGAAAAACCCATGTTATCTACTGTTCACTAGGACATTCTCACAAGGCCAAGAGCTTTCTAAAGTATTTACCTTTGGAACACTAAAAATCTAATGTATAAAACAGGTAAGGTGGAGATACTCGGCTTAAATTGGAGCTAGGGCTAGGTCTACCCTGGCAGTTATGTGGTAGAAACCTACCACTCTGAAAAATACAATTAGAAAACACTTTGAAGGAGCAAAGACCCCTAGCATATCCAACTACCCAGAATAGGAATCTCTTCCATAACATGTCTTGCAAGTAGTTATCTAGCCTCTGTATAAACAATTCTAGGAAGCTAATGTTCCTACAGAGTTGAATTCCACTCCTGGAAAACCTGTAGTGTTCCCTTCATTCTAATGAGCCAGTATTTAGACCAGCACAATGTTCAACCTTACACCAGTGTTCTAGAGATATTGCTGTGGTATGTTTCACACAGGTGGCCTTTGATGTCTTTTGAAGTGATAGGAATAGAGGTATTTGGTTGCAATTTACAGTTTTGGAAAGGGTCATGGGTCAAATTTCCCCACACACACAAAAATTACATTGAAGTTTTAACTGCCAGTACCTGTTAATATGACCTTATTTGGAAATAGGGAGTTTGCAGATTTGATCTAGTTAAAACAAAGGTACAGTAAGTCCCCAACATATCTTCAAGTTGCAAACTTTCAAAGATGAGAACATGAGTTCGCATGTCCAATCACGTAACTTAGTTCACGTATCTGGCATACATTGTCACGTGCAACCTGCCCTTCATCTCCTATTGCTGAGGATCCTTCAGCTCTACCATCTCCCACCTCCTCTCCCTCCTCCAGTCAGTAACTCTTCCTGCCTCTTCACTCGATGCCAGCCCCTGTATGCCAGCTGTTGTACTGTACTACTGAACTTTCCAAGGTACTGTACTGTAAGATTAAAAATGTTTTATTTTTGTGTGTGTGATTTTTATGTATTATTTGTGTGAAAAGTATCATAAACCTCTTACAGTACAGTACTATATAGCTGATTGTGTTAGTTGGGTACCTAGGCTAACTTTGTTGGACTTACAAACAAATTGGACTTACAAATGAGCTCTCGGAAGGGAACTCATTTGTATGTAGGGGACTTATTGTATACTGAAGTCAGGTGGACCCCTAATCCAACATACCTAATGTCTTTATAAGAAGACAGCTATGTGAAAACAGAGATAAAGGGAGACTACCATGTGAACATGCAGGCAAAATTAGAGTAATGCACCTAAAACTACAAAACTCCAAGGATTTCTGGCCATCTCCAGAAGCCAGGATGGAGGCATGGAGGAGATTCTCCCTCAGAGCCTTCATAAGTAATCTACACACTGTTGGACTTTTAGCTTCTAAAACTGTGACATAATAAATATCATTTCAAATTACTCAGATTGTGCTACTTTGTTATGGCAGCCCTAGGAAACTAATACAAAATATTATAGTCTTTCTACCTTGGTATTTCAAAGAATGAATTGAAGAATTATATCAAAGTGATTGAGACAGACTTGGTCTCTGAAAGATTTGGACTTAAATACTAGTCATATTAGCCATCAGCTCCATGATTCTGTACAAATATCTTAATTCTTTAAATCTCAAATTATGCATATATAAAATTGGAATTATAATAATAGTGTCTACTTTTTAGAACTTTTGTGAGATTAAATGGGTCAGTGCATATAATACAGTTAAAATGTTGTAAGTACTCAGCAAATATTCGTATTTATTAATACTATAAAATAGTATATAAATTCTATAAAACACTTGTATTCCAAGCAAACATATATAATCTGACATTAACTTATTTACTTCATAAATATTTATTTAGCAGGAACAAAATAGTAGGAATTATATATAGCAGGAACTATATTAGGAGTTTGGAGCACAATACAGAATGACAAATAATATAACTGCCATTCATGGAGATTATCTTCTATTTGAAAGAACCATTAAACTTCAAACAAGTGAATCAAAGGAAGAAGGTGTGCAAGGAATTAAAAATATGCAGAGGGCTTCCCTGGTGGTGCAGTGGTTGAGAGTCCACCTGCCGATGCAGGGGACACGGGTTCGTGCCCCGGTCCGGGAAGATCCCACATGCCGCGGAGCGGCTGGGCCCGTGAGCCACGGCCGCTGAGCCTGCACGTCCAGAGCCTGTGCTCCATAACGGGAGAGGCCACAACAGCGAGAGGCCCGCGTACCGCCAAAAAAAAAACCCCCCAAAAAACAAAAACAAAAACAACAACAACAAAAAAATATGCAGAATATGACCTACTGAATGCAGACACACCAGCCACCCACATGGGGGCATCAGGTAGCTCCCTCAGCGCAGAAGCTCCCATTTTGGGGAAGTGAAACCCACAAGTGTTTTTGACTGACGATGCAGTTTCAACGCATCCACACAAAGGAAGTAGAGCACAAGACTTAGAGATCCCAGAAGCAGGAGAGCCCCACGAGCCAGCGGAAGGGCGGTCCTCCATCGCAGGTCACCAGCCAGCAGGAGATAGAGAGCAGGGTAGCAAGCACCTGTTACTTCTAATGTGGCTGAAGCACAGGTCACTAACCTTTTGCGGGCTTATTCTAAGTAATTATTTTAAAAGATGTCCTAAGAAAAATAGAGCAGGAGCTTATGGCTGGTGTCCTAAATTCACATCTTTATCTCAATGTCCAGATTCTGGGAGTGAGCAGGGTTATCACACTGTAAAATGCCTAGGCAACAACACAGAAAAACAAAAGTTGTTTTTCTCATGACTGAAGGTTAATTTCAGATAATAAATGTTATGAAAGAAAATAAAACCTCTGGGGGGGTGAAGGGAACAGAGTTGGAAATAGGGAGAAGGCAGACACTTTAGAGAACATGGATTCTGAAGACTCATTTATCCTGAGAAAACTTTTTTAAACTTATTAATGTTGATTATCTTTAAAGATGATTTTGTGAGGTTTGGAAAATATGAATTGGATAGTTGGATGCCCAAAGGAAATGTTTTCTATTCTAAATGAAGAAATGTAACTGGAAGAAGTAATTTTAAGGTAGAAATTAAAATGAATGTTTAAAAATGAGATATGACAAAAATAAATATATGGAGCTTCTAATCATGCCTCTCCCTCACTTAGGAAAATGGGCTTTGGCTTTTCTTGCTGTGCCCCTTCCACCCCAACTGAGGAAAGCTCTGCTACTTTTAGACTAGTAGGATCTGATACTATGGAATTGGGACAATGAAGGAATAGAAAAAATAAATAAACACACAATGCACAAAAGCCATGGAGATTTTATCTTTGAGAAAAGCCATCAGAGAAGATAAATCATACACCTAAGATTACTGCAAATGGTGGGAGCCGCACAGACTCTACATCATGGATGAGCATGATATATGGATGAGGTGTGGTGAAGGCAGAGACCGAAGTGAATGGGTAAGGAAGCTGGAAATTTCTTCCTAACAGTTAGGAGCATTTAGAGAATGGCAAAGAAGACAGATTTTAATAATATTTTCCATGAACTAAGTGTTTAAATATGTTGTGGGACTTTTAACACAAGCAAGTAAAGATATGAATTATTGTCTCGGGCATGCTTTTTAAAGGCATCAGAAACTATGAGCACAAACCTTGTGGACCATAGCGTCAATAGGGTTACAGAAACCTTATCAGTGCTTCGTCTACCTGACCAAATACATCTGTTTAGACCAAGGTCTGAGTTATCTCTGGGCTGCCCAATACCTCTCCTAAGCCAAGGAAATGAAAGCCCCTTAGAATTTAAAAATTGCATAGTGCATCATGTAAGTATGGGAGAAAACGTTTTCTTTGTGCTGAAGCATAGATGAGTCAGTTATCTCAGAGCTACTATTGGGAATCTGTCTCACTTTAGGAGTTTCCTGTTTGCCTAGTTTAACCCTTGTCTGTGTTTCTTGGATGTCTGCAATTCAAATAACCTACTTCATAATCCTCTGGTTGTAGAGGATCTGTTTTCTGCTGTACTCCAGACTATTAAAGCCTGGGGTTTGGACTTGATCAATTGATCAACTTGATCAATTCCTTGGCTCACTTCTTACTTTTATGAATCTTCATTTTCTTTTCCCCTTGCATGTATGAAATTCCTGGAATAGCCTAAATTGGCCTGAGACTCCACCTGAAACTTACACCTCTGCTTACCTACATATTTGAAGCCCCATGCGTGGGCCATTTTCCAGATTAGCTAACAATGGATTCTTAACGTCTTGACTGGATATGTTGAATTCTTTTGTAACTTGGTCTCTACCTGCTGGCCCTCTCAAAGTGTCCCCAGCTTTGCATTCTCTTTCCCATCTCCTCACTGATTCCTTCTGTTAGCCTCAAACCTTGAACTTTAGTCCCCTTTCTTTTACATATTCCATGCAGATGGTGCTGTCAAGTAGTACAACCTAACCCAATGTGTTTGAATGAGACTGTCTCACCAAACATAACTGAACTGAGTTGGAAATAAGGAATGGAAAACCAAAAGTGATTATTTTCAAACCATTATTGATATTCAAAGGGCTTTGAAGAGGAACAATAGATACTGTTCTTCAGAAGTACTAAATCAACTTTAATAGAAAGCTGATAGATTTTAAGAACGTCTATGCCTTTTGGACCCTACATGAATTTCTACACACAGAAGATGATTGAGTATAGGAAAATTGTATTCATCAATTGGGATTAAAGAGCCCTAAAATTCTCAAGTCTGGGTTGCTGAAACCAGCTGAACAATTAACCAACTAAATTATGCTTGAAATCCTTTTATGGTTTAATACTCATGAGATCAAAAATGTTCCTTATAAAATTTATTTATAACTAAGTCATATTTATCAGCATTACTGTCATTTAGCACATGTGGACAGCTCTTTCTTCAGTATATTCACCAATTATTTTCCTTTTTACTCTCTATCCTCTTTTAACTTTCATAAAATATATTTCTCTTCTGAACATTGCTTCTTTTATTTTTTTCTTTACAAATCCCATGTACCGGACTTCCCTGGTGGCACAGTGGTTGAGAGTCTGCCTGCCAATGCAGGGGACATGGGTTCGTGCCCCGGTCCGGGAGTATCCCACATGCGGCGGAGCGGCTGGGCCCGTGAGCCGTGGCCGCTGAGCCTGCGCGTCCGGAGCCTGTGCTCCGCAACGGGAGAGGCCACAACAGTGAGAGGCCCACGTACCGCAAAACAAACAAACAAACAAACAAATTTCATGTACCAATGATATTCCTAGCTTTACTATAAGATTCATTTTTCTTTATTGTTTTCTATTCCCATCCTACAACCACAGTGTTCTCCATGTGTTGCAATGTATTTCTTTCCTGACATTGAATGTAGATGATTCTTAAGTCATTATAGTGTTCATGTATTTAGTTATTAATCACCCTTGTAGCATCTTTGCCACCGGACTTTGTCCAGAGCATACGTCCATTGAGCCTGTTTTCATATAGGCAAACTTATTCCTTCCTGGTGTGCTAATAAGTAATCTGTACATAACCTCACCAAATTTCACACTTGGACCCAAGTTAGAAAGCAGTCTCAGTGTCAGCCTCTTCACTGTCTGCAGGGTAATATGGTAAGAGGCAGCCTGTACTGTGACTTTGTCAGATCTTTAGTAAATTACATGCAGGGATAAAGAGGACATCTTGCTTTCTGATAAAACACCTTCTTTATTCTCTTTTTTTCTATGATATATTGGATAACACCATAGGACATAAATCATCATATGTCTAATACAACTAGTGCATAATTAAACACATAAGACCAAAAAAACAAGCCTTTACAAAGACCATTATGCTTTATAACAGAAGAGAAAGATTTCACAACAATGAACAAAGTTTTCTGTCCTGCAGGGAAACACAGCTTGCAACAGCATTAAAGGAGTATAACATTTAAAAATTGTGAATCATTGTGTTGTACACCTGAAACATATAATTTGTACATCAACTATACCTCAGTTTTAAAAAAGTAAGAAGGAAAAAGTAAAGAAACTAACAAGTAGACAGAAATAATGCATTGAAAGGACAAATGCTGAGAAAATAAAGTCTAGTTTATTTAGCTCAAAAAAAGAGAAATGTGTGATAAGTACTACAGACCTCATACAAGGTGTGATGCCTCTCTTTCCTCTAGGACTCAAAGCTAAATGGGTAAGGGTGCCTTTACAAAAGTTATTCTTTGAAATTAAATTCCAAGTATATCACTTGGAAGTGAACTCTAAATATGGGGAGAAAAATTGCTGCCCTCCTAAGAAAATCACTTAAAAAATGTTGGTTAGCTCTTTAAATCCTATGTTTACCTAGTTGGACTCTGGTAACCTTTTAAAACTTGGACTCTGGAGCATAGGAAAGAAAAAGAAGCCGAGCCCAGTTCCCAAGCTGAAACCCAAGTGGTGCTCCCTAAGGGACTTAAGGATGTGGCTGTATGGGGTCCCGTCTAAGTTTGTTCCAGATATCCAGAATGCCTAAAGAATACCACTGGCTCTGGAAGGGGGAAACTGATAGTGTTGACTGAATACATTTTTATGGAGACATAAAAACAAAACAAAATAAACAAAAAAACCTGTGAATGTTGGGAGGGATTTGTTCTCACTATTATACATGAGATTCTTTACTTGTGATGTGACTTATAACAAATCCCATGGGAATGGTATAATCATTTCCTTTTGCAGCTGAAACTCAGAACTAGAAAGTGATTCATCAAGTAAGAGATGGAACCTGGATTCAAAGTCTATAAAATCTAATAGCTCTTGTGTTGTTAAACTGCAGCCCACTACTAGAAGAATTGCTGCAAAACCATTACCATTACAGTTTTCATCTTTTTGAAAAAAAAGATGCAAGTGTTCCTTAGGGACTTCATATAAATAACTTTTCTTAAAGTTACAATCATAAGGCATTCATTTTATAGACAAAATATTAATATATTATATGTGTACATATATGGATCCTGGTATATAATATATACATATATCATATATTATATTATTTACTATTTATATATACACATATGTTAATATTATGTTTTTAAAACCTATGTGTATGGTTGCAATTCTAAAAACCTAGCTTATTGTACACTAAAAAGTATTGTTCTTACAACAGCTTCCTGACCTCCTGACATATAGTCTTATTACATGAACACGTTTTTCCTTAATCTAAACACAAGACATATTTAATGGATTTAATTTTGATTAGTTTACTATTATGATCCTCCAGGCGTGATGTTTTTGCTATTTGTTTTTTTCTTAAGCCCTTTTAGCTATTTATATTATCATCTATCTTTAAGTGTCTTAAGTTATATATATTTCAAACTAACAAAATATTAAATGTAAAATTACATTAGATGAAGAAATGGGGGAGTTGATAAAAAGGAAAGTAATCAAGAAACTTACATATATGTGGCACTCCTGCCACCTTGTGGGTTTTCTGTGTTATCCATAGACCTAATTTAATATTTGAGGGGAGAGTTTTTGAAGAAGCATTTTGAACATTTTTGTTCTCAGTGTCAATTCCTTAAAATATCATACTCACTAATAAATAAATTAAATAAATAAATAAATAAATAAATGTGATTATTCTCAAATAGTTCAGAAAAAAATATCTGTATGTATACCTATCTCTATAATTTATAGCTATACTTATAAATATAATTAATTTTATGGTAATACCTTTACTTTCCAAAAAATGAGAGAGAAATGGTTAATGATAAACAAATGGGTCCAATGATTACAACAGATAAAGCTGGGAAACATTCTATTTCTTATTCTTTCAATTTTTCTTTAAGTTCAAATTATTTGCAAGTAAATCATTTCTTTCTCTCTTTCTGTATCTTTTCAGACACTGTTCCAGGAGTTACCCCATCTGCATCAATAGTCTTTCTCTCTCTACTGAGGTTTGAAAAGCCTCTCAATACCCCACTGCTCCCTCTAGCTATTTCATATTTTCTTCTTGATCTTTACTGGAAAAATTCCTCTGGAGGAGAGTCTATACTTGTTTCCATTAATTCCCTTCATGCTATCTTAAAACGTTAGCTCAAACATGAAATAAATAATAATTAAAACTAAATTCCTGATCTTACTTTCCAAACCTACTCTTCCAATAGTCTTCCTATCTAATTCATGGGAACTCCATTATCCTATTTGGCCAGAATTCTCTGCACAATATCGCCTCTCTCTTCTTCTCACAAAGCTCATCAATCTATCAGTAAATCTTACTGGTTTTAAGATCAAAATATATCCAGAATCTTGACTTTTCAGCTGCTTTACTACAATCTTTCTGATGCAACTGACTATCAGTTGGGTTACTTAGACAGCCTTCTAACTGGTCTCCTAATCTCTCGACTTTTTCTTCTTTGGAATTCATTCTCAGCACAGTATCCAGACCAATTATTTTAAATAGAAAACGAGATCGAATCACTCTATCCAATATGTTTAATGGCTTCATTTTGAAAATCCCAAAGTCCTTACACAAAAGCCTACAGTGCTCTTTATGATCTGATCATCTCCCTAGCACTCTTTTCCCATTCACACACTCCTCCATTATTTATTTGATAACTTAAACCCCTGACCTCTAGACTCCTCTGTTCCAGCCTCAATAACTGCCTCACTGTTCTTCAAAGATATCAGCATGCTCCGGCCTCAGTGTCTTTGGACTTCCTGAAATTATCTTTCCCTAAAGATTTGCATGGGTGTACCTTTTTTAAATCTTTACTCAAATATCACATTTGTGGTGATCAAGTTTAAATTCAACACCACTGCTTTACACACTCTGGCACTCCCTATCTTCTTTACCCTAATTTATTTTTTCCTCATAATACTCCAATACTTTCTTTTGTATTTTTTATAACTATTTGCCCATTTAGAATGTAAGTTCTCTGTGAGCGAGGACTTTGTCTTTTAGTCTAGAACAGTGGCTGGCTCATTGAATGTGATCAATAAGTATGAAATATGCCTGCAAAGAGTAACTGAATCCTTTTGCAAAACAATTCTCCAAGTTGCCTTTTTTGATGATTGAAACTAAAATAAATAACTGTATGTTTACTGTATAGTTGATTAAAAGCAGATCCATATACTACAAAAACAGGTTAGAGTAGTATAAATTATATTTTTCTCAAAAAACTTAAAGAATACAACCAGTATCACTACAACTGAAAATGTAAGCAATATTTAAAATTGTTTCACTAAACACTGTGACTCTATGTATTATTTTTTCATATATATATATAGCTCATTGTTCTTTTGTTGTTTGTTTGTTTTTTGGCCGTGCCTCTCGGCTTGTGGATCTTAATTCCCTGACCAGGGATCAAACCCAGGCCAGTGAGAGTGTACAGTCCTAACCACTGGACCACCAGGGAATTCCCAACATCCTTTGTTCTCAATACCCTGCTTTATACAATGTTCATTCACTCATTCATGTATTCATTCATTCAAGAAATATTTATTTAGAGTTGACCAAGATGGCCTTAATGTTCCCCTCAACTTGAGTAACTTTAGACAGATTTATTCCAGACTGTGGGTCCCTGACTTTCCTTTTCTTAGAGTATTTACTTCAGAAAGCTTGTCAATTCTCTCTCTGCCTCTTTGATGTGTAAATCCTTCTAAAAGTCTCTGGGCTAGATTTACAACCCAGGACTGCCTTTCTCAAGAAACTAGGAGACATCTCTTTGAAACATAATCATCAAGGAACATAGGGCCCCCATCTCCCAGTCTGTAGGAGGGTAGAAGCTTAACTTAGAAGGGCATCTTACTCCAAGTTGTAAAAACTGCATCTTGAAGATAGGAGAAAGTTTACTTTGCCTTTGGGTAAGCCACTTAGCAAACAAAGATGCCCTAATATCCCTCCTTCTCCCCTACCCCAGCTCTTAAAAATATTCCCACCCTTTGCTTCAACACAGCTGAGTGTGAGGTCACCACTTGGTCTGTCCTCTCTCAGTTTCCAGCAATAGTATTGGAATTAAATCAATTTCTACTTTCTCGTCTTGTCTGGTGTGACTTTGTTCCTTTTTTTCTTTTTAGCCTTTCATTATGCATATTTACTTAGGTTTCCAGAACTTCTGTTCATCCTATTTAAGGAGAAAGTATATGATTATTTTATTTACAATCATGGGATAAAGGAGGATTTTCTACATATGTAATACAACTCAAAAGCCAAAATTGAAATTAAAAAAAATCATTGATGTATATTTGATTTATATCATGTTATTTTCAAGTGTACAGCACAGTGATTCAGTTATACATATATATGTGAATATTTTCTTTAAAAAAGTATACTTCGTGCCCAGTAGGTGATTTATATAAATAATCTTTACATGTGTGGCAGAAAAATATGTTGGAATATAAAATGATTTAAAACAATCTTGACTTTTTTCCAGGAAAAAGAAATGTCATTAAACAGTTAGTTCCTGATGTTGACTTTTTTCAAGGAAAATATACCACAAAGCTTATTTAGGGGATCATGAAATCAAAACTATGTAACCTCTCTATAATATAATCCATCACACAAATCTTGATTTACTAGGGTTTTATAGTTAAATGCACAAAGTTTCATGCTGTGGCCTTTATTAATTTGACTATCATAAGTTAAAAAGTAAAATAATACACATATTTAGCCATAGCATTATTGCTGTTATTCAAAGTGATGTTTGGGCTAGATTCAGAATGATTTGATTAACTGATTAAAAATGTTAAAGTTAATTTAATAATTGATAAAAATATGCCATTTTCCATTTCACCACATATCTAATTTGGCCTGTTATAAAATTTATATATAAAAATTTGTACCAATACCACAAAATATTGTTTAACTTCATTTTTAAATTTGGCACTTAATGAATTTGGCCATATAGAGAAAACACTAGGCACAAAGCTGAATGCAAACATTATTTATTATTGTGTACCCCCCTCCCCCAAAAAAAGGTTTTTTAGATTCCTAGCCCCCAATAGCTCAGAATGTGATCTTATTTGGAGACAGGGTCTTTACAGAGGTAACCATGTTTAAATGAAAGCATTAAGGTGGCTTCTAATTCAATAAGACTGATAGCCTTATAAAAACAGGGAATTTGGACACAGCAGCAGACACACAAAGAGGGAAAACAATGTGAAGAGACAAAAGGAGACAATAGTCATCTACAAACCAAGGACAGATCCTTCCTCACAGCCCTCAGAAGGTACCAGCCCTGCCAACACTGTGACTTTGGACTTGGAGCCTCCAGACTGTGAGAGAATAAATTTCTGTTGTTTAAGTTACCCAGTTTGCAGTACTTTATTACAGTAGCCCTAACAAACTAACACATTGTTCTTGACAGATAAAACAATTTTAAGTATTAAATATGATTATATCATTTAAAATTCAGTTGGTAATCAAACTGGCTAATCATGTGTGTAAAGAGTATTTTGGTGAAATTATTCTCCATTTCACTATTTCCTGTTGCTGAACGTTTAAACTGTTCCATAATATTGCTGCCTCGGCATCCATTTGTGTGGCCACAAGGCACACAGTAGCTTTGAACTGACCCTAGCCCTTCCCTGAGCAGACGGCTTAGATAACAGCCTACAGAGTCACAAGTAAATGTAAGTTCCTGATATGTCTCCCCAAAACCCTGTGATAAGGATTCTCCCCCAGATTCCAGGGTCTTCCTCTTGTGTGCCCCTTAGATAAGACTCCTAGGAAGCTCACCAAAACCACTGTTTTGGTTTGAATTGACCAATCTGACTTTAGCCCAGGAACTCCAAAATACTTGACTTGTGGACCCTAATAAAGGCAGGTTTCCCAGCCCCTTCCATACTCTCTGCCTGCACCCTGCCTTGACCTACCTCTGTGGCCTCTTGTGGTATGCCAAATTCAATGAATAATAAACTTTTCTATTTCTCAGGTGAAAGGTGGCTTACCATAGGACAACCCTGGGACCTACTTAACAAGTGTCAATGTAACAAAGTTACAATACCTGTCCACTGAAGAAAACTTACTAAAAATGATTTTCTTAAATTTCTGAAATTGACATATATGATTATTATTCATAGAAATAAAAATAATACAGCTACATATTCTATAATCTATATATGAAATCCAGAAATTGCTAGATTATATATAGTTATGTTAAATAAAATAAGTTTTTCCAAGTTCCTTCATTTTTAAATTTGGCACTTAATGAATTTGGCCATATAGAGATAAGTTTTCAAACCTTTTTTCATCAACTAATTGGTAATTGTTTTCTGAAAAGCAGAAAAGTACATGGGATCTGTATGAAACTCCTTTGATAGTGAAAAAATTGAGCAGTTCAGACCATGTTTTACCAACTTTTTTCTCTCTTATTTCCTCATCCATCTTCAATATAAACCCCATTGGGATCCTTTTACATTTTTTTTCATTTATGTATTTATCTCCAATCCTATCATTCTAGCCCTATAATCTCCACTTCTCTTTATATTGCATACACTTTCACTCAACTATTTGATTTTCATGCTCGAATTCTCTGAAGTGAATGGTTTCTTCATATTTCATGATGTGATATTGTACCAGTGCATTCACAACCTAAAATCAAATTTTCCATTTTAAGTGTATAACACTGTAAGTGCCCTGATAATTTCCCACCTATTATTTTTATTATTTTTTATTCCTTTAAGATATTAATCATTTCCAAATAACCATTCTTCTCAGCTTTCTCTGTTAGAGTTTTATTGTGATTTACCTATTAACCTTCTGTCAGGCATAAATTAATCTTATATTCTTTCACAGAAGAGACAAA
Source organism: Leucopleurus acutus (assembly GCF_964270905.1). Taxonomy (NCBI): domain Eukaryota; kingdom Metazoa; phylum Chordata; class Mammalia; order Artiodactyla; family Delphinidae; genus Leucopleurus; species Leucopleurus acutus. The sequence goes on along the minus strand of NC_139147.1, from coordinate 20,493,547 downwards.
GAGGGACCAAAATGTAGCATTTAAAGTCAGTAACTTTGTCACTGATGTAGATAGAGAAGGAATACACAAGAAAAACAGTGTCTACTTATATTTATGGTATCATGTTTAGACGTGAAGGTGAGAGCTTTTACTCATATAATTATTGCTTATCACCTTGGAGATCTAACTCCAAGGTTTTCTGTTTGTTTTAAATTCTGCTACTTGCAAATTTGAAGTGTTAGGAAGACTTTAAAATGGACAAAAATATTTTTTAAAAAGAGATTAAGGAGTTCCGGGAAGATGGCGGAAGAGTAAGACGCGGAGATCACCTTCCTCTCCACAGATACACCAGAAATACATCTACGCGTGGAACAACTCCTACGGAGCACCTACTGAACGCTGGCAGAAGACCTCAGACCTCCCAAAAGGCAAGGAACCCCCCACGTACCTGGTTAGGGCAAAAGAAAAAACTAAACAGAGACAAAAGAATAGGGACGGGTCCTGCACCAGCGGGAGAGAGCTGTGAAGGAGGAAAAGTGTCCACACACTAGGAGCCCCTTTGCGGGTGGAGACTTCGGGAGGCGGAGTGGGGGAGCTTGGGAGCCGCGGAGGAGAGCACAGCAACAGGGGTGCGGAGGGCAAAGCGGAGAGATTCCAGCGCAGAGGATCGGGCCGACCGGCACTCACCAGCCGAGAGGCTTGTCTGCTCGCCCGCCGGGGCGGGCGGGACTGGGAGCTGAGGCTCCGGCTTTTGTCGGAGCGCCGGGAGAGGACTGAGGTTGGCGGCGTGAACACAGCCTGCAGGGCGTTGGTGCGCCGCGGCTGGCCGGGAGAGAGTCTGGGGAGGGGTCTGGACCTGCCGAAGAGGCAAGAGACTTTTACATCCCTCTTTGTTTCCTGGTGCACGAGGAGGGGGGATTGGGAACGCTGCTTGGGAGAGCTCCGGAGACGGGCACGAGCCGCGGCTAAGAGTGCGGAGCCCAGAGACGGACATGGGACGCTAAGGCCGCTGCTGCCGCTGCCAGGAGGCCTGTGTGCGAGCGCAGGTCACTAGCCACACGCCCTTCCGGGGAGCCTGTGCAGCCCGCCGCTGCCGGGGTCCCGGGATCTGGGGACGGCTCCCCCGGGAGAGTGCACGGCGCGCCTCAGGCTGCAGCGTCACGCCGGCCTCTGCCGCTGCAGGCCCGCCCTGCACTCCGTGACCCTCCCTACCCCCCGGCCTGGGTGAGCCAGAGCCTCCGAATCAGCGGCTCCTTTAACCCCGTCCTGTCTGAGCAAAGAACAGACGCCCTCCGGCGACCTACACGCACAGGCGGGGCCAAATCCAAAGCTGAGCCCCTGGGAACTGTGAGAACAAAGAAGAGAAAGGGAAATCTCTTCCAGCAGCCTCAGAAGCAGTGGATTAAAGCTCCACAATCAACTTGATATACCCTGCATCTGTGGAATACCTGAATAGACAATGAATCATCCCAAATTAAGGAGCCCTGTGGATGAAAGGCTCTTGGTGCTGCAGCCAGGACTCAGTGCTGTGCCTCTGAGGTGGGAGAGCCAACTTCAGGACACTGGTCCACAAGAGGCCTCCCAGCTGCACATAATATCAAACAGCAAAAATCTCCGAGAGATCTCCATCTCAACGCCAGCACCCAGCTTCACTCAACGACCAGCAAGCTACAGTGCTGGACATCCTATGCCAAACAACTAGCAAGACAGGAACACAACCCCACCCATTAGCAGAGAGGCTGCCCAAAATCATAATAAGTCTACAGACACCCCAAAACACACCACCAGACGTGGACCTGCCCACCAGAAAGACAAGATCCAGCCTCATACACCAGAACACAGGCACTAGTCCCCTCCACCAGGAAGCCTACACAACCCACTGAACCAACCTTAGCCACTGGGGACAGACACAAAAAACAACAGGAACTACGAACCTTCAGCCTGCAAAAAAAAAAAAAGGAGACCCCAAACACAGTAAGATAAGCAAAATGAAAAGACAGAAAAACACACAGCAGATGAAGGAGCAAGATAAAAACCCACCAGACCTAACAAATGAAGAGGAAATAGGCAGTCAACCTGAAAAAGAATTCAGAATAATGATAGTAAGGTTGATCCGAAATCTTGGAGGTAGAATGGACAATAGAATGGACAAATTGCAAGAATCAGTTAACAAGGACCTAGAAGAACTAAAGATGAAACAAGCAACGATGAACAACACAATAAATGAAATTAAAAGTACTCTAGATGGGATCAATAGCAGAATAACTGAGGCAGAAGAACGGATAAGTGACCTGGAAGATAAAATAGTGGAAATAACTACTGCAGAGCAGAATAAAGAAAAAAGAATGAAAAGAACTGAGGACAGTCTCAGAGACCTCTGGGACAACATTAAACGCACCAACATTCGAATTATAGGGGTTCCAGAAGAAGAAGAGAAAAAGAAAGGGACTGAGAAAATATTTGAAGAGATTATAGTTGAAAACTTCCCTAATATGGGAAAGGAAATAGTTAATCAAGTCCAGGAAGCACAGAGAGTCCCATACAGGATAAATCCAAGGAGAAATACGCCAAGACACATATTAATCAAACTGTCAAAAATTAATACAAAGAAAACATATTAAAAGGAGCAAGGGAAAAACAACAAATAACACACAAGGGAATCCCCATAAGGTTAACAGCTGATCTTTCAGCAGAAACTCTGCAAGCCAGAAGGGAGTGGCAGGACATATTGAAAGTGTTGAAGGAGGAAAAACCTGCAACCAAGATTACTCTACCCAGCAAGGATCTCATTCAGATTTGATGGAGAAATTAAAACCTTTACAGACAAGCAAAAGCTGAGAGAGTTCAGCACCACCAAACCAGCTCTACAACAACTGCTAAAGGAACTTCTCTAGGCAAGAAACACAAAAGAAGGAAAGGACCTACAATAACAAACCCAAAACAATGAAGAAAATGGGAATAGGAACACACATATCGATAATTACCTTAAATGTAAATGGACTAAATGCTCCCACCAAAAGACACAGATTGGCTGAATGGATACAAAAACAAGACCCATATATTTGCTGTCTACAAGAGACCCACTTCAGACCTAGAGACACATACAGACTGAAAGTAAGGGGATGGAAAAAGGTATTTCATGCAAGTGGAAACCAAAAGAAAGCTGGAGTAGCAATTCTCATATCAGACAAAATAGACTTTAAAACAAAGACTATTAGAAGAGACAAAGAAGGACACTACATAATGATCAAGGGATCAATCCAAGAGGAAGATATAACAATTGTAAATATTTATGCACCCAACATAGGTGCACCTCAATACATAAGGCAAATACTGACAACCATAAAAGGGGAAATCGACAGTAACACATTCATAGTAGGGGACTTTAACACCCCACTTTCACCAATGGACAGATCATCCAAAATGAAAATAAATAAGGAAACACAAGCTTTAAATGATACATTAAACGAGATGGAGTTAATTGATATTTATAGGACATTCCATCCAAAAACAACAGAATACACATTTTTCTCAAGTGCTCATGGAACATTCTCCAGGATAGATCATATCTTGGGTCACAAATCAAGCCTTGGTAAATTTAAGAAAATTGAAATTGTATCAAGTATCTTTTCTGACCACAACGCCATGAGACTAGATATCAATTACAGGAAAAGATCTGTAAAAAATACAAACACATGGAGGCTAAACAATACACTACTTAATAATGAAGTGATCACTGAAGAAATCAAAGAGGAAATCAAAAAATACCTAGAAACAAATGACAATGGAGACACAACGACCCAAAACCTGTGGGATGCAGCAAAAGCAGTTCTAAGGGGGAAGTTTATAGCAATACAAGCCCACCTTAAGAAGCAGGAAGCATCTCGAATAAACAACCTAACCTTGCACCTCAAGCAATTAGAGAAAGAAGAACAAAAAAACCCCAAAGCTAGCAGAAGGAAAGAAATCATAAAAATCAGATCAGAAATAAATGAAAAAGAAATGAAGGAAACAATAGCAAAGATCAATAAAACTAAAAGCTGGTTCTTTGAGAAGATAAACAAAATAGATAAACCACTAGCCAGACTCATCAAGAAAAAAAGGGAGAAGACCCAAATCAATAGAATTAGAAATGAAAAAGGAGAGGTAACAACTGACACTGCAGAAATAAAAGAGATCATGAGAGATTACTACAAGCAACTCTATGCCAATAAAATGGACAATCTGGAAGAAATGGACAAATTCTTAGAAAGGCACAACCTGCCAAGACTGAATCAGGAAGAAATAGAAAATATGAACAGACCAATCACAAGCACTGAAATTGAAACTGTGATTAAAAATCTTCCAACAAAGAAAAGCCCAGGACCAGATGGCTTCACAGGCGAATTCTATCAAACATTTAGAGAAGACCTAACACCTATCCTTCTCAAACTCTTCCAAAATATAGCAGAGGGAGGAACACTCCCAAACTCCTTCTACGAGGCCACCATCACCTTGATACCAAAACCAGACAAGGATGTCACAAAGAAAGAAAACTACAGGCCAATATCACTGATGAACATAGATGCAAAAATCCTCAACAAAATACTAGCAAACAGAATCCAACAGCACATTAAAAAGATCATACACCATGATCAAGTGGGGTTTATTCCAGGAAGGCAAGGATTCTTCAATATACGCAAATCTATCAATGTGATAAACCATATTAACAAACTGAAGGAGAAAAACCATATGATCATCTCAATAGATGCAGAGAAAGCTTTTGACAAAATTCAACACCCATTTATGATAAAAACCCTGCAGAAAGTAGGCATAGAGGGAACTTTCCTCAACATAATAAAGGCCATATATGACAAGCCCACAGCAAACATCATCCTCAATGGTGAAAAACTGAAAGCATTTCCACTAAGATCAGGAACAAGACAAGGTTGCCCACTCTCACCACTCTTATTCAACATAGTTTTGGAAGTTTTAGCCACAGCAATCAGAGAAGAAAAGGAAATAAAAGGAATCCAAATCGGAAAAGAAGAAGTAAAGCTGTCACTGTTTGCAGATGACATGATCCTATACATAGAGAACCCTAAAGATGCTACCAGAAAACTACTAGAGCTAATCAATGAATTTGGTAAAGTGGCAGGATACAAAATTAATGCACAGAAATCTCTGGCATTCCTATATACTAATGATGAAAAATCTGAAAGTGAAATCAAGAAAACACTCCCATTTACCATTGCAACAAAAAGAATAAAATATCTAGGAATAAACCTACCTAAGGAGACAAAAGATCTGTATGCAGAAAATTATAAGACACTGATGAAAGAAATTAAAGATGATACAAATAGATGGAGAGATATACCATGTTCTTGGATTGGAAGAATCAACATTGTGAAAATGACTCTACTACCGAAAGCAATCTATAGATTCAATGCAATCCCTATCAAACTACCACTGGCATTTTTCACAGAACTAGAACAAAAAATTTTGCAATTTGTATGGAAACACAAAAGACCCCGAATAGCCAAAGCAATCTTGAGAACGAAAGAAGGAACTGGAGGAATCAGGCTCCCAGACTTCAGACTATACTACAAAGCTACAGTTATCAAGACGGTATGGTACTGGCACAAAAACAGAAAGATAGATCAATGGAACAGGATAGAAAGCCCAGAGATAAACCCACGCACATATGGTCACCTTATCTTTGACAAAGGAGGCAGAAATGTACAGTGGAGAAAGGACAGCCTATTCAATAAGTGGTGCTGGGAAAACTGGACAGCTACATGTAAAAGTATGAAATTAGATCACTCCCTAACACCGTACACAAAAATAAGCTCAAAATGGATTAAAGACCTAAATGTAAGGCCAGAAACTATCAAACTCTTAGAGGAAAACATAGGCAGAACACTCTATGACATAAATCACAGCAAGGTCCTTTTTGACCCACCTCCTAGAGAAATGGAAATAAAAACAAGAGTAAACAAATGGGACCTAATGAAACTTAAAAGCTTTTGCGCAGCAAAGGAAACCATAAACAAGACCAAAAGACAACCCTCAGAATGGGAGAAAATATTTGCAAATGAAGCAACTGACAAAGGATTGATCTCCAAAATTTATAAGCAGCTCATGCAGCTTAATAAGAAAAAAACAAACAACCCAATCCAAAAATGGGCAGAAGACCTAAATAGACATTTCTCCAAAGAAGATATACAGAGTGCCAACAAACACATGAAAGAATGCTCAACATCACTAATCATGAGAGAAATGCAAATCAAAACTACAATGAGATATCATCTCACACCAGTCAGAATGGCCATCATCAAAAAATCTAGAAACAATAAATGCTGGAGAGGGTGTGGAGAAAAGGGAACCCTCTTACACTGTTGGTGGGAATGTAAATTGATACAGCCACTGTGGAGAACAGTATGGAGGTTCCTTAAAAAGCTACAAATAGAACTACCATATGACCCAGCAATCCCACTACTGGGCATATACCCTGAGAAAACCATAATTCAAAGAGTCATGTACCAAAATGTTCATTGCAGCTCTATTTACAATAGCCCAGAGATGGAAACAACCTAAGTGTCCATCATCGGATGAATGGATAAAGAAGATGTGGCACATATATACAATGGAATATTACTCAGCCATAAAAAGAGACGAAATTGAGCTATTTGTAATGAGGTGGATAGACCTAGAGTCTGTCATACAGAATGAAGTAAGTCAGAAAGAGAGACACAAATACCGTATGCTAACACATATATATGGAATTTAAAAAAAAATGTCATGAAAAACCTAGGGGTGAAACAGGAATAAAGACACAGACTTACTAGAGAATGGACTTGAGGCTATGGGGAGGGGGAAGGGTAAACGGTGACAAAGCGATAAAGAGGCATGGACATATATACACTACCAAACGTAAGGTAGATAGCTAGTGGGAAGCAGCCGCATAGCACAGGGAGATCAGCTCGGTGCTTTGTGACCGCCTGGAGGGGTGGGATAGGAAGGGTGGGAGGGAGGGAGACGCAAGCGGGAAGAGATATGGGAATATATGTATATATATAACTCATTCATTTTGTTGTGAAGCTGAAACTAACATACCATTGTAAAGCAATTATACTCCAATAAAGATGTTAAAAATATATATATAAAATAAAGAAGTTCTACCAATTTTTGGTAAATAAAAAAAAAAAAAGATTAATTGGTGTTCTGTCTGTGTCACACATCCAGATAATTTGTGCCTTTTATGTCTTAAGCTGCTTTACAGGTCTGTAAAGTGTAGAAAACTGATAATCATACAAATGAGTTTTGTTCACAGAAATGTTAAGCAGTTGTGTTCAGTGGAATGCAACTGATGATTGTTTTGTGGATAGACCAATTTTTGTACATATTTATAACTTCATTTCAGCATTCCCTCACTGCATACAAATGTGTGAATTTTTAAATTTTGTTTGAACCAGCTGTAACATCTTACTGGTTTCTTTATTAATGCATAAATTAAATAAAATCATTGACATGTTCATTTCATATTTGTATCATATTCATGAGTATGCCTTCTTTTTAAAATTATCCTTTGAAAGACAGTAAAGAAATACAGTACATTGCCTAATGTTAAGACAAATAGACTTGACCTAAGGAGGTCAAGCACTGTTTATAACCTTCATAATTCAGCTTTTAGGTTTTCCCTTCTCCTAGAATTCTCTACACTGTGCCAAAAGGTAAGCAAATCTCAACCTTATCACTGTTAGGGAGAACAACTTTAGTCACTTTCAACATTTTGAGGGTGTGTGCGTGTGTATGTGCCTGTGTGTGCTTTTAGATATTACTAAAACTTTTTAGGAGAGGATAAAAGATCATTTTGTAACAAATAACCCAATAACAGAATTTAATTAAACCTTAGTGGACTTTTCTGTCTTCACCAAGAATCTCTACTGAAATCCTTCCAAGGAGTTATCTTTCCTTTCTTATCCTTCCCAGAAAGCAGTCAGCTTTTCCCAAGAATTTTCTCCTGTTCATCTACATCAAATGCCTCCAGCCTTTTTTTGCAGCTGCTTTGTTCAGCCAGAAAACTTGGAGCCAGCCCAATCTCCAGACTTTGGAATCTGCTTGCATCTCACTGGGACCTTATGCAAGCATCTTCCAAGAAAGATGCAATGCTCCTTCTACTGCTAGAATTCATTATCATTTACTTGATAGCCATTAACTTTATACATATTCATTCTTAGTTTTTAAGACATTCACTTCATTATTCATGCCAATAATATTTACTGCAGAAGCTACACAAATACATGTTACTCATCCAGGCTTGAAGAAATAATTTTCCAAAGTAACAGAGTGGTTGCCAAACTAATATTTAACATTTATATTTTTCATAAGGATATTTATGTTGATTATTTTTATGGACATCAATAGAACACTTTAATGAGTGAAGGATGTCATCAAGAAATCATCAATCTTCTTTCCTTTGCTCCACTACCTATCCCCCTCCATTAAATCTCTGAGATTTTTCAATTCTGTTTTTCAACCATCTCATAAAAACTACTCATTCTCTCAATTCTTGTGTTACTGGGCTAAATCAGACCATCTGGATTTTGTTACCTGGTCTCCTATAACACCTTCCTCACTCTTCACTTTCTCTTGCCAATAGTTTTCCAGGTTCTAGACTTCTAAAAAACATAGTCATATATACGGTCATTCTGGTCTTCCCTTCCAACTATTTCTGAATTACATCTCATGGACCCATCTGTTTTTAGAGCCCTCTCTAGTCAACTCATCATGGGGCCATTTCAGATCAACCAGGTCAAGATATGATGCTCTCACTTATGAAGTGGTCTTCATACACTGATAAGTTAAACAATCTCAGTGTTTACTTCAGCCACCTTCAACTTCTGTCTTATTGCTTTACCTATCTTTCCCTAGAAGTGCTCCCACCCGATGTGTGACTTGGGGTGCTCTAGAAAAGAGATATTGAAAAGAAGTGAAAATTCACTTGTGAAAACTAAAAGGAGCAGGAAGCAGAAATGGCTGGAGAAGGTCACCAGACCACAGTGGAGATCAGAAATCTATGAAAGGGAAGGGGGATGAAGATGATTGTGCAGAGAGAACTCAGACTGTGATGCAGATCTGACAAAGTACAAACAACCCAATTAGGAACTCCAGAGCAAGGATCACCCATTGGAGGAGTCTTGCACAGAATAAAAATGGCTAGACCATAGTACCTCTACCATACCGAATCTTGGGCTGTCCAGATGAAGTACAATGATCTTGGCTTGAAAACTGAGGTAGATCCTAAGGATGATAGCAGTGTCAGATAACTGCAGTCACTGAAGCTGAAGAGCAATTACTTTGTAGAAGAAGGATCCCAGTGGCACACCCCCTGGTACCATACCAGGTCAGCTTAGACTTCTGTCCTGTATGATTTGGTTCATTGCTTACATTCATTCTCCTCAGGTGTTCTGCTCAGTGTTGTTTTTAGTTCATTCCAGAGCTCTGTCTCTCAAATCTATAGCCACATTACACTCATATTAGTCCTAGAAATTGGTAGCTCTTTCAATTTACTGGGTTTTATTCACTTGAATGATTACTTGTTTAACATTGACAAACAAAGAATCAACCTTTAGGATGATACCATTAACATTTTGGTGTGAAACTAAATCAAGCTATCCACTGGGCACCTTCCATGAGAAACTAAAATTAAAACAATGAAAAATACACCTCCAGTAGCCCTTTGTGGTAGAGTGTAATATAGTTCAAACTATTCACTACCCAACATTATATAACTTTTATTCCAGAGCTCCTTTATATGGAAATATTGTACTTCCCATCCATTGACACCAGGCTTGGTCATATGGCTTACTCTAGCCAGTACTCTATGAAAGGAAGTGATAAGAAGTACCGTTGAAAAAATATTTTCAAAGCTATCACACAGTTTCACTATTACTCTTTAAATTACATTTTCTTCTCTTCGACAAGACTAATAAATGATAGAGGTTCAAATAGGGGCTGTATGAGAAATAAAGGAAAAAAGATAGAAAAAACATACAAACAACAAAAACATGCACAGCTGCCTTGCAATAGATAAGTGTGAGGTAGAAATAAATTTTCATTGTTTGAGCCATTGACATATTTTGAGGTGTTTGCTACCGAAGACTGACCTAGCCTATTGACTGATTCACTTTGCTTTCACTGGTCAACTGTGGGATTTCATTATGATGTAGTCTGCGTGTGTGTTCTTGGGCCAATTTCTTTATATCCCGTGTCTCCTCTGTAAAATAGAATAAGAATGAGATCTATTTCATATGGTCGTTATCATAAACAAATGAATTCAAACATGTAAAACACTCTAAAGGTTACCTGGAAAATAATGAATGCTTTCTAGAAGTTTCTGCCAACACCACCACCATTGCTACTGTACTATTACTAGTCCTACCCCTACTTCACAGACAGCAGTTCAATCCCAATTTCCCATTTCTACCATTTACTAGATTTATGATCTGGCATAATTTCTTTAACAATTGAACCTCAGTTTTCTCACATAAATTATTTTATATACATTAGTGTCTTTTTTTAAATATATTAGTGTCTTTAAAATATTATAAAGTGTCAATCAGTATATCAGACTTTTCTGGTGTCCAGGTGAGTTCACTTTCCAAATATTTTGATAAATCAGTGGCTTCATTTTAATATTTAATTCTACTCATCCATATCTAGCCATTTCTTTATTATTTTTTCCTTTCTTCTTAAAGTGATCATGGCCATCTGAATATTCTCAAATCTTTCCATTTATCTTTTTGGATATCTTAACACTGTACTTTCATAAATTTTCATGTATTCTTCACTCTAAACACAACTCCAGATAAATCATTTTAAGTATCAACATTTCTGCTGTAAAGAATATTCTACAAAGTTGTGTGCTAAGTTGGCAGATACTTAAACACATCTGAAATGGATGTAAGTTATGGAGCCTCAAGGAAAACTCTTTTTAGAAGCTATTCTTCCTACTGTCATGTTCTCAGGGGTGGAGAATAATGTTCTTTCTCATTTTCTTACCAGGAACAATTAAACAAAAAGACAGCCTTTGTTTTTTTAAAAAAATCCTATAAATTTTGTTTCCTTAATTTTTCTGTGTCTTTGCATTCTTTCCACACAAAACATCTTTTACCATCTGGCCGTGACATTGATTTTCATTGTAACCCATTTTTCTGAATGCAATAAACAGATTACATATGTGTTAAGTTACCAAAAACAAAGCAAAATTAAACCAAACTAAACCATGTTTTTCAAAAAGACAACATTCATAACAGAAAGAAAGTAAAGAAGATAGTTCGATTTTAAGTTAGCTTTTCTGCTAGGTTTTAAGATGTAAAATATTTTTCCATTGTTCTCTGATCTTCTAGCTTCCTTGACTTCAATTTCTCTTCAGATTCAATTTATCTTCAATGTTATCTTCATAAGTAAGTAGATTTGATTATTTTACTTTAGAGTTCAATCTCCATAGACTCTCTAACATTAATTGGCTAAGGCTAAAATTTCACATTTTCATGAAATCTTTTATGAATTACGTTTTTCATTTGGTTCCTGTGATGCCACCTACTTCTCTGTTTATTCTCTAGCTCTTTCTCAGCCTCATTCCTTTGAGTCTATAAATATGGAATGTGTATTCTCCACCATTCTGATCCCTCTAACACTTTTCCTTTTATACCTATTCCCACAGAGAGCTCAACTGATACCAAACTGCTATTGATTAATACCCACGGATATCACCTAGAACCTTAAACACTTGCCCAAATGCCCCCTGTGTGTTTTTAATGCTCCAGTCAGCATCTCCTCATGAGGGCTCTAACAGTACCTCATATTAATCATGTTTAAAAGAAAAATTGTTTCTCATGTACCCATCCCCTTCACCTATTACTTCACAAAAATATCATCTTCTCCTCATATCTTCCTTGTATCCATCATTGACTCCACCAATATCTTAACTCTTAGGTTTTATGATTATTATAGAATTGTAGAATTAAAAGAAAACTAATAGATCATCCTCAGGATGTATAAATCTCCACTATAAATTTGACCTCTGGCCAAAGCATCTGTGAACTCAGCAATTGTAGGTTAAATTGTATGTTAATATATGTTTCTCAGTATGAGGTTGATGGCTTTGTCCTGCAAAAGAGTTTAAAAACCAATGGTCTACACTCATACTTTCTTTTTTTCTTTTCCTCCATAATTTTTTTGCTTATTTCCAAATTTTGTCAATTCAATCTCTTCAGTATCCCACAAATACAAACCTTCTTTTCTTTTGACACTGTTCCCCATTTGAGCCATACCCATGGACCTCCCCATGAATTACTGCTGCAGTTTCAGGTATAAGAGAAAGATATCCTGCCAGTGAACATTCAAGAAAACAATCTGAGGATCTAGAGACAGAATAGCTCATAGAGTTTTCTTCCTTGTTGTAACAGTTTCCTTTTGCTTTTATAAAAAATTACCAATAACTGTATGTATTAGAACAAAACATGTTTATTATCTTACACTATTAGAGGCCAGAAATTCTAGAATCAATATGTTTTTCTTCCAGAGGATCTGGGAGAGAATCTGTTTGCTTGCCTTTTCCAGCTTCTAGAGGCAGCCTACATTACTTGAGTCATAGACTCTTTCTCCATCTTCAGAGCCATCAGTGTAAATCTTCAAATATTTGTCTCCCTCTTTCTCTCCCTCTCTCTCACCTGCATATCAAGGTCAAGTTGGGGAGGTGTGCTGTGAACAAGTGCTGTGATCTGAACTAATGCAGAAGCTACAGTCTGTGTTTAAGAGGACACCAGAGTTCACTACCAGTGTTTTTTGTGGCTCCAACAGGAGTCTGGTTAAGGTCATTGTTCTGGTACATGTTGGAACATTTCCTATATTAATTCCTGGAACAGAAAGTTTTCTATCTCCCAGTCTCTTAAAGGAGTCTCTTATAGCCATATAAATAGATTTATATTCATTTTTACCAAATCTTTCTTGATATCCTTATGTCTGATTGAGAATGTAGTATATGGTATCTTCTTCCAGTTCTGAATAGATTATAATTTCCTCTAGTGTTTTGGTTTTGTTTAGTTATTTGTTTTAATATTATTCTCCCCAGTTTCAACCTTTTCTCATATCTGTGAACAGTTATGAAAGCCAGACTCTTGGCAAAGCCTTGACAAATGAAATAGATTCTTAATTAACATCTCTATTCCAAGCATTCCCCAGTCATTGCATCTTTTATGCCTCTGCATCTTTACACTTCTTTGATAAAGTGTTTAATGTCTTAAGCCATTAAGAATACTTGTTTCCTACAGCAAAACAAATAACATCCAAACTCCCCGTCATTGCACTGAGGATCCTCTGCAATCTGTCCTCAAAACTAACTTCAAGGACTTAATTTCCATATTTCTTTACTCAGAGCTTATCTCTTCTGAGGCAGGTAATAGAGCATTTTCACCTCTGCTAGTCATTTAGTTCATATTTTCAAAAGTGTCATTTGAAAACTATGTAAAATCAGTTATACAAGGCAGGAGTCACGGCATACTGAAACATGGTCTTATCATTAGACATAATAATGTCTCTTAATGAAGTCTGATAGGCTGACCATAAAGAACTTAAAGTGTTTAGGTTAGTGGCTCAAATCTTGCTCAGACCATGGGACTCAGGAACATATATTTATAAGCTCTGTATGAAAACCTTTATCAGTAACTCATCCTTTCTGGGCAAGTCTTGGTCATCAGGTGAGAGGTCAATGCCATCATAACACAGTGACCTCAAAAATCCTTTCCTATTCTTAAAAAAGGATGAAAAATATAAGGCCAGACACTATCAAACTCTTAGAGGAAAACATAGACAGAACACTCTATGACATAAATCACAACAAGATCCTTTTTGACCCACCTCCTAGAGAAATGGAAATAAAAACAAAAATAAACAAATGGGACCTAATGAAACTTCAAAGCTTTTGCACAGCAAAGGAAACCATAAACAAGACCAAAAGACAACCCTCAGAATGGGAGAAAATATTTGCAAATGAAGCAACTGACAAAGGATTAATCTCCAAAATTTACAAGCAGATCATGCAGCTCAATATCAAAAAAAAAAAAAAAAAACCCAATCCAAAAATGGGCAGAAGACCAAAATAGACATTTCTCCAAAGAAGATACACAGATTGCCAATAAACACATGAAAGAATGCTCAACATCATTAATTATTAGAGAAATGCAAATCAAAACTACAATGAAATATCATCTCACAGAGGTCAGAATGGCCATCAACAAAACATCTACAAACAATCAATTCTGGAGAGGGTGGGGAGAAAAGGGAACCCTCTTGCACTGTTCGTGAGACTATAAATTGATACAGCCACTACAGAGAACAGTATGGAGGTTCCTTAAAAAACTAAAAATAGAACTACCATACAACCCAGCAATCCCACTACTGGGCATATACCCTGAGAAAACCATAATTCAAAAAGAGTCATGTACCACAGTGTTCATTGCAGCTCTATTTACAATAGAAAGGACATGGAAGCAACCTAAGTGTCCATCAACAGATGAATGGATAAAGAAGATGGGGCACACATATACAATGGAATATTACTCAGCCATAAAAAGAAACAAAATTGAGTTATTTGTAGTAAGATGGATGGACCTAGCGTCTGTCATACAGAGTGAAATAAGTCAGAAAGAGAAAAATAAATAAAATAAAAATAAAAAAATAAATAAAAATAAATTAAAATAAATAAATAAAAATAAATACCATATGCTAACACATATATATGGGTTATAGGGGCAAGACAGGAATAAGGATGCAGACCTACTAGACAATGGACTTGAAGATATGGGGAGGGGGAAGGATAAGCTGGGACAAAGTGAGAGAGTGGCATGGACATGTATACACTACCAAATATAAAATAGATAGCTAGTGGGAAACAGCCGCATAGCACAGGGAGATCAGCTCGGTGTTTTGTAACCACGTAGAGGGGTGGGATAGGGAGGGTGGGAGGGAGGGAGATGCAAGAGGGAAGAGATATGGGGATATATGTATATGTATAACTGATTCACTTTGTTATAAAGCAGAAACTAACACCATTGTAAAGCAATTATACTCCAATAAAGATGTTAAAAAACAAACAAAAAACGGCATGAAATTGCTTGCCAGATGCTATTTTACCTGTGGTCTAAATTCTTATATTTATATAATATTTTCCATCTTGTCACTCCTACAAATAATCAAGCTTCCTGGAAATTTTCAATGTTTCGAAAAGTGAAGGAATGGTGGGACCTTCTATTCTATGTCTCTTGGACAAGAGCTGGTCTCCGAGATGGAATTCTTTGGCTGCTCTCTGTAATGGCTCCTAAATGCAATTGATCTACACATAAAAACATTGGGTTTATTTTTCCCTCACACCGTTCGCAGATCACAGTACAAATTGCAAACACGTTATTTATGTCCTTGTCTCTGCTCACTGGTATGACCAGAATTGAACCTGAGAGAAGGGTATAGATGTTTAGCTGCCCATGCTGTTCATCAAAATGCCTGCCTGGAAAAAACAAACTCATTGCTGTGTGAAATAATGCTTCAGTTTTCAGACCTCCACTGAGACAAAATGTCTAGAGTTCACAAAATTCAGGAAATGTAAATTAACAATTTCTCCAGTACCTCCTGCTCAACAATAACAAGTACTCAGGGGAGTTCTAAGTGTCCTTGGAAAATAAATGGGAGGTTGGTGACTTCCACACAAAATCTCCTGTGACTTAGGAAATGTCATGTAGTTAAAAATAGTATTCAGTGACTGGATTCAGGGCTACATTTATTCTAAACTAATTTAAAATACTTATTTAAATTTGGGGTAAATATGATAGCCTACACAGTAATTCAAAAAATCTAAACTCTCTTTTCTAATGTAACAAAAATCCTTTACAGAATCATTGACAAAATTAAGTGAAATTGAAATCTTCTTTAAGATTTTATAAGCAAACAAAGCAGGAAAGGAGGAAGGAGAAAAAAAAATGGAAAGAGGGACTTAAAGTAACATCTTAAATGACATGTTAATTGTAAGTGGCTTATTTTATTAACTACAGGGTCAACAATTAAGTCACAATTACATGGGACTTTTTTCTGTGTAATCCAACTATTAAATGATATTTGTATTGACCATGGCCAAAAATAAGACAATAAGATTATTCTTCCATTTCATTATTTCCCATGTGTCAGGTAAACTGAAACTAATCAGAGAGCTAAATACAAGGTTTTCAGTTCTAAGACCTAGACTTTGAAATTCATTGTAAATATATATATGTATATATATATATAGTCATTGAGCATTAAGAAGTAGTTTGTGTATTGGTATTGGTCTAAATAATTTTTCTAATAAATAAGATGCTTTCATGACCTATCTGAAGGCAATATTTTGATGGCTTTCCCTAAACTGTAACATTGGGAAAGAAAAAGATACTACATTGATAAAACTTCTCTGTTGAAGAATTCCTGGCATTGCTGAATTGATAGGAATGTTATTTTAAATGTGAAATAAAATACATTTGCTTATTTAAAAATGTCTTCAGAAAGCAAATATTTTCTTAAAAACATACATATGTAATCCATACTATTTTAAATACTTGTAAACTCTTTAAAGTTTCCCAAAAAGGAATTAGAAAGGGATATTTAATAATGAAGGTAATTTTAAGTCTTTTTTATATCATTTATATCATTTACCAAACTTCTGCAGGATAGTTAGGTTACTTCCAAGATGGACAGTTTACTACCTTCTTAACTGTGTAAATAATAAAACAAACAAAAAAATATTTATTAATCAGGTCAATGATAGTTTAATATTTTAAAAGCAAACTTTAAAATTTTTATGTTTTGTCAATATGTAGTTCACACTCTGTATTTTAGGTGTGATATTTTAAATCCAAAATCCATTTTATGATATTTATTAATTTGTATCTTGTATATAAATAAAATAAATGTATATTAGTGAAATAGTTTAGGAATTTCAAACATTTACTTATACCAAAACCACACAACTTATTATATGCAACACATGGCCATTAACATTACAGTTTTTGGCCTTTTTATAAGGTAGCTTACATAAAAAGAAAGTTGCTTATTCCTTGTCTGTCCTGATCTATGAAGTGTTGTAATCAACAGACCCCATCCCATAGGTTTTCACTGTGTATTTAAAGCATACTTGATACCTCCCTTCATGAAAGGTGAACAAACCTGAAATTCCCACCTAGAAAAAAAATGTTAACTCAGAATTATCAAATCCTGAAGTTTAGGCAGATGGACACCGGAAATGGATTATGGGCAACTCTTAAATCATTCACCTAACTACATAGTACTATAGGAAGTTACAGTGTTGGCCGAAAGAAGACACAGGTTTCTCACTAAATTTTGTTTCAAAGGGTTTCAAAATTCTGTGACAGATTTTTGATCATGTTTTTATTAAAAAGTATTGATTTTAAAGACTAATAACTTAAAGCCACCACACACACACACACACATACACACACAAATGATCGACAAAATGTTCCTCTTTCCTTCTGAAGTTTTTTCAATGTATTGTTAATATTTCATTAACTAGTCATTTGCTATTCAACTTAAATCGCCAGTTGATACAGACAGTTCTGAGATGGGTCTTCTACCTGCCACCCTAATCTTCTAGATTAGGGTGGCAGGTATTACGGATAGTATTCATCCTGAGCTTTCTGGGCAGACACGGTGACCTTGCCAGCTCCAGCAGCCTCCTTTTCCACTATTTTGATGACACCCACAGCAACTGCCCATCTCATGTCATGAACAGCAAAACGATCCAGAGGAGGATTATCAGAGAAGCTCTCAACACACATGGGCTTGCCAGGAACTATTTCTATGGTGGCAGCATCACCAGGTCTCAAAAATTGGGGGCCATCTTCCAGTTTCTCTCCAAATAGCAATAAATCTTTTCCTTCAGCTCAGCAAACCTGCAAGTAGTGTGAGCTGTGTGACATCCTGCACAGGTCCATAGCCAGCATTGATTTGCCCTGGGTGGTTCAGGATAATCACCTGAGGCTTGAAGTCAGCTGCTTCCATTGCTGTGTCACCGTTGCTGTCACCAGCCACATTGCCAGAATGAATATATTTGAGAGACACATTCTTGACATTGAAGCCCATATGGAAGAGCTTCACTCAAAACTTCATGGTGCATTTTAACAAACTTGACTTCAGTTGTAACATTGACTGGAGCATAGGTGACCACCATGCCTGGTTTGAGAACACCAGTCTCCACCTGTCCCACAGGGATAATACCAACATGAACAATTTTGTAGATGTCCTGGAGGACAGCCAAAGGGCTGATCAGTTAGATGAGTTGGTAGCAAAATGCAACCCAGAGCTTCAAGCAGCATGGTTCCATGGGCATTGCCATCTTTATGGGTGAATTTCGATCCTTTAAACCACGACAGTTTAGCATTTGGCTCCAGCACGCTGTCATCGTTTCAACCCAAAATTAACACAAATGCTACTATGTTAGGGTTGAGCCAATTTTTTTAATGTAGGTGCTGACATTTTTTTTTTTTTTTTTTTTTTTTGCTGTACACGGGCCTCTCACTGTTGTGGCCTCTCCCGTTGTGAATCACAGGCTCCAGACGCGCAGGATCAGAGGCCATGGCTCACGGGCTCAGCTGCTCTGCGGCATGTGGTATCTTCCCGGACCGGGGCACGAACCCATCTCCCCTGCATCGGCAGGCTGACTCTCAACCACTGCACCACCAGGGAAGCCCCGCTGACTTTTTAACAATATCCTTGTACAACTTCTGGCTGGAAGAATCTATTTTGTTAATATCAACATTTAGTTGTTTCATACCCAATGTGTAGGTCAGAAGGGCATGCTTCCAGGTCTGCTTGTTCTTGGATAAACCTGTTTCAAATTCACTAATACCAGCAGCAACAATCAAAACAGTACAATCAGCCTGTGATGTGCCTGTGATCATGTTTTTGATTAAGTCTCTGTGTCCTGGGGCATCAGTGAAGTTCAAATAATACTTTTAGGTCTCAAATTCCCACAGGGAGATATCAATGGTGATATGACATTCATGTTCAGCCTTCAGTTTATCCAAGATGCAGGTATCCTTGAAGGAGCCATTTCCCATCTCAGCAGCATCCTTCTCAAACTTATTGATGGTTCTTTTGTTGATCCACCACATTTGTAGATCCGATGTCCAGCAGTGGTCTACTTGCCCCAATGTAAGTGTCCAACTATAATGATGTTGATATGAATTTTTTTCTTTCCCATTTTAGCTTAGATTTAGTGGTGATTTCACAACACCTGTCTGGTGATAAAATTGTTGTAAAAAAGCTGTGAAGGAAATCTTTACAATCTTGGATTCCACCCACAGTCTTCAAATGATATATGTAACACATGATTTTACACATAAACATGAAATTAGCTTTTACCTTGTCTGTGGCTGTTCAGTCTTATTACCTGAGAAGTCTGGAACCATGGTATTAAACTTGACCAAGAATATACTAAATAGTAGGACAACTTATCTGACAAATTATCCCCACAGAGGTCACCCTGTACTAGCTTACCTACATTGTTATTAAAAAAGCATAGATGTTATTTTTGTTTGTTTGTTTTTGTTTGTTTTTAGTTTATATAGCCTGGCTTTAGCTGCAAACTTAGTATCTCACACATATTTTGATGGTACATTTTAGTACTCTGCATTGCCTTTATGCAGTCCTTTATGAGTCCTTTCCATATCCAGTCGTGTGTAACAGCTGCAGTTGGTGATATGGGAAAGATAAATGAAATTGTCCTTTGATGCAAATTTGGCTCCTAGGCCATCCCTGGTTTGAGGTCACACAAGTCTATAAGAAGAGAATGTATGAATGAAACTAGTAGATCTAACAATAGCTAAGTTGGCTTTTTAAAAGGTGAAATTGATCAAGAATTCTGTATTTTGGATTGCTTGGGCTGTTTTAGTGAAAATAAAAGGAAGTTTTAAAAAAATCAATGGCTGCCAGAGATTCTCTTAAAAACGAAGAGACATGATTCCAAAGGGGAGTCAGGAAGACACACCACCCTTTGATACTAAGTAGAATTCTTCTTAGGCTTTAAAAATATTAAACATGCTAGTATATTTGTATTCATTGTGTGATGGTAACAAAGTATCCCCTAAATTTAGATCTTCAGCTCATTGTTATTCATGCTCTGATAAAAGCAACTCTAACTGTCTGGGCTCTTGCTGACCCTCCTGTTGAGGAGGGGTAGGATAATTTGAGGGAGGCTGTTAGCTCAGGTAAACCAAATGCGATTAAATTATGAGAAATATTTTAAATTATTTTGGAAAGAGAAAGCAAAACGAAAACACTGAATAGCTTTAGTACAATTAAACCAGTGGGAGGGTTTGTATAGTTTACTTAAAATGAAATAAAGTTGGAGATAGATGAAGTAATTATAAAAATTTTAATAGATTATAGTAAATACTAGGTGGTCTGGCTGGTCTATCAACTCCTTGGACTATGAAAATAACAGAAGAGAACATATTCACTTAATTTTTCCTAGCTTAAATGAATTTTTAAAATGTAATAATGACACAAATGTGAAAACTTTGGTCTCTTCAGGATAACTGCTGATTAAAACGGTGTGAAAAAAAGAGAGAATTATGATTCTGAGAGATGGGCTGGTCAAAGTCTCTTGAGGAGCTAGGAGTAGAAGGGGCTGGAGAACCATTTTATTGATATGGGTTAAATGGCCTGAGGGAGATAACTATCAGATACTAGTGCACAATGTCCTCTTATACCCAAGTTTGCTAATGAAGTTGCTAATTAAAGGTTAAAGGATGACCAACAAGGACCTACTGTATAGCACAGGGAACTCTGTTTCATATCATGTAACAACCTAAATGGGAAATGAATTTGAAAAAGTATAAATACATGTATATATATATATATATAACTGAATCACTTTGCTGTACACCTGCAACTAGCATAGCATTGTTATTCAACTATACTCTAATATAAAATAAAAAGTTTAAAAAAAAGAAGATAGGGGAGATAGAGGCTGTTAAAAGGATTAAAGTAGAAAAAACACGTGAAAGCCTTGTGTAACTATTATGACAATCTTGCCTAGTATATTCAATTATTGTTTCCTTTTAATGTGGTAATTTTGTTTGCAATTAAACATGTTTAGTAAACACTAAATTCTTAAAAAAATAAAATAAATAAAATAAAATAAAAGTTAAAGGATGATGAGTTTATGTTAGGGGATATGTTGATGCAATTCTGGAAGCTTATATACAAAAATATGACTCAAAGTAGAAATTTATAAATGGAAGTACTGTATACTAATGCATTCTTTACCAGAAAGTATTATAGGAATGGATGTGATGTCTGAACGGGGAATATTTTCCCCACTCCTAAAACATTGAGAAAAAGAAAGCCCTGAGAATCTGCTCTTCACTTGTTTTAATGTGGTGTCCTTGATGGAAAGCTTTAAAATTATCTAAACCCACTCAAGTGGCTAATTTAAAACATTATAGGATGTTTGGGTATCATCAAGAAAATTTGGCTTTATTTAAGGATGTTTCAGTTTCACCTGTATTAGTACCCCAAAAGTCTTGTTTAATATTCCAGTGTTATATGTGAGGAAAGCTGATGAATCCTGAAGTTTAATCATAGGCTAAAAGGGATTAAATAAAGTGTTGCCTTAATAGTATTCTATATCCAATATGGTCTTAACAGTTCAAACTGTGCAACATGCTAAAAGAAATCCATATTCTGTGAACAATTTGGTTATTTTTCCCAGTTCCTTTTTCAAGAGGAAGCCAAAGTAATTTGTATACATATGGAGTGGAACCCAAAACATACTTACCGTACATTCACACAGATATATAGGGATCCTGCTGATTATTGGCAAAACCTGCTCTGAAGAGACTTAGATTTGACTAAGTGAAAAAAAATACCAAAAATTCAACATATCAATGATATGGTGTTGACAACTCAATCTGAAGATCAAATGGACTGAACTAAATGCTGGTTAATCTTATGATCAGAGGGTCGTAGATTAACACAGCTAAACTACAGAGACAGGAAATAAATGATAAGATTCTTAAAAATTACCTGGACCAGAGACACTAAAGATGTACCTTAAACAACCAAAAATAAGTTATTTTCTTTGCCAGCTCAAAGATGAAAGTAAAGCATGAAGATTGATTGAGTTGTTGGTTTCAGGAAAAATCACATATCACATCTGAGAATTTTATTAGTCCCTTTTTAGAGAAGTACTAGGGAAATAGATGATTTTTTTTTTCCGGTATGCAGGCCCCTCACTGTTGCGGCCTCTCACGTTGCGGAACACAGGCTCCAGATGCGCAGGCCAGCCCTGCATTCCATACCCCTTCCTCTCCCTGGGCTGAGTGAGCCAGAGCCGAATCAGCTGCACCTTTAATCCCCTCCAGTCTGGGAAAAGAACAGATGCCACAGGGTGACCTACATGCAGAAGCAGGGCCTAAAGCAAAGCTGAACCCCAGGAGCTGTGTGATCACAGAAGAGAAAGGGAAATTTTTCCATGTGGCCTCAAGAGCATCAGATTAAATCTCCACAATCAACTTGATGTACCCTGCATCTGTGGAACATCTGAATAGACAACAAATCATCCCCAAATTGAGGCAGTGGAAATTGGGAGCAACTGTAGACTTGGGGTTTGCTGTATGTGACTGACTAGTTTCTAATTTTTATGTTATCATAGTATAGTTTTAGCACTTGCTATCATTGA
This sequence comes from Leucopleurus acutus, assembly GCF_964270905.1. Lineage (NCBI taxonomy): Eukaryota > Metazoa > Chordata > Mammalia > Artiodactyla > Delphinidae > Leucopleurus > Leucopleurus acutus. The sequence continues at coordinate 20,470,800 of NC_139147.1, read as the reverse complement.
TGGATTTGTTTGTTGGTTTGGTTGCTCTCTTCCTTTTTTCTTTAGGATTATTATTATAACTTTAAAAATTTTTTAATAACATTATTTTATTATATTACATATGTATTTTTTTTTTAGCCAGTCTTTTTTTTTTATTTTTTTTATTTTTTTTAACATCTTTATTGGAGTATAATTGCTTTACAATGGTATGTTAGTTTCAGCTTCACAACAAAATGAATCAGTTACATATGTATTTTTTATTTATTTATTTTTCTCCCTTTTTTTCTGAGCCATGTGGCTGACAGTGTCTTGGTGTTCCAGCCCACTGACAGGCCTTAGCCTCTGAGGTGGGAGAGCCAAGTTAAGGACATTGGGCCACCAGATACCTCCTGGCCCTACATAATATCAATCAGTGAGAGCTCTCCCAGAGATCTCCGTCTCAATGCTAGGACCCAGCTTGCTTCAATGACTAGCAAGCTCCAGTGTTGGACACTCCATGCCAAACAACTAGCAAGATAGGAACACAAAACACTACCCATTAGCAGAGAGGCTGCCTAAAATCATAATAAGTTCACAGACACCCCAAAACACATGACTGGATGTGGTGTGCCCACCAAAAAGAACAGATCCAGCCTCATCCAACAGAAGACAGGCACAAATTCCTCCACCAGGAATCCTACACAACCCACTGAACCAGCCTTACCTACTCAGGGCACACACCAAAAACAATGAGAACTATGAACCAGAAGCCTGAAAAAAGGAGACCCCCAAAACAGTAAGTTAAGCAAAATGAGAAGACAGAGAAATACACAGCAGATGAAGGAGCAAAGTAAAAACCCACCAGACCAAACAAATGAAGGGGAAATAGGTAGTCTAATTGAAAAATAATTCAGAGTAATGAGAGTAAAGATGATCAAAAATCTCGGAAATAGAATGGAGAAAATACAAGAAATGTTTCATAAGGATGTAGAAGAACTAAAGAGCAAACAAACAATGATGACTAAAACAATAAATGAAATTAAACATTCTCTAGAAACAATCAATAGCAGAATAACTGAGGCAGAACAACGGATAAGTGATCTGGAAGATAAAATAGTGGAAATAACAACTGTAGAGCAGAATAAAAGAAAAGATGATGAAAAGAATTGAGAACAGTCTCAGAGACCTCTAGAACAACATTAAACACACCAATATTCGAAATATAGGGGTCTCAGAAGAAGAAGAGAAAAAGAAAGCGACTGAGAAAATATTTGAAGAGTTTATACTTGAAAACTTCCTTAATATGGGAAAGGAAATAGTCAATCAAGTCCAGGAAGCACAGAGTCCCATACAGGATATATCCAAGGAGAAACACGCCAAGACTCTTATTAATCCAACTAACAAAAATTAAATACAAAGAAAAAATATTGAAAACAGGAAGGGAAAAGCAACAAATAACATACAAGGGAATTCCCATAAAGTTAAAAGCTGATTTTTCAGCAGAAACTCTGCAAGCCAGAAGGGAGTGGGAGGACACATTTAAAGTGATGAAAGGGGAAAACCTACAACAAATATTACTCTCCCAACAAGAATCTCATTCAGATTTGATGGAGAAACTAAAAACTTTACAGATAAGCAAAAGCTAAGAGAATTCAGAAGCACCAAACCAGCTTTACAACAAATGCTAAAGGAACTTCTTTAGGCAGGAAACACAAGAGAAGGAAAAGACTTACAATTAAGAAAATGGTAATAGGAACATACATATTGATAATTACCTTAAAGGTAAATGGATGAAAAGGTAAATGGATGAAATCCTCCAACCAAAAGACATAGACTGGCTGAATGGATACAAAAAGAAGACCCGTATATAAGCTGGCTAAAAGAGACCCACTTCAGACCTAGGGACACATACATTCTGGATGTGAGGGGATAGAAAAAGATATTCCATGAAAATGGAAATCAAAAGAAAGCTGGAGTAGCAATACACATATCAGAAAAAATACACTTTAAAATAAAAACTATTACAAGAGACAAAGAAGGACACTACATAATGATCAAGGGGTCAATACAAGAAGAAGATTAAAAAATTATAAATATTTATACACCCAACATAGGAGCTCCTTAATAAATAAGGTAAATGCTAACAGCCATAAAAGGGGAAATCAACAGTAATATAATAATAGTGGGGGACTATAAAACCCCACTTTCACTAATGGACAATCATACAAAATGAAAATAAAAAAGTAAACACAAGCTTTAAATGACACATTACACAAGATGGACTTAATTGGTATTTATAGGATATTCCATCCAAAAACCACAGAATACACTTTGTTCTCAAGTGTTCATGGAAAATTTTCCAGGACAGATCATATCATGGGTCACAAATCAAGCCTTGGTAAAGTTAAGAAAATTGAAATCATATCACGTATCTTTTCTGACCACAACACTATGCGACTACATATCAATTACAGGAAAAAAAAACTGTAAAAAATACAAATACATGGAGGCTAAACAATACACTATTAAATAACCAAGAGATCACTGAAGAAATCAAAGAGGAAATCAAAAAATACCTAGAAACAAATGACAATGAAAACATGAGAACCCAAATCCTATGAGATGCAGCAAAAGCAGTTCTAACAGGGAAGTTTATAGCAATACAATCCTACCTTAAGAAACCAAAAAAAATCTCAAATAAACAACCTAACCTTACACCTACAGCAATTAGAGAAAGAAGAAGAAAAAGACCCAAAGTTAGCAGAAGGAAAGAAATTATAAAAATCAGATCAGAATTAAATGAAAAAGAAATTAAGAAAACAATAGCAAAGATCAATAAAACTAAAAGATGGTTCTTTGAGAAGATAAACAAAATTGATAAACTATATGCTAGACACATCAAGAAAAAAAGGAAAAAGACACAAATCAACAGAATTAGAAATGAAAAAGGAGAAGTAACAACTGACATGGCACAAAAGCAAAGGATCATAAGATATTACTACAAGCAACTACATGCCAAGAAAATGGACAACCTGGAAGAAATGGACAAATTCTTAGTAAAGCACAATCTTCTGGGACTGAACCAGAAACAAATAGAAAATATAAACTGACCAATCACAAGCACTGGAATTGAAACTGTGATTACAAATGTTCCAACAAACAAAAGCCCAGGACCAGATGGCTTCACAGGCCAATTCTATCAAACATTTAGAGAAGAGCTAACACCTATCCTTCTCAAACTCTTCCAAAATACAGCAGAGGGAGGAACACTCCCATTTTCATTCTAAGCAGCCACCATCATCCTGATACCAAAACAACACAAAGATGTCACAAAAAAAGAAAACTATGTTTAGTGATGAACATAGATGCAAAAATCCTCCACAAAATACTAGCAAACAGAATCCAACAGCACATTTAAAAGATCATACACCAGGATCAAGTGGGGTTTATTCCAGGAATTCAAGGATTCTTCAATATATGCAAATCAAAAAATGTGACACACCATACTATCAAACTGAAAGATAAAAAACCTTCAATAGATGCAGAAAAAGCTTTTGACAAAATTCAACAGCCATTTATGGTAAAAACCCTCCAGAATGTAGGCATAGAGGGAACTTACCTCAACATAATAAAGGCTATATATGACAAACCCACAGCCAATCTCATTCTCAATGGTGAAAAACTAAAACCATTTCCACTAAGTTCAGGAACAAAATAAGACTCTCACCACTATTATTCAACATAGTTTTAGAAGTTTTAACAACAATAATCAGAGAAAAAAAAGAAATAAAAGGAATAAAAATTTGAAAAGAAGAAGGAAAACTGTCACTGTTTGCAGATGACATGATAATATACATAGAGAATCCTAAAGATACTACCAGAAAACTACTAGAGCTAATCAATGAATTTGGTGAAGTAGCATGATAGAAAATTAAGGCACAGAAATCTCTTGCATTCCTATACACTAATGATGACAAATCTAAAGTAGCATGATACAAAATTAATGTACAGAACTCACTTGCACTCCTATACGCTAATGATTTCAAATCTGAAAGAGAAATTAAGGAAACACTTTCATTTACCATTGCAACAAAAAGAACAAAATACTTAGGAATAAACCTACCTAAGGAGACAAAAGACCTGTATGCAGAAAACTATAAGACACTGATGAAAGAAATTAATGATGATACAAACAGATGGAGAGATATACCATGTTTTTGGATTTGAAGAATCAACCTTGTGAAAATGACTATCGTATCCAAAGCAATCTACACATTCAACGCAATGCCTATTAAACAACCAATGGCATTTTTCATAGAAATAGAACAAAAATTTCACAATTTATATAGAAACGCAAAAGACCCCAAATAGCCAAAGCAATCTTGAGAAAGAAAAATGGAGCTGGAGCAATCAGGCTCCCTGACTTCACACTATACTACAAAACGACAGTAATCAAGACAGTATGGTACTGGCACAAAAACAGAAATATAGATCAATGGAACAGGATAGAAAGCCCAGAGATAAACCCACACACACATGGTCACCTTATTTTTGATAAAGGAGGCAAGAATATACAATGGAGAAAAGACAGCTTCTTCAATAAGTGGTACTAAGAAAACTGGACAGCTACATATAAAAGAATGAAATTAGAACACTCTTTAACACCATACACAAAAATAAGCTCAAAATGGATTAAAGACCTAAATGTAAGGCCAGCAAGTATAAAACTCTTAGAGGAAAACATAGGCAGAACACTCTATGACATAAATCACAGAAGATCCTTTTTGACCCACCTCCTAGACAAATGGAAATAAAACAAAAATAAACTAATGGGACCTAACGAAACTTAAGTCTTTGGACAGCTAGGGAAACCATAAACAAGACAAAAAGCCAGCCCTCAGAATGGGAGAAAATATTTGCAAATGAAGCAACTGACAAAGGATTAATCTCCAAAGTATACAAACAGAACATGCAGTTCAATATCAAAAACCAAACAACGCAGTCCAAAAAGGGGCTGAAGACCTAAATAGGCATTCTCCAGAGAAGATATGCAGATTGCCAACAAACATGTGAAAGGATGCTCAACATCACTAATCATGAAAGAAATGCAAATCAAAACTGCAATGAGGTATCATCTCACACAGGTCTGAATGGCCATCATCTAAAATCTATAAAGAGGATTTCCCCAGTGGTGCAGTGGTTAAGAATCTGCCTACCAATGCAGAGGACTCGGGTTCGAGCCCTGGTCCAGGAAGATCCCATATGCTGTGGAACAACTAAGCCCGTGTGCCACAATTATGGAGCCTGTGCTCTAGAGCTCACGAACCACAACTACTGAGCCCACATGCCACAACTACTGAAGCCTGCGTGCCTAGAGCCTGTGCTCCACAACAAGTGAAGCCACCACAATGAGAAGCCCATACACCACACCGAACAGTGGCCCCCACTCACTGCAACTAGAGAAAGCCCATGGGCAGCAACAAAGACCCAATGCAGCCAAAAATTAACTAACTAACTAAATAAATAAATAAGAAATAAAAATTTTAAAAAATTAAAAAAACAATAAACAAAAATCTGCAAACAATAAGTGCTCGAGACATTGTGGAGAAAAGGGAACCCTCTTGCACTGTTGGTGGGAATGTAAACTGATACAGCCACTATGGAGAACAGTATGGTGGCTCCTCAAAAAACTAAAATAGAACTACCATATGACCCAGCAATCCCACTACTGGGCGTATACCCTGAGAAAACCATAGTTCAAAAAGAGTCATGTACCAAAATGTTCATTGCAGCACTATTTACTATAACCAGGACATGGAAGTAACCTAAGTGTCCATTGACAGATGAATGGATAAAGAAGATGTGGCACATATATACAATGGAATATTACTCAGCCATAAAAAGAAACAGAATTGAGTTATTTGTAGTGAGGTGGAGGGACACAGAGACTGTCATACAGAGTGAAGTAAGTCCGAAAAAGAAAAAAAAATACCGAATGCTAACACGTATATATGGAATCAAAAAAAAAAAAAACATTCTGAATAACATAGGGGCAGAACAGGAATAAAATCACAGATACAGAGAATGGATTTGAGGACATGGGGAGGGGGAAGAGTAAGCTGGGACAAACTGATAGAGTGGCATGGACATATATACACTTCCAAATGTAAAATAGATACTAGTGGGAAGCAGCCACATAGCACAGGGTGATCAGCTCGATACTTTGTGTCCACATAGAGGGATGGGATATGGAAGGTGGAGGGAGACGTAAAAGTTAGGGGATATGAGGATATATGTATACATATAGCTGATTTACTTTGTTATACAGCAGAAACTAACACAACATTGTAAAACAATTATACTCCAATTAAGATGTTAAAAAAAAAGAATTTTTATTTAAAATTTAGACTGCTCCTCTGAATTAGTTATTGTTTTGCAAATTAGTGGAATTATATCTTAATGGTTGAGAAATAACACTTTTTTATCTGCTTTTAGTATGAGGATTTGTGGAAATTCTAGTTGAAAATTGCACATAATGACAATGATAAAAAACTGAACTTTTCTAATATTCTTATTCCTTGTATTTGAAACCTGGGCCATTAGGTGTTCTGATAGGTACTTTAATCAGTGACATGTTTATCTTAGTAATAAAATTTTTGGTAATTTTCATCTAAGCAGGCCATGGAAAGCTAACGAATGTTGACTATAAAATATTTAACATTACAAATATGTTGATTTCTTTTATTGTGAAACTATGTTTCCTATTTTTATTTGTTTGATCTACAACTGGCTTAAAATTTTATCAACAAAAAGTATAGATATTAGGAAAATGAAATGATTGCCTGTAATACAAAATCTGCAAGAGTAAACTGTTTACCTTTGAACCCAATCCATAATTTTTAACATTTACTGTGAAAGTGAAGAAAAGCCTCCAGCCGTTCATAATTTGAAGCCAAACTCACTAATATCATCAACCATAAGAAACATAGATTAGGCCCTCCCATTTAATGTTCAAAAAAACTTTTCTTTTTCAGTTTAAGTAGAGACCTGCTCATTTATTTTCAACATTTCAAAGATATTATGCTTCCTAATTTCAACGTATATAACACAGGAGGTAACAGGCATTCTGTATTGGGTTTAACAAAATAAGCAGAGATTGTATAGCACATCTAATTAAAATTAGAATATCATTTGTAACAAGGTAGTCATTATATATTACCTATTTATTATACTTCATTATTATATGAGATAAATTAAATTTAACAGTTACAAGACAACAAATCATGATATGAGACATCAAATTGTCCTTTTTATATTTTTCTCCATTGAGTTCTCTGCACCTACATTCTTTTCTGTTCAGATGTGAGAGCCCAAAATACAATTTTTCCTGAGGGATGAAATAAGTATTTAGAAATCCATTATAATGGTAGAACCTGCATGTATGGAATGAGTTAAGATGCAATGTTTTTAATATAAAAAATAAAATTATAGTAACAAAGGCTTAAGATAAAAATTAGAATAACATCTTATTTATAGAGAGAACATATTTTATTTGTGATTTAACAATTTGTTTTATTACCTTGCTTGTATCCTTACTCTATTAAATTTAAGGTGTTGACACACAAAAAAGATAACTACTTTGTTATAATTGATTCTAAGTGCAGCAACAATTTTTATATTTTACACCTAGTATAGTAATCATAAGGACTGAACTGGGGAGAAACTTAAACAAATTGCTTTCCTCTAATTAATATGAAGAAAAAACATTAAAATGAAAAAAAATGTTTTTCAAACCTTTCACTTTCAACTGCATGGTGGATTACAGGTGTTGTAAATGCTAAGTTTCTCCTCCAAGTGAGAGGTGGAATAAAATTTTTCTCCTCTTGAATCTCGGAAGGTTTTTAGTGAATCATTTGTTGAAAGGAAAGTAGTGGAAAAGACCTTTCAGGAAGTGCAAGGCTGAGCCAAAAGTGACCTTGCTGCTTGGGACTGGGTCTCTGGAAATGTGTGGATTCCAATTACCCTAAGACTTCCAACTGCCAGCATGGTGCACACCTCATCACCCAGACCAGCCCTTGTGCCACGTGAATCTAAAGAGCGACCTCTACTGGTGCCATTCGGAAGAGAAGAATCCTCAATTCAAGCCCTGCCTGAATTCCTGATTCAGAGGCTAGGGATATGTAATAAATTTTTGTTATTTAATACTTGCCTCTGAGTTTTGGGGTTTGTTAAATGAAGCCATTACTTTTTTTGGAGGGTGGGAGGTGATTCAGGTCAGCAATGTAATAATCCACTAGGAACACTTTAAAATATCACATATTCCTCTCAGGCACAGATGCTTCCAATGATTTCATTTTAATAAAGTGATTTAATTACACCTTTGTCACAAATCTAACAGCTACTACTTGATTTGGATGAAATCTGGTAATCTGGTAGGTTAGAATGTACCTCAAAGAAGAAGGTGAGGAAAAACTGTGGTTTTAAATTCCATGTAATTTCTATTATACGATCACAGAATTTTCACATAAACTGAATATACCCAAATATTTTTAGGTATGCCACACATATTTGTGTGTGAATGTGTATTTGTATCACAACCAAAATTGGTTGTTTGAAAATGTATGTAAGTTAATTTTAAATAACTTCTAACTTACATGTACTTTCAATGCGATACTACAGTTTTCTTTAAGGTGATGTTCTGGATCCTTCAAGTCAGGCCTACATTTGTGTCAGTTTCTAGAGTTATTTTAGCAACTCAGACCTCTGTGTCTTTGGAAATGCCTATTCCTAAGTTATATATTGTATGAACAGTTTTTATTATTGTTGTTATCCTATGAAATATGTGCTTTCAAAAGTTTTCTAAAATATTTAGTTTATGAAACTGCAGGAAAGTTAATTTATTCTGGTACTGGTTGTACTTATTGATGATATATAGCATTTTTGTTTATAAGGAAGAATATACATAGAATATCTTAATTTTATCTACTGCATTCTTATTCACACTTCCATTTAAAATTAATTTGCTAACATATTTTGCCACTACAAAACTTTATGTTAACATAATGTAAATAACAGAAGCAGAAATGTCAATGGAACTAAAATTAACAAAATGATGTTTTTTCATAAGACTGAAAATGACTTCTACTATACGAAAATGGATTTGTTTGGTGCAAACTTCAATTGAAATAAATAAATGCTTTTGCTGAGATTAGAACTTTAGTAAGATTTTAGAAACATAATTAATAGTGGAGTCTGTACATGACCTTAATTACAGTGTTTACAAACTAAGCTCAATCATATTCAAATTACCATCTGCATACTAATATTTATACATTGTAATTACATCCTGTGAGGCCACTGGGTAGATCCACCTGGGTAGCTATTTCCAAATTGTATTTTATCATTGCATCCTTTCAATAGTAAGGATAGAAGGTATTAGAATAATTTTATTTTACAACATGTTTCATTTATAATATGTTGTTATTTTCAAATTGATGCTTTTCTTCCTTAATTTCAGAATTAAAGAATAACTGTATTTTAAGCATAAACTAAGCTTTTGGTAAACCAAATCACATAATATTTGTGATAATTTGTGTCCATAAAGAGAATAAACTAGGTATGAATTTTAGCTGATCAATCATTTCCAATTCAAATGAAAAATAAATGTCCTTTTTTGAAAGAAAAATTGTATATCCCATAAAAGGGAATTTATATGTAGAAAACATTAAATTGTCATTTCCATTAGAAGAACTAAAAAGGGGAGTAGCTGTTTGGTAAGATTATTATTTTCTCTTCACTGAAATCACAGTGAAATACACAATCATAAAATCTAACATGAAAAAGTGAAGAAAATGTCATGTTGCCCTAACCCAGAAAACTTGTTATATTTGTGCTGATGTACAAAATATGTCAAAATGTCTCACTTTTTATACTTAGATGAAGTTGCTCATTTATGAATTGTTTGCAATTTACTGTATTTTGAAAATTAGTTTTCTATAATATCAATCATCAGAACAACAGTTAGGCTTCAGCTGAGACTTGAAAATTTAAGTTTAAACATATAGGACCTGGGAAAGAATGTGCAAGTGAAAGTGTCATGCAACTAATTGACAAATTTCTAAGAAACAGAATCATCTATCAAGTTAATTTTTGTGTTGGAGTTTACCCTGTCATTCTAATCAAATGATAACTGAAACTGCAATCATTGAAATGAAAAACATGACATGTTAAAAAGCATAATACAGACAAGAAAAAGACATGCACTAGATGATAGAGTGGAATAAATTATCTTAAAATAAGAACAGATAAATAAAAATATGGAAAATTAGGTGAAATCATGGCATTCTATGTTTGACTCTAAGATATTTCCAGAAGAAGAAAATTGAGAATGAAGTAGTTTCACAGAAGGTAATGACTGAAAATTTGTTCTGAACTGGTAAAAGACATGGATCTTTAGAGTCCAGAAGCATGATTTCCAGGCAAGAAAAAAACTGAAAATGATGCCCCCCAAATCCCAAAACAATTAGACAACAACATCTTAAACATAACAGAAAGAAGACTGATTACCTACAAGGAGGAAGTTATTTCAAATTTGTTGCTATATGGATGCTTGAGAGATTCTAATGAAAGGTATGAACTTCTACTCCAGATAATACATATATATGTAAGATTTATGTAAAACTTTAGATTTGTATACTCCCTGATGTCTCTGCTCTGTCTTAGAGAGTGTAATCTTTACCTGTGAATCAAGCTACTGCAAAGGGCTGAGCACCTATGCCACACATTTTCCTTTATAGTATATAGTTCCTTTTTGGTTTTTTAATCAACTGAGCTGCTTTTGTTAAAAGTAGCATCTATTACATCGCACATATGCTAACACAACTCACACTATTTTTCGTACTTTTTTCGGGTGATTCACTGACACTCTAAAGTTCCACTAACTCATAGAATGTCTGATCTAGATTCTTATGCAGACATGCAAAAACATACTCTTTGGAAGCCAGACTATAAAAGTACTGTTTGTTTCTGTTTTGTTTTGTTTTTTTAATTTGGTTTCACTAGGTCTTAGTTGCAGCAGATGGGTCCTTAGTTGCAGCTCACTGGCTCCTTAGTTGCAGCACACAGGATCCTTAGTTGTGGCATGGAAACTCTTATTTGTGGCATGCAAACTCTTATTTGTGCCGTGCATGTGGGATCTAGTTCCCTGACCAGGGATCGAACCCCAGCCCCCTGCATTGGGAGTGTGGAGTCTTAACCACTGCACCACCAGGGAAGTCCCAAAATTACTGGTTTTGAGGGAATGGATTATCTGTTTGTTCTCTTCTGTTACTACTAATACCTTTTCCTATTCTAAAATATAAATTTCTAAAGTTTCATTTTTTAAAAAAACATAAGGAAGAGTGTTCTTTAACTTTTTGGTTCATATATAACTCAGTATGGAAAAAGGATCTATCAAACCATTTCTCTCTAGCTGTTGAATACATTTTGAAATCAGCACACACATACAAAGGGTCTTTAGTTAAACTTTACTCCAGTCTCTCCACCCAAACTGACTAGAGGGTGAGAATTGCAAAATTGTTGATGGCACTGGCTCTGGGAACAGACTGCTTGCCTGATTAGAATCTTAGTGTCTCCATTATCTTGCTACTCAACCTAGGAGACATTGCTTCAGTTCTTAGATATACTTTGCCCTCTGTGAATACTTAGCCTCACTTTTCCCATCTGTAAATAAATAATATTGACAGTAAATACTTCTTATGTTGTTGTCAGTATCAAAGATTTAAATTATTTATTTCATTTAATACTATTACTAAAATAAGTCCTACCCTAAACCTGCTATCGCCCCTTATTATTAGTTTAAATCCTTAACAACTCTGTCTCAGAGGAATAGCTCAGTTATTTCAAAATAGTATTAGTGTTGATTATGGAATAGAATGAATGAATTGAGAGTAAATTTACTTATATATTAATATAGCTTAAATTTATACTTTGGATAAGTAAATATATAATTCAGAAAATACTCATGGAAAATGTTTTGAGAAAAAATATTTAAATATCACTTAAATGATTAATATTAAATGTTTTCTGATTTTTAAAAAAAATTTATTGGGGGATAGTTGATTTACAATGTTGTGTTACTTTCAGATAAACAGCAAAGTGAATCAGTTATACATATACACATATCCACTCTTTTTTAGGTTCTTCTCCAATATAGGTCATTACAGATTATTGAGTAGAGTTCCCTGTGTTATAAAGTAGGCCCTTATTAGTAATCTATTTTATATATAGTAGTGTGTATATGTCAATCCCAATCTCCCATTTTATCCCTCTCTCCCCACCCTGGTAACCATCAGTCATTTTCTAGATCTGTGACTCTATTTCTGTTTTGTAAATAAGTTCATTTGTATCATTTTTTTAGATTCCACATATAAGTGATATCATATATTTGTCTTTGTCTGACTTAAGAGAAAGACAAATATTAAATGTTAAAAATATTTAGATGTTAGATTGAAAGACATGTGATTTATATGTAATTAAATGTTATTCATGTAAAATTTCAAACCATGAATTTCTTGTGTTGTTTTCCTTTTGCTCATATAAAGAACTACTGTATAGTTAAATTAGAATATTATTTCTAACTGAAGTCCTAATGAACATAAATCCACAGATAAAATTATACAGTGAGTTAAACTTAGAGAAATTGAGCAAAATGTCAGTTTTGAATAGAAATTGTCTCCTGGAAACTCCCCCATGTTTTCCAAAACCAAGAGGCAAAATCGTATAGAATTCTATCTGTTATAAATATAGAATTTCTGGCTATAAAATAGAGTAGATTACGTGCAATATATTTTTAATATTAAAAAATATTAATAAGCTTATCCATGTATATAATTTTATGTCAGACAAATAAATGCACTGCACATATTGCATTAATTTATGCTGTTGATTTATTTTAAAATACGGGAAAATGCAGATGAATATTTCATGAGCATTTTATGGAAATTTAATTCACAGAAGGATTATAATATTCATAGCTTCCAATTTCAAGCATGGATAAAAAGTGTCAGGAAAACTTTTAAAATAATAGAAACAATCTTAGTGCCCAAACCTACTCACATCTGGACATTTCACATTTTAATGTAAATACAATGTGTACTATAACACAGACTACAGAAAGTACTTAATTGCTGTGAGACATGTCTGTAGGACAAATTTCAGAAGATATATTTAAAGTTTTATTCATCAAAATAATTTGAAATCATGGTCAACATATGTCACTACATCCCATGTGAAACATAATTTAACTTGTTCTATTAAAATAATTATTATGAACATTATTTTTTTCTATTATACTAGACATATTATCAGAGGCAAAGGAGAAGTAAGTAACATTACCCCATTTACTCAAGAGCTTCCAACTCCTGGATGTGGGAAAGTCAATGTCTTTTTTTTTTTTTTTTAATACTAAGGAGCTAGAGAATGGAAATCACTGCAGCTGTCTGGATCAGAAATGATTTCATAGACAGTCTCTACCCTGGATCTCTTTCTTATTATTTTATGTATGGACTATAGAGATAGCCTTTTTACTTGTCTTACAGTCTCCATCTCACTTGTTCTATCTGTTTCTGCATTGAATGGATGATTCATCTTCTAAAATCCTGTTTTGATCTTGTCACTGTCGTATGTAAATGTATCAGTTTCTGTCCCACTTGCACCATTGCATAGAGCAATGGGCTCTTAAAAAAAGGATGGGCATCCTTCAGGATATGGCAAAGCTCACCCACTGAAGGCATAAAAATAATCTTAATAATATTTTAAATGTATATTCACTAAAATAAATAATTAATTTTACTCATATTTAATAAATTATATTTTCATATTTATTAACAAGAATATATAATTTAAAAGTTTGAAAACAGTCCATAAGACCAAGTGCAAATATTTTCTTTTGTTTTTAACTATATCTCTAAATATTTGTCTAGATAAGTTGTCCTCACAGACAAATTAGCCCACTCTCTATGTTAAATTTTCATTTTATTCTTTTAAATACTATACTTAGTTTATATTATTCCCCTTTACAAAATACCCTTTTCTTTCTGTCATAAGCACAATCTAAATTTGAACTTCTGACTTCTGCAATCATACTTGTTGCCTATGGTGTTTAGGAAGTTGCAGTAGCTCACTTTAAAGCATCATGATATGAATTATCTTGCTCTAGTGAGGCTGCAAGTTTCAGAAACAATGATCCAATGGGTGGATCATTGAAATTTCTGTATTACTTAATATGAATGAATTAAATACTTAGTTTCTAGGTTTTCTTGTAATCATATCAAATTATAGAGTTAATCATTGTTTTTAAACAGTTTGTAGTTATCATTAGATCTGCGTGTGTCACTCAATTCAACCTTCTAAGACTTCCTCTGTTCTTTAGAAACCCTAGAAACAAATTCAACAGGTTTGCTGGAAATTAGTGCTATGAAGCTAACTGCTCTTCAGCAGTTAATTATATTGAATTTTATTAAAATTTATTTAAATTACTCAAGTTTCTTAACGTACTTTGCAGCATTTTTTTCCTAATTCATGAATATCTTTAAAGTAAAATGGAGATGGCAGATTCCATTTCTCTAAGACTTAATCAATGATTCTCACTTAATTCTGAAGATAATTTCCTCTATGTTCATTCTTAGCTCTCAATGAATAGACAGTTTTAGTAATGTTCCTTTGTCATGATCTCAGGAGAGAGTGTAGCATAGTGATTCCATCTTTTATTGACTAAGCTATCTTAGGTGAGTTACTTTTCCTCTTTGAAATACAGAGACAAAATATGTATACAGATCTTCGACTTATGATGGGGTTACATCCTGATAAATCCATAGGAAGTTGAAAATGTAAGTCGAAAATGAATTTAATACACCTAACCTCCCAAACATCATAGCTTAGCCTAGGCTACCTTAAACATGCTCAGAACACTTACTAATGTTAAGCCTACAATAGGGAAAAGTCATCTAACACAAAACCAATTTTGCAATAAAGTGGTGAATAGTTCTTGTAATTAATTGAATACTGTACTGAAAGTGAAAAACAGACTGGTTATATGGGTAAAAGATGGTTGTAAGTGTATTGGTTGTTCACCCTCATGATCCGATGTCTGACTGGGAGCTATAGTTGGATGACTCTGCCCAGAATCATGAGAGAATAATTTACAGCATATCGCTAGCTCTGGAAAAGATCATAATTCAAAATTTGAAGTATGGTTTATACTGAATGTGTATGCTTTCCCATCATTTGAAAGTGAAAAATGATAAGTCAAATCATCATAAGTTAGAGACCTTACATGTATGTGTGGCTGTATATACGCACACTGATACACAATACTTAGTACTTGACAATCTTCATTCAAACATACCAAACCATTTAATTCAGCAAGCAGTTTTAGAATACTTTGTGCCAGAAATGATCTTTGTTGCTGAGGAGTAATCAGTGAACAAACTTTTGAACTCCTGCAGTTTACATCCTAATAGCAGAGACTTTTGCCTGAGTGTATGTTAGGTCAAGATTAGGTCCTAATAGCAGAGACTTTTGCCTGAGTGTATGTTAGGTCAAGATTAGGTCAAGGTCAAAGTAGAGCAAGGAGATGGTGAGTGGGGCACCACTTTAGCAAGGGTGATGAAAGAAGGCCTCTCTGCAAAGGTGACATTTGAACAGAAACTTGAACGAAGTAGAGTGAATCATTCACATAACTGGGGGAAGTATGTCCTGGGCAGAGGTTAGCAAGCAGCAAGCCAGGAAGGAGGGGTACAGACAGAGTTAGAAAGGAAAAGCCAAGACTAGAGAAATAGCCAAGGTCTGTATCACAGATACAGGACCACTTATAGACCACAGAAAGTATTATGCTTAAATACGACAAAATAAATAGGATTTTTTCCCAAATATGATAAGAAACCAGAGGACATATCATAAACAATATTACTAAAGCAGCATTAGATTTAATTCAGAGTTATTTTCAAGTCTTGTGGTTACTTAACAAAGTCATGACAAGAAAAAAGAAGTTACCAAACTCCTTTTTATCACTTTAAAAACAAAATCTACTTGCTGAAATTTAACATTGTTTTCTTCTGTTTCAGGCCAATTTACCTGGAAAATACTTCCTCAGCATATTGACCGTTTTTTTATATAAATGTGTCTTATTTGAAGTGTTTCAAATTATGTTTTCCTCTTTTTGGTTTGTTTTTTGTCTTCTTTTATACTTTCTGGAATTTATTTTTTAAAGGTAGGAAATATTTGGTGCTGATAAAATTAATTTTTATTATTGGTTTTGCTTAAAACATAGCTTTTCATTCTTCCACACAGAACTATGATAAAAATTAAGCATTATTTGTTGAAAATTTAAGGGTTATGTTAAAGCTAACTTATGATTTTCATGACTAGAATCCCAGCCATAGCAACTGGGAGATTTATAGAACTTGCTTTTTAGAGACAGGACAGTCCACTCTTTTCCAAATGTATAAAATTTATACTCCTATACAACCTATGTTCTCAGAAACGCCAGTTTTATTTTGTTTAAAAGTAAACTTTAGAATGGAACTAGGTATTTCACTTATTAATCATTTTTTATTAGATATTTACTATGTTGCAAGCACTCTTCTAGGTGCCAGGGAAACAGTGAAAAACAAGGACAACAAATTCCCTCATAGAGTTTACATATTTTATACTCCAAAATGTACTGGAGGACTTCCCTGCTGGCGCAGTGGTTGAGAGTCCGCCTGCCGATGCAGGGGACACGGGTTCGTGCCCCAGTCCGGGAAGATCACACATGCCGCGGAGCGGCTGTGCCCGTGAGCCATGGCCGCTGAGACTGCGCGTCCGGAGCCTGTGCTCTGCTACGGGAGAGGCCACAACAGTGAGAGGCCCGCATACCGCAAAAACAAAAACAAAATATACTGGAACATTTTTTTTTGTGAAGAGGATATATAACATATTTCACATAATATATTTATATAATTATATATTATGTACAGGTAATATATTTTCTTCAAGATTTCCTCAATTTATCCATAAATTGAGCTAATGAACACAAACCTCATTTGTCATATATCAACGATAGTATTCAACAGAACACATATTGCATCCTGGAAAGTGCAAAAATTCATCAACAGAATGTGTCCCTGTCTTGAAAATTGGCAATATTAAATAATGCAAAAGTTTTATGATTCTATGTTAGAAAATTATTCCAGATAGGTTCAAAATTTGTGTAATACAAATGGGTCTTGATTCACTACATGTGATGGCCTATTCAATTGATGCAAATACAGCATGCTCATAAATTACAGGGGTTTATGGAGAATAAGCCCTGCTCCGTGGTTTTTGTGGAATATGTTCAACACTTAAAGATCTTAATCAATAGCAAAGGGATTATTGAAACAGGTTTTGGAACTTCTTAACAGATTATGGAAACTTGCTTTTGTCATTAAGCAGATGGTTAGCACAATTCTGCAATTTCACAGGTGTAATATGCATTTTCCTTCTCCAGATATTGGGGGAAATTATTATAAGTAGTCTTGGAAAGAACAATTAAGAACAGTAATTTATTCTCCATGCGTTTTATTGAGCTTTTGCCAAACTCAAATAGATGTCATAAGAAAAGGATTATAATTTTTAACTCACGATTTCTCACAAATTGGATTACATGAGAGCTTCCTCAAAATTCTAACAGAGTGATAAGTACTACTTCATTTAGTATATTTTTAAATGTAAACTTATTGGCCTTTTAAAAATCTTTTTTTTTCTTATCTTTTGCTGCTGAAAATTAAGCACAGTCAGAAAGTTTCAATTCAAGAGCCATAGAAGTCATCCATTTCACATTTCTTATTTTTTTAAGTGAAAAAGTGAAAGATCCTTTTTTATTAAAGTATAGTTGCTGTACAATATTATATAAGTTGCCGGTGTCAAATTTCTTGTTTTTTAAACTTTAGTCCCTGTTAATCATTGAAACTTAAATTTGTAGTTGTTCAGTTTTTAGGGCTTTAAAACTCAAGATTCCAAAGATTTTCATTTCAAGATGAATTTTAGGGGAAGTTATAGATGAAAATCTTAGATAAGTATAAGAAAAGTTTGTAATAAACACAGATACTTTAAAAATGCATTTTTGGCCATTTGGTTTAGCTTTTAAAACAAGGTATTTCCAAAGTGATTTCTTTCAAGATAATTTATACATGTTCAATAAATACTTTCAAATGTGCAAAGAGAGAGGACTGTCCCCTTTCCCAAAATTGTATTGAAAATAAGAAGTCTTTTTCTTAAAACAGATGAAGAAACTTTTATTCTGCTATAGGAAAGAATGATTTCTCTAAAGAAACTTTGATATACATTCTAAGATTTCCAATGATATTAGCATCATCCCTTCTGAAACTAGGGATGCATGTGTCCCCCTCATCATGTTAAGCCAGAATCCAGGAGAATCACTAAAATATCTCCAGGCAATCTGTATTTCAGATGCTGTACAGTAGAGTACATATATGAAAGAACAGGACTTGTTTCTTTTCCATTATTTGGAGTATTTGGAGATGTGGTTGTGAAATGGAGCAGGACCTCATGGTCCACCTCCCGCCCCATTTCCTCCACCTGCCTTTTGTCTGTGCAAAAACTTTAGTCAAAGAATAAGTTTAATCAGATAAGTGAGAAGATGCAGAAGCAAAGGAAAACAGTCGAACAGGACAAAATAATAATAGTTTAGTTATTAAATAAAGTCAAGGACATTTAGTTCCTCCTCAAGGGCTATAGATAATATTCTGAGCCATATCCTTTGAGCTGTTTTATAGATGCTGAAACCCCCGCCAGGTGGAAGAAGTTAACTGCATGATGACTAGACTGTAGCCCTGACATAAGCTGCCACAGTTCTGAGAAGTGGCCTCAAAGAAACAGGAACAAACTGACCCTGGAACTGAAGACTAACTGTACTTAAAACAATAAAGATGATGCTGATCAGACCACAGCATGACCAGTTTCAAGATGAGTATCAGAGCTGACTGTGCTGTTTCTGCATGTAGACCCTCCTTCCACCTATAAAAGCTCCTCTTGCCCACAAATTGTCAGGGGGGAGTTTGCCTTTGGACATGAGTTTACCCATCCCACCCCTGCCCACCAGTTGCTAGTCACTGAAATAAAGCAAATTTTCCTTTCCACCAAACTTGCCTCTTTATTGGTGAGCAGCCAGTCCCCACTTTCAGTAACAGTTGGAAAGCTTGGATGGAGTACATGAAATAAAGTGATTTTTTTTCAATGTTAAGTAAAAAAGTAGTTTGGCTAAGACAAAATATAGGGGATTGTGTCTGTTAAGTGTCCCTCTTCTAGCCTAGAAAAATAAAATCTAAAACCTTATCAAACAGATAGTCTGATCTGAATTTGCCTTGAATTTCTGATCACTCATTTTCATTTTGATGATCATGTATGTATATTTGGGATCTAGATAGGAGAATCTTTCAATGCTATTTATCTTAAAATATTTGGAATCTACAAAGATCATGAGCATGCATTTATTTTGTAATGTGTCCAATGAATCCAAAATCAAAATATTAAGTAAAATAGAGGTACTGTGTCCCTTCACAGGTTATAATTAAATTTAATTTTCACAGGGTATAATTAAATTTAAAAAGCAGATATAACATTCTTACTTTATTACATAATTTTTAGCATTCAATTAATATCATAGCCATTGGAAAAGAAAATGTATACTCAGTTAATCTGATTTTGCATATTTCTTTTTTAAACTAGATCTTTTGTGCTTGGGTTTTATAGATAGACACCGTGTTGCAATTGATAAAAAGATACTGTCAGAGAGCAGCATGTCCAAATTCAAGATCTGGCCCATAGTGTTTTACCAATTCTCAATATCCTGCTCTTTAAGATGGAAAAAGTAATATCTCAAGGTTAGTTTAAGGATTAAATAATATTCCTCGTATGTTACATGAACAACAGATATTTTCTCCTAGAAATTAAAAAAAAATGTTTTATTTAGAGTAGTAAAAGTACTTTACATAGAGCAAAACCATAGAGCAAATAAATGATAAAGGATAGCATGAAGGTTTGCCAGGTTTCTACTACATGTGAGGTTCTTTAAAAATGGTATTTATTTTTAAAATAGCAATTCATCATTTTTTAATGGAGGGTACTTTGCATTCAGAAATAAGCTAGTTTTTGAAAGGGCAGGAAATCATACCTACGATGTGCTTCCTGCTCAAAGAAAATTTGTGATCAGATTAGGCGTACAATTTATATTCATACAGCAATTAAAGGGCATAAATGAAAGAACACATTCAAATTAAAAACAGGGGTATAATCAATAACTATCTGTACTGTGATGAATAGAAGAAGTCGTTAGGAAGTTAAATAGTTTAAATTATGCTTAAGAGTTTCTGTGACATAATGGAATAATTGGATTTCCAAAGCTCAAACAGAAAAGTGTTTTTAATCAAAAAAGTATTTATAAATATATACTCTTCTGAAATGCTGAAAAGTTAACAATTATCTGAGTGAGAAATAATTACTTTAATCAACAAAAATTTCATGAACGTATGTTTAGAACGTGCAGTTTGGGATATAAAATATCTTTACCTGTTAATTATACTTGTGTCATACATTATAGAATAGATGCCTTTCAAGTGCATCAAGTTGAAGTATTCTTAGGTGAATAATAGTTTATATACATTAAGGGATTTTATTTTTGAAATATGATATAGTTTGCACCATTTACTGGGTAAATAATTTTGTTTTGAGCACAAATGATCTTTCCTTTGTATTTTAAATATGGAGTTTAAATACTGGGTATATTTGAAGGGAAAGAAACCTGTTTCAAGGGATAATAATATGTAGTTTTACATAAAATCCTGAATCATTTAAAACATTTATTTGCCAAACTTTATTTATTTTAACAGTGTTTTGTATTTGTGAAGGGAAAGAGCATCTAAAGTAATAGTGGATAGAAAAAATTACTGAAGAGCAAAGTGATGAACATGCTCTAAAAATAGTCTCATCAACATAGGACTTGAAGTAGGAGAGACACATAAACAAATGAGAATATTCCTTAAGACCTAATAATTTGAATATTTATCTTTTGTTTATACTCATACACATTATTGATTCAATTTCTTTAGGATTAATATCTCTCATTACTAAAGTGTAAAATATGAGATAATATTCTTAAGCAACAAATATAAATTCAGGAAATAATATAACTTGGATAAAAATGAAAATTTAGGGTTTCCTTGGTGGCACAGTGGTTGAGAGTCCTCCTGCCGATGCAGGGGACACGGGTTCGTGCCCCAGTCCGGGAGGATCCCACATGCCGCGGAGCAGCTGGGCCCGTGAGCCATGGCCACTTGAGCCTGCGTGTCCAGAGCCTGTGCTCCACAACGGGAGAGGCCACAACAGAGAGGCCCACGTACAGAAATTAAAGAAAAAAAAAAAGAAGAAGAAAATTTAAATTATGAAAAGGGAAAATTATTGAATTGAGATGATTGCATATAAACCTCTTAAGGTAATTTAAAGATACATTCATTGCATTAATAACTGAAATAACCATTAAGTCATCACTATATATGTGTCGAGTAAGCAAATTATAATATTTGTGCAATATGAAGAGATTTTTACTTTTTGGCCCTGCCATGAGGCTTGTGGGATCTCAGTTCTCCAAAAGGGATTGAACCCAGGGCCACAGCCATGAAAGCACTGAGTCCTAACCATTGGACCACCGGGGAAGTCCTCATTATGAAGAGACGATCATGTTTATTATTATTCTAGCTTGCTATATACCCTATCACAAAGGAGTCAAAGAATTCTCTCAGAATTGAACAACCCAAAACATTTCAACTATTTTTTTTAGAGAGAGTGAAGACTAAGTTTGCTTTGAGTAAGAAATTTCAGTGACTTCACTGTATTTTCAGATTTATCTGATGAGATTAACAGCAAGTGTAGTTTTGAATAATTATGTTTTTCTGTCTTAAATAGGCCTTACGATTCCACCTGGTTATTGGACACACTTCAGTTTTCTTGACAAACATGAATGGTTCCATTTTAGGGGGAATAGATTAAGATCAAAGAGAGAGCATGGCTAAATTGAATCACACTTTGAACCTTTGTTCAGCTTAATTTGTTAGCAAATATGTAATTTCTTTCACTCCTGGGGTCACAAGTATTCTATATCCTCTAATTCCTTTTGTCTGAAAAAGAGAAGGGATTTGCAATATACTAGTTGATTAAAAAAATAAATAAGATTTTCTTCACAGTTTCCAATTCATTAAGTCAGATTCCCTTAAAAAGAAGCTACAATTTCTAATTATCAAATTGTTCTCTGTAACACTATTACTTCCACATTGACCAAAAAATATACAAAATGTTTATTTTTTAATGTCATTATTTGCCAGTTTAAAAATTATTTTAACTAGTTTTAATCTGCATGTTAAACTGAAGTTTTTGAGTTTAAAGCCAGAAACTAAAGGATTCTATACAAAATTCAGTTATATTTGGATCACACAGAAACATTAAATTATGAGGAAAACCGGACTCTTTATGGGACCTGTCATTCCTGCCAAGTCAAAGAAGAACTTCTATATATGGTGCCATTTTTCTATTACTTATTTTTATAATTTGATGACATTTCATCTGCCTTAAAATACCATCTTTTCACTTTTCAAGGGCAGTTTACTTTCAGTCCCTCCTTGCTCAATCTAAGTGATTGGTTTTAGTAACATGTCAGTGAATTGTGAATATTTTAATATTATAATATCTACTCAAAATGTATTCATTTCTTTCAGAAAGGTGTATCTGATTCATGGCTTTTACTGTCCTGAATTTTTGGATTCCTTCTCTAATTTTGTCCCTATTTAAAGAGCTATTTCTGTTTTGCTAAAGCTATAACCTATATTCATAAAATGTTAATAAGCATCATAGGAGTTATTACACAAAAATCTTTGTATTCAGAGCCCAGAAGCAGACTAAATTCTACTTTTTTAGAGGCTTTGTGAAAATTCAATGACAGAGTTGACATTTCAGGCCTTTTCCCAAAGATATTTGAATGACCTCAACAATACCTCATGTCTTCCATGTTAATACTGTCTTAGCCCAGGTTATAGAAACTTTCTTAGTAAACTCCATATGATGTTTGCTCTTTTCCTTCACAAATTGCCTTGATGTGAAACTTTTTGTGGGGAAGTCTTGAATCTAAGGACAGAAAAATGCAAATTTATGCAAAAATTTTATTCTTTCTAATGGATCAGAATGTAACAGAAGAAGTAGATTTTTCCTTGACAGAAAGGGAGAAACACATACACCTCCTTAGAATCAGCATTTGAAATTTTAGAATAGACCTAATTTAACAGGAAAAAAAGCAAGCTTTTGCCTAAAATATTCAGATCATTCAAGTAAAATATGTTTTTACCTTTATTTTTCTTGGGTTTTAACTATATATTTATGTAATTATAATTTTGCTTGTTATTTCGTAGATGTGTCTCTAATAATTTTGTCTATGACTAGAGATATATAGTTATTTCTTAATTAAGAATATTGAAAGCATACTTAATCTGAGATTTCTCTCACCTCTGTTTTGTGAATACATTTTTTTAACTTTTATTTTATTTTGGAGTATAGTTGATTAACAATGTTGTGTTAGTTCAGGTGTACAGCAAAGTGATTCAGTTATACATATACATGTATCTATTCTTTTTCAAATTATTTTCCCATTTATGTTGTTACTGAATAATTTTATTTACCTTAATATCCATAATATTTCAAATATATGTGGTTTAAATTGTATAGTTTTCCATCTTGAATTTTACCAAGGAAAACAAGTGGATATGCATATTATTAATTATCATTTTCTTTACACATGCACATTGTTTAAATAAGAAAAAATTAGTCCTTGCAATTAACAGCATTTAATATCAGTCATTTGCAGCAATGCAAGCAATTTCTGTACATAAGCATATGTAGCATGAAGTGCTCTGAACATAGGCTGCAAATTCTCAGCTATCCTGGGAGGCATATTCACTGTATGGATTATCTGCATAACTTTTTAAAAAACTTTTATTTTATATTGGAATATAGTTGAGTAACAATGTTGTGTTAGTTTCAGGTATACAGCAAAGTGACTCAGTTATACATATACATGTGTCTATTCTTTTTCAAATTATTTTTCCATTTAGGTTATTACAGAATATTGGGCAGAGTTCCCTGTGCTATACAGCAGGCCCTTGTTGGTTATCTATTTAAAATATAACAGTGTGTACAAAACTATATGTTGATATCTCTGATTGTGTTGGAACAATGTTACATATCCATTGATTCCAGGTCAGCAACTTAGTCTGGTCTTTCTGAAAAAGCTCCTAGGTTGTTAGCCTGCCTGAAATCCCTGGATTTAAGCCTTGGTTTTCCATAAATCCTGCAGCTTCTAATCAATCAGTTTTCTCTGCCAATCAATCTTTTCCCAGTTGATCTTACTTAGCTCTCACACTGTGTTATAATCTGAGGCTTTGGCCTGGTATTATACTCTTAAAACTAAAGTTTAGTTTTCTTACAAAGTAGAGAACAAAACTGAGAAATCTAAGAAGGCATTTTGCCCATCAAAAGTATATATTTCCAGCTGATTTAAAGCATCTGTACTGAATTAAGTAAGGTATGGATGTTATCAAAATGGCACCTAGATTTTAGATCTTATATTATTGCCATTAACATTTATATAGCATTGAATATTTTAGTTCTTTTGGATTCTGCACCCTAAGGAAAACAGCATTACAGCCTATCCAGCAGATTTTTATTTTTTGGAAAATAAATAATTGTAACAATACAAGCTAACTAAATGTCACAAATGTCAATATCGGAAACAAGTACAACAAAAGAAAGAATAAAAATGAATTCCTTAAAAAAAATCGTATGGTCTAGAATGAAATACTGTTCCACATGAGTCTATTTTATAAAATACTTCAAAATACTTTCTAATCAGAAATAGATTATTTTAGAATTTATTTATTTAAAATTAGTTAGAATTATCTATTTAGAATTATTTACCTTAGAAGAAGTAATTATTTCAGAATGTTGAATATATTACACTTTGTTATTCATGCAAGTGTGTCCCTGTACACATGATTAAACTTGTTCTGTAATATGATTATATATAATATAATATATTGTAATGATAATATTATACATTTATATACATTAATCAAAATACAGACCAAGTTTAATCCCATGCACAGTGACATTGTTTATATAATATTATATAGCATTACAGATATAATATTTTTGTAACACATTTTATATATATATATATATATATGGGCTGGTTAAAGCTTCTACTTCTAATACTCTAATATAAATTGATTCTTTAAAATTGATTGTTTAATGAAAACCATATCATTTCCTATAGCTGGCTCAACAAAGACCAGTAACATTACTACTAGAAAACTTTTACACTGTTTTGCTTTGACAAAATAGAAGAGACATAAGAAACAACAGAATTGAGATGGCTGTAAGACTAATTTGTGAATATGAAATATTTTGAAAGCTGGCTTTGTATATTGAAATACTTTAGGAGTCTACTTTCCGAAATGGTGTCCACTAGCCACATGTGGCTAATAAACATTTGAAATGTGGTTTAGTCCAAATTAAGAAGTGTGGTAATTGTAAAATACACACCAGATTTCAAAGACTTAGTATGAAAAAAAGACCATAAAGTGTCTCTTAAGATTTTTAAATTGATTAGATATGGAAATGATTATGTTTGGGGTATATTTATTTTTAAAATTAATTTCCTCTTTCTTTTTAAATTTTTATTAGAAAATTTTAAAAGACGTATGTGACCCACATTTAAGTCTCATATCATAGTTCTTTGTAGTACTGCACAGCTCTAAAATATTGCAAAACATTGACATGATTTTGTGAAGATTTTCCTACTGACCTTGAATTTCCTGTACTTACCTTGACTGTATATTTTCTTTTGACAAATCGTACTTATTCTTGTTAAATCCAGGTCAGTTAACCTGTATGCTATTATTAAATGTAATTTCATTTAATTAGAATTTGAATTTATCATATGAAAAACCTTTTTTGGATGCAGGTAAATTTTTGCTACAATTCTTTAATGTGTCTGACATCCATCTAACTATAAGCCAATGTTCTATATTCAAAGTCATATTTCCATTAAATTCTAAAGAAAAAAATCCACTTAGAGTAAACAGAAAATAAATAAGGAAAATATGTTTTATTGTCACTCTTAATTTCTTGGAACCATAAAGATGAAATAAAGTATTTTAATTTGTGCTTTGTTGTTACAGGTATTGTGAGAAGAATTTGTTCATTTTCTTCCTTTACAAGAAATTTTCTGAAAAGTTTTATGATTAAATTATTTTTTCAGAATTATGCTGGCTTGATATTGTCTTTCTTAATAAAACTCCTTAGGTGTAACTTATATATTGCATATATATTTTTATCAAAGATTTGTTTTGAGCAACTTAGAACCAAACTCAAACCATGAAATCAGTGTTACAGATATAAATGGAAAAGAAGAAAGTAATAAGAATAAAATCTTCCAAATGTAAACATTCTGCAAATAATCATGTCATATTGTACTAATGCAAGATTGAAAAAATATTCTCATGCTTTATGCTTATCATTCTCTTGCCATTTTTTAAAAAATAATTTTAAAATGTAGGTAGATGTTCAGTTTTTATTGTTACTTTTATCTATCTTGAAGTGGTTTTGGATGACTATGACATCTCAGAGTACAAGAAATAATTTTGCTCTGAACCAAGGGGAAAAAAAGTGTATTGTATTGAAATACTTAGAGAAAAATTTATCTCAAGAAATTGTTTCAATAAAGACGGTGCCCTACTTAATCATATTCTGATTAAATGGATTGTAGTGTTGAGACTTCATTCTGTGTGATAATGGGAAATTGTCTATGTAACATGCCCAATATTCTATTACTTTAATTTGGCATGACTATTGCTTTTAGCTGATAAATTAGCCACTAAGTATGAGAAAATGGAACCAATAAATTAATCTATTAAAATAGTGGCCACAAGAGAATAATTAAGTATTGCAGCCTTAAACGTGTAACTTCCCTTTTCTGAGATATTGTCCAGCAAACTGAACTTACTTGAGAATGTTGAAATATACTTCAAAGGAAGTAACATTTCC
This sequence comes from Leucopleurus acutus, assembly GCF_964270905.1. Taxonomy (NCBI): domain Eukaryota; kingdom Metazoa; phylum Chordata; class Mammalia; order Artiodactyla; family Delphinidae; genus Leucopleurus; species Leucopleurus acutus. The sequence goes on along the minus strand of NC_139147.1, from coordinate 20,443,656 downwards.
TTTAATAGCCTGTTATTAAAAATCAAAAAATGATTTGAGTGTAAGTGTATAGTTGTTATTATATGATCTATCAATATTCATTCCTATTGTATGTAAGTAAGTTGGACTCTGACATTGACCACGTATGGGAAAGACAGACTTAACTTATTTCTTTGGGCTTCCCAGCATTAACGCTCCATCTTTGCCTGCCCTCTGCCAGAACTTCACTGTACCACCCCCAGCAGTTATGTGTTTCTTCCAAATTCAGTCCGTGTCCCCAGTATGTATCCCATTTTCTGTTTCTTCCTTCAGATGAGATAAGCGCCCATAGAATTTGTACACCACTCTGATATCAGACACCTAACTGTATGTGTAATGTTTCTGTGTATAGACTGAGAGGTAACCATACGTAGGAACTTCGGGCTGATTTTTACACCTAGTTACTTGATTCATACAAATCCTGTCCATCCTTCAAAATCCAGCTTAAGGGATCTTCTCTTCATTCTCCCCAACCATCATCACTCACATTGTTCTGCTTCTTCAATGAACTAACATTTGCTACTCTTTAAGAAACATGAGTGAATACAGCTGAGTCTGAAATAAATACTACAGAGGAATCATAATAACAGAGATACCTGCTCTCACCAAGCTTCTATTCCAGTGGGGAAGAGAGATGCTAAACAAGAAAATAAATTAATTGCAATACATTAGATACAATAGTATATGTAAATTGCAGTTATCTGGCCAGGATTATTAGTAAATCAAACCTCAGAATGAATTACTTTAGTAAACAAAGAAGTTGGCTTTTATTATGAACACAAAAGAGAGAATAGTCACACTGAGAATATCAGGATCTCAGCTGGACTTGAGGAAGCAAGAGTAGTATACGTGGAGTTTAAGTAACACTAGCTAGAAAGAACTACAACAAAGAGAAAGAGGATTTAGATAGCCATAGAGTAAGTTTGAAGAGCCAGAGAGGCACTTGGAACTCAAGAGGTATGGTGAGGGTTGAAGGAAGCCAACAGATTGCCCTTATGCATGAAGTGGTTTGACAGAATTTGCTACTTTTCTTTGAGCTGTCAAAGTACCACTGTGTATTGTTTACTGTGAAACTTGTTAAAAATGAAACTCACTTTAAACAGAAGTTAGGTAATATTTACTTTTCTATGTTGATAAGTATCCTTATAAACAGAGTCAGTTTTATATTTATGGTGACTGAATTTTAAAAATTCTGTATAAGGTAACTTTTTAAGCAAAGGGATTTTTGTAATTTTAAAATTGCATGCTTAAATAATAACTGATCTATAGAATTGTTTTCCACAATTTTCTAAACTTTTATTTTAAGGCTTTTAAAATCAGATTTCTACCTTTTAAGATGGAGGAAAAATACGAAAACTAATTTGGAATATTTGATTTCTGTAATTATATTTCAGTGCATCCTTTTGATGACTATTCTCTAAAAAATTCTTGCAGGTTTTCACATTGACAATGATATGTTCTTTGGAGACCCTAAGACACTTCCAAAAGACCTTATAATTTTTCAGTGAACCTGATAGTTTCCTGTTTCTCAAGCCAAGTGTCCTGGACATTCTGAAAAGCCCAGCTGAAAGTTCTATAGAAAAGACAGAATCTCTAGAAGAGATAGAGACCTAACCTGTTTAAATTTTGAGCTGCAAAACATAAGAAAATGCCAATAGGCCCTTTAAGCATTTTGCATACAGAATGATTAATACATAAATTAGTTAGGTGGTAAGAGTTTGCAAGAAATCCCTAAAATTTTAATGCAGTAATATAAGGCACAGAAGAATGTGATAATTATTTCAAACATTTTCCTACAAAGCCTTTTCCTGTACCAGAAACATATTTCTTAACCTAGTCTTTCTAAAGAGCTGGCAATGATAAACTGAAGTGACATAAATATTATATTCAAATCAACAATCATTATTTATTTAAATTATTAGTAATGCATAAACTTTGTTTCTCATCTTTTCTTCATTTGTAAGGAAAATTAGTGACGAGAATTAATATATTTTAGGAATGTTGCACCTTTTTTGCAGTTGTGTTTTTATTTTCGATGTTCCAGTAGTGGATTTCAGTAACTGATAGGAATATGACCACTCATATCATAATTTAGATGAATTTTTCTCAAAGGAAAAAGCCAAAGGGTAACAGTATAAAGTTGTTTAAGGGAAATGTCTTAGTGTTTCCAGAAATTTTCAGTAATTTTTAAGCAAGTTGTAACCACAGATGAATCTAAACTGAATACACACACTCACGCAATACTGAAATATAGAAAGCATGGATATAGTGGTTTAAATACATAGATATTGCTTTTTCCCTTCTTAAAATAGAAGTTTGGAGTTGGGAAGTCCAGAACCCAGAAGGCATTAAGCAATGCTATTAGTCACCATACTTTGTTCTACCTTCATCTCCTGCTATTTATGGCATATTTATTTCCTCATGCTCATGACCTCATTTTTCTAAGATGGTTGCCATGTATCCATATTCATGATGTGAAGATGGTGGAAGGGATGAGAGAGTCAAAACTACGCCTTATCTCTTTTTCTATTTTTTATAAAGAAAATGAAACATTCCCAGACAGCTGATTTCCAATCTTGTCTCCTTAGTAGGAGCCATGTCACACATTCCTGCCCTACATGGAATGTGCCTAGAGAAAAGGAGATTGTAAGAAAAGCTTAGATTAGAGAGTTAATGATGTCTGCCATTTTCTAATTATTTATGTTACCTTAAAGTTTATCTGTTACAAATCCAATGTAACTCAGTAAGAAATATTGCATTTTGAATGGAAACATTTTGGTTATGCAAAACCTACCATCCATTGTTTGTTGTTTAGCATCTTTCATTACCACCCATTCTATCCTGGTAGAGCCTTTCTGTTCTTGTGACAACAAAAAAGTCTTCATACATTTCAAATATTCCTTAGGTGGTGTCATCCACATTAATTAATTTCATGTAACAGGACTGACAATACTGGTCAATTCTGTGACTACATATAGCAAAAAGGAGATCACATTTTAGAACTGATCATAAAATAACACTTTTTCACATGCACAAACTAGCTATTACAATTTCTTTATGAAAAAAATTGTCTGGGGTTATTTAATATCTGCATTCAGAAAGGAAACATAATGCTGGAGTACATAATAGAGGTAATTAGTATGATAGATCTAGTAAATCTTAAGTTCATATAAAGTTGGTCACTAAATTTTACCTTACTACATAAGGTAGTATATAGATATACTGATATAGATATAGAATAATCTGAAATATAAACTGAGCCTTAATTAAGATTTTGAACCAGACAATGGTTATCTTAAATGAACTTCTATTTTATTGCTATTCCTCTCTTCTCCCCACAACTAATGACTGATAGTGCTTTAATGCTGCCTCTTACATACCCAACACGCAAGTCTACTCTCTCAATACTAGGACTTAGTTCTTTCTAAATTCTGCCTTTTTCTTTTCTCACCTTTTCTCCCAACCTCATTTCTCTCCTTCTATCATCACCGTCCACCAACAGTTTCTAAGAAATTTTCTCTCAAACATGTCACAATGGAAATTGTTTTATTAGTTCAGAGTAAATTATTTTTCTAAAAATGAATCAGTATATTACCTCTCTCTAGGCTACTAGCATTTTAGCAGGGCAGTGTGCATATACAAAGAAATAAAATTCTAGTTGAGCAGTTTTAGCCATTAAAAGCAAGTGTAGCACGTGTATAAAGTTACCTCCTTGCCCTTTGGATTTTTAAGGATATCCAAAGAAAGAAAATATTCTAGCCTTTGAAGAATTGCCTGTTATTAACCACAACAAAAACATGACACAGTTTCCTACATCTTCATAGGTCTCAGAAAGCATAGTTTTAATTTTAACACTGTTTTGCTGTGGCCATGACTCAGTAGGAATCTGTCTCTGTACTTTAGACCACCTCTACCTCCCATCTTACCTCAAATGGCAACCTCCCGTGCTTCCAAATATATACAGTCACGTCTGCTTTCTTCCTTTTCCACGATACCTGCTGTTCTGCCCTCTGTCTCCAATTATTGAAATGCTCTGCAGAATTCTGCTTACTCCTACTATTTTTTTTCTCTATGGGATTCTCATTTTCTCTTTTTATCTGAAGAAAATTTCCCAGAATGCCAATGACTTGATATTTGAATGTCTGTGTCATTTTTCACTTCTGAGAACTTCACCAACTTAGTTTTTCCAGCTTGTTTCTCGGCAGATCCAATCAGAAATGTCCTTGATCCAATAACAAGTTATAATAATGGGGTCACATGATAATCTAACCAAGAGTGAAATATTTCTCTTTACATTTTTTCTGAAGAGATTATGTTTTCCATTTTCAGTGTGATTTGCTACTAAATGTTTATGGTAGCATATGTCTATGTTTAAACTTGACATTTTGAAAACAATTTCAAAAAAAGTTCTTGACCACTTGTTATTTGTTATATGATTCCCATGTCATGTCATATTTTTTATGCTCTATGCTGAATGAGTTTATATAATTTACACACTTGGATAAAGAAAATTTAGGGGAAAGCAAAAGGTAAGGAAAGCTTATAAAGTTTTTACTTGCTTATAGTTTTTTTTCTTTTGCTTATAGTTTTTTAATTCTATCCTTCATCTTCCCCTGGGTACATGTATTCCTGCTATAGTAGGGCTATGTGTTGTATATACCAGGAACATAAAATTAAGATAGTACATTACTCTTGCTGGCATTGATTCCTGGCAGACCTCACAGTAATTTGGGCCTGGGCATCATTGAGAATTAGTCAGGAACTGGCTATGTCTTATGAGAAAAACGATTATGATTCCGTAGATGGTGGGTCTGGAAGCACATTTTCATCCACTGTTCTCTAGACTTGGCATGTGACTCCATTCACCTACACATTCAGAAAACAACATGAGGTAATATGAAACAGTAAATTGCAGGCCTCTGTAGACCTTTGGTGGAAACTGAGGTAACAGGAGTCAATGAAATTAAACATGCACTTGGAGAATAGGATAATTGAAATGAGTATAAAAATGTCATTGTGTATGGAAAAATGCATGAAATCATTTTAAATTATTTTAAAAGTAGACTGTTTTAATCTACTTTGTACTTTACTGTGAATATAGCCACATATATTTTTTTTTTGTTTTTTTTTTTGTTTTGTTTTGTTTTTTTTTTTTTATATTTTTTTTTTTTATATTTTAATGAATAGTTTTGGATGTAGTTCCTTCTTTATATTTTTAAGAAACTAAATTCTTTTTAATTTGATGATAGCAATGGTACTATATTAGTCTTGGCACATTAAGTAAGTTTTCAGAGCTAAGAAGAAGTAAAGATCCATTTTGAGCTTATTTTTGTGTATGGTGTTAGGGAGTGTTCTAATCTCATACTTTTACATGTACCTGTCCAGTTTTCCCAGCACCACTAATTGAAGAGGCTGTCCTTTCTCCATTGTACATTCCTGCCTCCTTTATCAAAGATAAGGTGACCATATGTGCATGGGTTTATCTCTGTGCTTTCTATCCTGTTCTATTGATCTAAATATAAGGCCAGAAACTATCAAACTCTTAGAGGAAAACATAGGCAGAACACTCTATGACATAAATCACAGCAAGATCCTTTTTGACCCACCTCTTAGAGAAATGGAAATAAAAACAAAAATAAACAAATGGGACCTAATGAAACTTAACAGTTTTTGCACAACAAAGGAAATCATAAACAAAACCAAAAGACAACCCTCAGAATGGGAGAAAATATTTGCAAATGAAGCAACTGACAAAGGATTAATCTCCAAAATTCACAAGCAGCTCATGCAGCTCAATAACAAAAAAACAACCCAAACCAAAAAATGGGAAGAAGACCTAAATAGACATTTCTCCAAAGAAGATATACAGACTGCCAACAAACATATGAAAGAATGCTCAACATCATTAATCATTAGAGAAATGCAAATCAAAACTACAATGGGATATCATCTCACACAGGTCAGAATGGCCATCATCAAAAAATCTAGAAACAATAAATGCTGGAGAGGATGTGGAGAAAAGGGAACCCTCTTGCACTGCTGGTGGGAGTGTGAATTGGTACAGCCACTATAGAGAACAGTATGGAGGTTCCTTAAAAAACTACAAATAGAACTAACATATGACCCAGCAATCCCACTACTGGGCATATACCCTGAGAAAACCATAATTCAACAAGAGTCATGTACCAAAATGTTCATTGCAGCTCTATTTACAATAGCCAGGAAATGGAAGCAACCTACGTGTCCATCGACAGATGAATGGATAAAGAAGATGTGGCACATATACACAATGGAATATTACTCAGCCATAAAAAGAAACAAAATTGAGTTATTTGTAGTGTGATGGATGGACCTAGAGTCTGTCATACAGAGTGAAGTAAATCAAAAAGAGAAAGACAATACCGTATGCTAACACATATATATGGAATATAAGAAAAATAATGTCATGAAGAACCTAGGGGTAAGACAGGAATAAAGACACAGACCTACTAGAGAATGGACTTGAGGATATGGGTAGGCGGAAGGGTAAGCTGTGACAAAGTGGGAGAGTGACATAGACATATATACACTACCAAACGTAAGGTAGATAGCTAGTGGGAAGCAGCCGCATAGCACAGGGAGATCAGCTCGGTGCTTTGTGACCACCTAGAGGGATGGGATAGGGAGGGTGGGAAGGAGGGAGACACAAGAGGGAAAGGGTATGGGAACATATGTATACGTATTCACTTTGTTATAAAGCTATATTCACTTTGTTATAAAGCTAAACTAACACAGCATTGTAAAGCAATTATACTCCAATAAAGATGTTAATTTTTTTTTTTTTACAAAAAAATGAAGTAAAGAAAATTGGTAGTTTAAAATCAATTAAAAGGAAAATACTACAGGGATTAGCAATTGTGCTTGTGGCATGGTTTTTAAAACTTAATTGACCTTCTTAATTTACTTGTAGTAGGGTAGGTTGCGTAATATATAGGGGTAATAAGAGATGGAAAAACAATTTAGAATGTTTTTAAGATTATAAACAAAATTAAGTGTAATTGTTGAGATAACATTTCCTAGTTATTTATATCTATGTGTATATACCGAAATTTACTCAATGCCATAACACTAGACTTTGAAATATATTAAAACCAGAAACAGTTTAAACATTACATATTGCTAATTATTTAAATGAATTTTCTCCATTGTGATGGAAGAGTCTGAAGTTTCTTTTATCTTTGTATTAAAAGCAGAATGCCTAAGACTTAGTAAACCTTCAATAAATATTTGTTGAATTTATGATAAATGTATGGATAAATAAATGAATTTGTCAGTGTTATACAGTTGCGTGACCTGAGTAAGGAAACAGATTAATGAATTTAATAATTAATATATTAAAATAAATATCCTTACACTGTGTATTTTGTTTAAGAGTCTGATAACATACGGTGGTAAAACAAGGAGAGAAAAAATATTATGTTTTCTAAAGCAGGTTTTCTTATCCTTGGCACTTTCAACATTTGGAGCAGATAATTATTTTGCTCTGACACAATATTTTATACATTATAGGATGCTTAGCAACATCACTACCTTCTACCCATTAGACGCTAAAAGCATTGATCTCCAAGTTGTGACAAAAATATCTCCAGATATTGACAAATATCTCCTGGGGGATAAAATCTCCCTAGTTGAGAAACACTTAAAAACACGTACAGAAGAAAAAGTCCAGGAGTTGCTGAGGTAAGGGTGAGTTCGCTATTTAAACTTTAATAATAAATTTTAATAAACTTTAAATAAATAAATCTTGACATGGAACATGAAGCATTTCAGTAAATTATGATAATAGAAAAAAGATTAAAATCTGCAACCAAATTAGGAAGATCCGAATGCTATATGTTTCTAAATCTAAGATATCTCATGGTTTTTTTAATATGTTTATAATTATCAAGATTGCTAATGATTTTATAAATAATTATCTCAGAGAATCAGCTCTCTCAGATTCAGATCAGCAAACTGAGGTTCAGAAAAACTGGGGGCCTTTCCCTTGGGCCCACAGATTCTATTTGGTTTCTCTGTTACATTCTCTCTTAGAAACCTTCTGATTCTCATAGGATTCTCATCTTTGTTCATTTTCTTTGTTCTTTGTTACTTTTTAAATTCCAGAGGAGGACATTGCAAGTATTTTGTTCACCACTGTGTTTTCTGTAAATGTTTGATAAATGAATGAATAAATGAATGACAGATGAATAGAATAGAATACAACTGGTTTATTAGAGGAAATATTAATTTTGATATAGCTGTTGACTGAAAACTTAGCTCACCTGGTTTTATTTCCTAACTCAACTACTTATTTATCATATTCGACAAGTCATCACCTTTCTGGATTTAACTCTTTCTAATTTTGCCATGCATTTTCCACTACATCTCTTGACACACTAAATAGTGCTGTATCAACATAATAAATTAACTAGGCATCTATTTATAAATTCGAAAATCAAGATGAATGGCATATGCTTATTTTATTTTATTTATTTTTTAAACATCTTTATTGGAGCATAATTGCTTTACAATGGTGTGTTAGTTTCTGCTTTATAACAAAGTGAATCAGTTATACATATGCATATGTCCCCATATCCCCTCCCTCTTGCATCTCCCTCCCATCCTCCCTATCCCACCCCTCTAGGTGGTCACAAAGCACCGAGCTGATCTCCCTGTGCTATGCGGCTGCTTCCCACTAGCTAGCTATTTTACATTCGGTAGTGTATATATGTCCATGTCACTCTCTCGCTTTGTCCCATTTTACCCTTCCCCCTCCCTGTATCCTCAAGTCCATTCTCTAGTAGGTCTGTGTCTTTATTCCTGTCTTACCCCTAGGTTCTTCATGACCATTTTTTCTTTTTTTAGATTCCATAGATATGTGTTAGCATATGGTATTTGTTTTTCCTTTCTGACTTTCTTCACTCTGTATGACAGACTCTAGGTCCATCCACCTCACTACAAATAACTCAGTTTTGTTTCTTTTTATGGCTGAGTAATACTCCATTGTGTATATGTGCCACATCTTCTTTATCCATTCATCTGGTGATGGACACTTAGGTTGCTTCCATGTCCTGGCTATTGTAAATAGAGCTGCAGAAATAGCCTTCAGAAAGGGTGCTTCTAGCTCCTGTTTTAGTTGAAATAAAGGAATGTCAAACTCTGTTAAAGTTTTGTTTACGTACTTAGTCAGAAAAGCTGTCACAGGAAAATAATTGAAATAGGACAGAGAATAAAACATCCACATTATGATATCTACCTGCCTCTCTGTTTGTTCTAACTTACTAGCTGAGAAAAATTTCTTGTTTGGGTTGCCATCTATGAAAACTGAAGGTTAAATATGTTCTACAAACTGATTTTTAAAGAATAAACCCTCAATTGCTACCAAAACCTCATAAATAATCATTAGTTCTAGTCAATGTAAGGTAAAAATAATGACTCAACATAAATTAATATGAAACTGAATTTCAAAAAATCCTGTGTATTTTATATCTAAAAAAAAGTGTGTGTGTTTATATACGTTTATCTCTGGAGAAAAAGAAATGATATGCTTACTACAGATCAGAACCTACACTATACATGTTAACTTGATTATCATATTGAACACTTAGAAAAACTGACAGAGGTAGGTCCAGTGATGTTTCTCATTTTAGAGATGAGAAAAATGAGGCAGAGAGATTACAAAATTACCTAAATTTACCCAATAAGCAATAATGACTCAGTTATTAATCACATTAATAATCTATAACATAATTCATTTTTAATTAACTAATTAGGGAATCAGTGTTTATTCAGGGGAATTAAACAAGTTAAATTTTAAATGGATAGTAATTTAAAGATCTATTCCAAAACTTTACTGTTTTAAAATAAAACAATCAAATAGGATTTGGTATAGATTGTTATAATGCCTAAAGATGTATAAACTGGTAATGAGTTTTGCTTTCATGATGTTGTATTATGAGTAGTTCAAAGCAAATCAGTACAGGGTAAATTGTAAAATTAAGTTGGCTTAAATACATTTTTTATTGTAGTTGTAAAAACACATGGGATTTGTAATGTAAATCTATAAAGAACTCTATCTATGTAATGCCCGTATTTTCTTGTCAAGTCAATTCATCTCATTTTATTTTCTCAACAAACTTTCACAAAAGCTTTTATACAATTTTTTAATATGTTAGATGCTCATTAAGTATAATGTTTTAATTTCCCCTCATGTGATATTGAAGATATTACTGATCAAAAAGAAAACCAGACAAAGACAAACTGAGATAAAAATAACTAGAAGTATTTGTCAATCTCTGAATCATCAAAAATTAATTATAGAACCATTTATTTTCTTCTCAGACTTACAAGGACATGTATCTGCAAACAATATTATCCTCTATGTTATCAAGAGCTTTGGTAAAGCAGCTTTTATTAAATATATATATATATATATACATATATATATATATATATTTGTTGTTGGCTATATAGTATCAGGATAATAATCAGCCTTCTTTTGTGAGTTTGTGAGGTTATTTTCAACATATGATGGAAATGAGTGTCCAAGACCTATATTCTGTTAAAATGTATCACATAACTCTTGATCAATACTGGAGAAAACCTACTGTTTACAATATATTTCTAATCTTATTTGAAAATATCAGAGGCAAATATGTGTTAGAATTGAATTTTTAACACTAATATTGAGTCTAGTGAAATTGACACTATAAAAATCCAGTTAACTCACTAAAATAAATATTGGATCAGGAAGACAATAATAAATTTTAATGCAAATACATACTGTGGTGTAAAAATATAAATTCTGAAATATGCTCAAGACTTGGTTTTTAATAAAGAAGTTTTGTAAAAGTGTAAAAGACAATCTTATACTGTTTATGGCTTTCAAATCTATTCATAGAAAATGATACAGAATATCTATTCAAGTTCTCAAAATCAAAGTAATAGAAAACATTCACCACAAGAAAACACTCACCTACCTGTTTTTTAGTAATATTTCATTCTGTGTATTTATAGCTTAGAGGATTTTTCACATTTTGCTTTGTCTTCACAGACAAGAAATGTAACTTTTGAGTGATGAGCAGCTGAGTCTGAGTTTGGCTGTGGCTTCAGCCAGAAACATTTTTAAGAGTAGATTGTATTAGAAAATGTTTACTTGTTTGCCTTTAAATATGTTATAAGAATAAATTCAGTGGTTCATACTTCATTGTCATCTTTATTAATAAGATAAATTGACTGAGGTTCTTAAAAGTAAATGAAATGAGAACTTTTTATTTCATTTAAATTTTATGTATAACCTAAGAATTATAATAGTTCAACTTATTTAAAATTGCCTTACATAATTATTTGAGTCTCTAGCCTAAGTAATTATGGAATAGAATCAGAAAAATGACAGAGCTAGAAATGACATTGTAACTGCAGAACCAGTCCAAACTAGTCCTATCCTGTTTCTAACAAGATAACTGAGTTGTTTTTCAAAAACAGCAGAATAAGACCACGGGTCATGCACTGTGGCCAGAGGATAAATTTTTGACCTCAAGTAACACCCGGAACCAAAGTTTCTCTTACCCCACAGAACCAAAGGACTGGGACGTGACCGGAACCTGAAAGCCAGAACACTTACAGAAGCAAAGGGCAAAGGGTTCGCTGTCCAGGACTATCCGGTGCTGAAGCCTTATTTATCCTACCTTACCATAAATAGCCAAGTTTCAAATCCCTCCAATCAAAGCCTGTGCCACCAGTGCGTCAGCATACCAGCCCATCTCTGCTAACTCATAAAAGGTGAACTGAGCTCCAGATCAGGGAGGCAGATTTGAGAGCCTTGCCTCCTGTCTCCTTGCTGCTCGACCTTGGAATAAAGTTTTCTCTTCTCTCAAAAACCGATGCCATACTATTGGCTTCTATGTGCCTGGGACATCGAGCCCTTGCTCAGTAACAACATTAGACATTATACGTTAAAAGTCCTCTTATTTTATAACTAAAATTCTGACAACAGAAAAACAAAGTTATTTATCTGGGTTTATATATGTAGGAAGTAGAGTAAACAGGATTCAAATTTGGGTCTCCTGCCACCTCGTCGAGTTATTTTCTAATCAAATATCATGTGAAAACACACACACACACACACACATATATGGTTTGTATAATTGTGCAGTGTTTAATATGTGTATGCATATCATGTTTTCAGCTGGATCTTCTAAATATATGTATTTAAAATTAATCACAACATGAAATATTTTTAGTAATTCATCATCTTCTTTAGTTATATTTCCAAAACATATATGTCCAAGTTTCAGCAGTAAAGCAACATAATTTGAATCTATAGCATGATTTAGAAATGATATAATTGGAGAACTATACTTTAAATATAATAAATAAAATATCTATATTTTTATAAACTTAACAAAATATTGATACCTAAGATTCAGAGAAATTAAATACTTAATTTCAGATTAAGTGAATTTCAATAAACAAAAAACTTCTTTAACTACAAAACAATAGGATGCAATTAAGGTTTAATTATTCAGCCAAAGATTGTATTATTTTAAACACAGATTTCTAAAAATAGAGAATAGAGAATTATTGTAAGGAAAGAACTTGTTTCTGTGCTTATCATTTCTATTTTTTTTTATTGACACAAGTTAAGAGTTTTCACAGATCATTGATTAAAATAAACAAATGTGAAGTAACTCAAGGATTTTGGAAACACACTTATTCAAACTTCAAATTTTCAAGCTTTTCAAACTGTCCATATTCTAATATATTCTAAACTTTATAAATTGTGAATATCTGTGATTTAGGGTGATATAGAATTTCAAAAAGCATTTCACAGTATGAATAGCTTTGTTATATTAAACATTGTCTTATAAAATTCCTCACTGTTCCTTAGACTCACTTTTTTGGTTTTTTACTGCAGTCCAAATGATATTGTTAAAGCATGTTAACACATGCCACCACCTAAACAGATAATACAGGTGTTATATCTGCATCCTGGTACTAGAATTTTGAAGTTACTTCATATTAACATTTTAAAATAGAAACTGGAGACACAAGCTACTTAGCCTTAAAGAAAATGTAGCCAAACACATGATATGCATACATATATTAAACATTACAGAATTATACAAAATATACTGTCTGTGTGTCTTTGTATGTGTATATATATATATACACATATATATTCATGTATGTGTGTGTACATGCAAGGCAAAATCAAGAATGAAAATGAGAATGATTAAAAATATATACAAAACTTTATGTATATAATTTAGCTCTGATAACAATTGACCTCCCTACAACTCACAGTAGGAAAGTGACCTAGGATCAATAAACTGGTCTGGCCTGGAGTATTTGATTTAAGTCAATCGGGTCTCCTCTGGACTTTTCATGTTATTGATACATACTGATTGGCAGAAGATCCTGGGATCCACTGGAGACAATGAAGAAGAAAACTATACTAAAAAATATTAATTTTCAAGAATATGTTGTGGATGTTCAAAAACAACAGAAAATGGAAAAAATAAAAACAAAATTTTAAATATGTTAATATCAACTAAAACATTTGAGAGCTTATCTTTTTATACTGGAAGAAATGGCCCTTGGACTGAACCAGACGGCATAATGGTGGCAAGGAGTAACCTGCAGGCATGAATTTCAGAGTATGGAATGAACACAAGTGGTGACAGTTGTATCCTTGAGTGTATATATATATATATTTGTTTAGGTGTATAAGATTTTAAGATTGAATTAGCTTCTTGAAACCTGTATTTACTGTTGGCAAAGCAAGGAAGAAATCAACAATTTCATGAGAGAGTGAACATTGCTTTATTTAAAATAGATGCTGGCAATGTTCAGTGTAAGCTTTTAGCTCAATATTATGTTTCAAACCTGTGTGTTCTAAGTTTCCAGAAAATTACATATGTATATATATATATAAAACATGTAATTTTATATATATGTGTGTGTATATATATATATATACACACACACACACATATATACATCAGCTTTTAATCAATCAAGAGTGTCCTAGGCTTTCTCTATGCCTCCAGAAACTGTCAAGGTACTTAATTTAAATGATGAATAGTTTGTAAAGGAAAACCATAGCCTCTTCATAGTTAGATAATGTCAAATTTAAAACACAGCATTAACCTGTATGGCCAATCTATATGAAAAGAAACATAACCCTGTCAAATTTTAATACATTGTAATGTTCATTTCAAAGTGAGAAATACAGGTAACACAGTTAAGAAAGAATGAAACATTTAAGTTAGGTGATGCAGGAAATACATAGAAATAAGGCATGTGGGTCAATTTATGGTACCTATTCTTTAACCATATAGAATTTTTGATCATTAAATAGAAACATAAGAGCTTATAGTTTGCATATCAGGCTGAGCCCAACTGTCTACCTACTCTCAAACCCAAAGTCTCATTAAACAACAGAAGTCCTAATCCTATAGGAGTTACATATAGTCTATATTAAGGTGTATTGTTGCTCTACAGCCTTCCTTTGTTCTCTGTTAGGTCTTTATCACTTCTTGCTTAGTTCACTAGAGAAGCCTCCAACTGCTTCTTGGCTTCAAATCCATTTGTGTCATGCCCCCCAGAGTCACTGATCATATTGAAACTGTGCACTAAAAATCATATTGAACTATGCATCTTCTGTGCTTTAAATCTTTCTTTAGTTTCCCATTTTTTAGAATATATAGTTTAAATACCAGGTTATAAAGAGCCACACACAGAACTCTTCATATTATCCATATCATAGGGTTCCCTCATTTTTGGCCAGTTGCTCCCCTGTATTTCATGCTTCAAATACCTCAAATGACTGACTGTTTTCTGACGATGTCCAGATAACATATTGTTCCCTTCTCCATGCCTTTATTAAAGCTGCTTCCCACCCTCACTGTGCTTATTCTCCTCACCCCCTTCATTAGGTTTCTCACTAGACTCTGTATATTCAGTTCAAGTGTTACCAACTTCAGGTAGTTCTTCATGGTGTGTGTTTCCCCAATCAGGGTAACCTACCCCTTCTGACTATTTCCATAAAGTCCTGTACATTTATAATTTCTTACTGCAATGGAATTTGCCTTAGTGTTATCTTTTTGTGTTCTGCTTTACAACTATGTTGATAGCTCCTTGAGGCCAGCAACTATGCCTTAATTATCCTAATTCATTTTTTAAAAATATGTGGGTAAATTTTATTGTTTTAAAATTTTTATTGAAGTATGGTTGATTTAAAATGCTGTGCCATTTTCTGATGTACAGCAGAGTGATTCAGTATATATATATATATATATATATATATATATATATATATTTCATATTCTTTTCCATTATGGTTAATTACAGGATATTGAATATAGTTCCCTGTGCTATACAGTAGGACTTTGTTGTTTATCTAATTTATATATAATAGTTTTTATCTGCTAATGTCAAACTCCTAATTTATCCATCCCCCACCCCCTTTCCCCTTTGGTAGCCATAAGTTTATTTTCCATGTCTGTGAGTCTATTTCTGTTTTGTAAATAAGTTCATTTGTATCATATTTTAGATTCCTCATATAAGTGATATCATGTGGTATTTGTGTTTTTTCTGTCTGACTTCTAATTATCCTATTCTTAATTACTACATCCTGGTATCTAAAGGTATCACTACAGCAAGCATCCTTAATATCCTAATCTAACCTCTGACATGTGAAAAGAGATGTTCTTAAACATTCAGCATCACTGTTCATTTAAATGGACACATTTTTGTCACAGGTAAGTATATTCCCAAAATGTAATTTGTTAAATATTAGAAATATTAACTGGCATATTTAATGCAGAGGAAGTTAAATATGAAAGGCTTTTCTCCTTTCAGTGTGGGGCTTCATTGCTAAGAAAGCTGTTTCTTTGAGCAGTTGCCGCCAAGTGTTAGCCTGCAGGAAGTCATTTAAAACAAACACATGCCCCAGGTAGTTTCCATAGAAGCAGAAATTAACCCCTAGCAACCTCATATCTGATTCACATCTGGTACAAACTCCACCAGAGATAACAATTGAGGCAAATTATTCTAAAAGACAAGTGGAAGTAAAAGCAGTTATCTTACAAGTCATTTCCAATATTATTATAAACATTCCTTTGTGACAAGTATTTTATATTAATATGTAAAGTAAGTGGCCACATCCAATTAACTTTTAATTATTTTTCCAAATTATATTTCTTTCAAGTGACTATACCATAATAAACTTTGTTAATTTAGATTTATAGATACTTTCTTAAAAACTTTATCTATGTTCCCAACTTACCTTTCCCTCTCCCCAGTTCTGTTCGCTTGTTTTGTTTTTTAATACTTTTATTTGTTCATAGTCTTAGATTTCAATGACTTGGAAAAAGAATGTTCACCTGGATTGGTGAAAAATACTTCTTCATTGTTTCTGGTAGAGCCAGAGAGGTTGAAGTCTTCAGAGGCAAAGGGTTTGAGAATGTTTCCATTGGCGTCATTTTATTCAAATGTCTTCAGCTTGTAAATAGTGAAGGCACCCACATCTTTTCCCACCTGAATATTTTTCCCCATTTTCCTCTGGAGTTTTACAGTGATCCAAGAGTTTTGGAATTCTATCAGATGAAGAATTAAACTTTTGTAAAGCACCAGCCAAACCTTGCTTTCTCATGTATTTTTTAGAATGACTCTGTGAAGGAGTACAATTGAAGAATCAAGAACTTAAAAAGAAGTAGTGTCCTATTACATCTGGATTGTATTTGAGAGAATATCCGATAAACTCACAATGCAGAAAATTTCATTAGGATGAGTTCATTCTTCAAAAAAAAAAAGTTAATGTCATAAATTACAAAGAAAGGGGTAAGAATTGTTCCAGATTAAAGGAAAGTTGAAAACATGACAACTACATGTATCATGTTATTATAGACTGAATACTGTATTAAGAAATAAAAGCAAAACTCTAAGTGGCTTTATGAGATCAACTGAAAATATTCGAATACAAATAGTAAATTATATAAAAGCACTGTGTAAAGATTAAACTTATTTAGGGTGTTTACACTACCGTGAATATGGACAATATTACTCTAATTCTTAAAAGTATATATAACCCTGATATATTTAACCCTAAAAGATCATTATGTAAGTAAACAATTCTCAAGTGGTTCAGGAAAAATAAATAAATTTTGTATATATATGTGGTGTGTATCAATAATATACACACACGCATTCACAGAGACACATATACAGTATATATTTATGTATGTATGCATACTATATATATATATATATATATATAATACAATAATTTTCTTAACCATTTGAGAATATGTGTGTTTATATTCACAAAGAAAGAACACAAATGTTAACAAGAGTTGAATCTAGGTAAAAAGAATATGTGTGATATGGGATTATTTTTACAATGAGTCCATAAGTTTGAAGTCTTTCCAAATGAAATTTGAAAAGAAAACCGAGTTGGGCAAATATTGATTTATTGATTTTGTCAATTGAACTATGGTTATGTAAGATGTTAACTCTGAGAATAGAACCCAATTCTTTTAATTTCAGAGTCACTCTTTTTTTCATTACAGTACACAATATCTTTCAGCAGAAACACAATTTGTTTGCCCTTAGATTTTTGTGGTGTATTTTTACTTTATATCATTCTCTCTCATGTTTTCTTGTTTTCAGTACTGAGCATTTACTTAGGCTCATGACTACAAATAACATCCAGGCGAGACTACTGAACAGCATATACATCCAAGTTTCTCATGAGAGTGAAATGAAGAAGTTTGATAAATGCATTGACTACAGATTACTAAGTATTTAAATTACTCAGTTACTGTTACCCACAAGTGTTATAATATAATTGCTCATCAACTCTTTAATATAATACTATTCATTTTTTCTTTTGGCCACGCCCTGCGGCATGTGGGATCTTAGTTGCCCAACCAGGGATAGAACCCACACGCCCTGCATTGGGAGCACAGAGTTTTAACTACTGAACTGCCAGGGAAATCCCAATATAACATTATTCTTTCATCCATTTGTTTAATTGATACTTCCTGCTACTTGCTAGGTACTGTGCTATACATTGGCTAGAGGGTTAAATAAAATAGAGTCTACACACTCTCTGACCTCATGGAGTTTACAGTTTAATTGGAGAGACAGATAGTGAATAAATAAACACATAAACATAAAATTAGAAACGATGATAAATACTAAGCTGGAAAGAGCCAGAAGCTCTGAGAGAAAACAAAGGGGGGCGGACTATTAATTTAGCTGTGAGGAGGTATGAGTGCTTCTCTGAGGAATAAAATGTAGAGTCCAAAACTTCAAACTGAACTTCATGGACAAAGGCTGTACATTGGGAAAGGACTTCAGGCTTCTGAGGAACTGAATAAATGTCAGTATGGTAGAAGTTGGGTGAATGAAGCAGATGTGGCAATGCATGAAGGTAGCAGGATAGGAGCCCTATAGGCCAAGGTAAAAACAACTGTATTGCACTGAAGTATCTAGAACTAAAATATTTAAGCAGAAGACATATAATTCATAATGTCCTACTAGTAGAGGGAGGTTACATTTGGGAGAATGGAAATGGGGAAAAAGACAGGACGTTATTTTAATAGAAAGACTTTGCCAATGAAGATGAGTAGAAATGGAATGTTTAAATTATTTTAAAGATAGAGTGAATGTGCCAAGGTGATGAATTAATGTGGAAGTTCAGAAATAAGTCAATGTCAAGAATGAGTCCCAATAATCTATCTTGATAATAAAGTGTGTACTTTAATATAGATATTGTCTTGACACTAGGGAAAAAGTTGAGCAGATATCACATGAAAAATATTTGACTCAGCAATATTCTATGAAAGTTCTTACCTAAATGAATCCATGAAAACTGGCAGGATTCTCAAACATATATTCTATATAAATGTATGAATAATGTATTTATGCATATGAACTGAAAATAGAAATAGAATACAAATAATTGTCCATTGTTGCTGTAGTTTCATTTTGAGTTATATTCAGAAAGGTTCTGTGAATATTTTGAATGATCTGTTAATGGAATTTCTAAGCATTTTCTTGTCCTTATTAAGATTTGGAATTGTACTTTCACTCTTTAAATAACTTTCATCTGACTTCCGTTTTCATACCAATAACTTCATTCTAGCAATAAAATTTTATTGCCAATCCATCTTAGCTTTATTTTTACCTTTGAAAAATACTATCATGTGATAAGAAAGAGCTTTATCTGTGTAGGTCAGTATATGTCTCAAATTTATCTCCTAAAGTTAAGCAAAATTTTGAAGAAGTTCTTTTTCTTGTGATTATCTGAATGTGTCAATTCATTATCATATATTAAAATATGAAAATAAAGTATTCAAAAACTTTAGCAGCATGCTGGCAGCATCAAAAACTTTTGTAACCATTGAATTGATGGAACTTGAGCTCTTTGGGTGTAGGGAATGTCTCCACCTCTGTGGTAGGCAAAATGTCCTGCATGTAATGGGGGCAGAAAATGGCTTGACTGATATGATAGGCATGGTCAGTCCTGTCCTCTTACTTGAAAGAACTCAATTTTTCAGGCTTTCTGGAAGCTAGAATTCAGGCATGTGACCTATGATCTGAGTGAGATTTTTATTTTAAAAGTTTATGGCATGAGGGAACAAGTTTTACAGAGAAAGTTTTTGCTAGAGGAGATGATGGCAAAGGCTCCTGGAAGTTGTTAAGAGTCTAATGTGACAGAAAAAGTGGCAGTTATAAAAGGCTACGTGTTTAGTGGTGATCTTGGTTTCAGCACATGGAGTTCATCCCATAACTGTTACAGAACAATGACATTGTTCTCATCAGGCTATTCTTTTAGCATTTTTTGGACTTTTTTTTTCTGAAATCTGAGGCTCAATCTATATCTCTGGTTTTTCCAATGATGGGCTATGTTATCAAATATTCCGTTAATAAATTCCTTTTCTGTATCAACTAGAGAGAATTAATTCTGTTGCTTGTAACTAAACCCTAAATGTTAAAATTGAAAAACTCATTCATTCATTCCTTTATCAAATATTTATTCAGCCCCTACCATGTGCCAAATGAATTGGGAACAGGGTAATCAAAGACTTGTAATATACATTTTCACTTTTTTTAACTTAAGTATATTAATCACTAGTAAAAGAGACCTCCAGCAAACAGAAATTTATAATTTTCATGTGATAAATACTCCAAAGAAATCCTGATAAATAGCTATTCAAAAATAGAAAAGGACACCTAATCTAGGCTTTGAGATCAAGGTAGGTATTCCCAAAAGTCAATAACTGAGTTAATCCTAAAGCAGAATTTGTCAAAGTGTGATTCATAGATCACATGTATCAGAAACATCTGCTGATGTATAGAAACTTTGACTCCTCTCTAGATCTACTGATTCAAAATTTCTGAGATTTTACACAAGAATCTGCATTTTTATAACACACACACACACACACACACACACACACACACACACTCCCCTGACCTACCAAATAAACATGAGTTGGTTGAGGGAAGAGAATGTATCTAGCAATTTTAGTATCAGTTTAAAGAGTGTTTGAATGACTGATTTCCAATAATCAAAGCATTTACAGAAATAAATAGTATTTAGTGTCTACACATTAATATATTTTTAATATAGAGGGGAAATGTCTATGGTATTGAGTCAAAGCGATGTTGATTGAATCCCAGCTCTCCCATTTATTCCATTGGCTAAAATGTAAAGCTTTGTCACCAATCTAACATAAAGGAGAAAATGATCACAAACCCAAGAGAAGATAATGAATATATATAAATGCACTAACTCTCAAAGAATGTTGGTTTCCTTCCCTTTGAGCATATATCTTTTTTTTTTTTTTTTGCACTATGCGGGCCTCTCACTGTTGTGGCCTCTCCCGTTGCGGAGCACAGGCTCCGGACGCGCAGGCCCAGCGGCCATGGCTCACGGGCCCAGCTGCTCCGCGGCATGTGGGATCTTCCCGGACCGGGGCACGAACCCGTATCCCCTGCATCGGCAGGCGGACTTTCAACCACTGCGCCACCAGGGAAGCCCGAGCATACATCATTTTATGTAGAAGAGTTGTCAATGTATGTTGTATGTTTAGCAGTTATTAGGGCTGAGTTATTAATTATCAAAAGACAAAGGAGAACCAAGGGAAACAGCTTTAAGTAGAAGCTTACTAAATGGCTTCTATTGATGGACAAAATACTCCATGGCATGTTTAAATATTTCTAAGTTCACATTACTGTTTACTCCAAAAAACACATTCTATTTAGTTGTATTATTACATTGTGAGTATACATATGGAGTATATTCACCTATTCTGAGAATGTCATCTGATCCAGCTTCCTAAAAGTAGCAAAGAAGGCATATTTGCCCAAAACTCAAAGAAAAATATGTATTTTTAAAGTATTAGGTTTATTGTATGCAAACATTGTTTAATATTTGATATTATTTATGATGAACTATAATGTTAGCACAATATTGTTATTCAGATCTTACTAAGAATTTAAAACAGTAGGGACATCCCTGGCAGTCCAGTGGTTAAGACTCCGAGCTTCCACTGAAGGGGGCACGGGTTCGATCACTGGTCAGGGAACTAAGATCCTGCATGCCACTCAAGGTGTGACCAAAAAAAAAAAAAAAGGAATTTACAACAGTATTTTCCCCTCTGATTACTAGCATTTTTTCCTGATTTGAATTACTAAGGATAGACCAAATAAGGTATACTTGAAATCACTCCTTTTGTGCTATTTGGGTTTTGTATTTCATTATGCTCTTGATATGTTTTTGTCAATTTGTCTTGCTTTTCCATGAAATCAAATATTATTTTCTAATTATGACAATACAAATACAGTTGAGCTACAGCTGGATTTCCCTGTTACTGGGTTTGCTAAACAAGGTGTTCATGACTGTAGCAGATGTCTCTGATTTAAGATCCCTCCTTCCTTCTAAGCAACTATGACCAAGCCAATCACATGACCATGCTACTTTACTCAGTCAGCAGCCCCAGGACACAGACATCATTCCCTGCACTCTCATTTTCCCATCAAACATGATGATCATATCCTCTCTTATGCTGGAATAGTTTTCCCTTTCTTTTCCCTTACATATCATTGCATAATTATTGTTATACAATTCAGTTGTATTGTAATACCAATGTCTTGACATGCTTCATGGCATCTGTTATTTTCAATGCAGTTCAATTTTACATATGTATGTGTTAGGATCTTCCTTTAGATTAAGATATATCAGTTGATACAAAGATGCTAGATAGATAGATAGATAGACAGATAGATAGATAGATAAGGATGAGAGAGAGAGAGAGAGAGAGAGAGGAAAAGAGAAAGAGAAAGAGACTGATTTTGGATCATGGTTAGTTTTTGTTTGTTTGCTTGTTTGTTTGTTTAACTCATGTTTCCCTGAATAAAATCATCATTTATTTCTGTTATGCAGTGTTTCATGATTCAATTTCAACCTAACTTTTTAAATGTATTGTTTTTACATCTATTAGAAACACCACACTACAACTAAAGTAAAATGATCACTAAGACTTTCTTCTGTCCATGCCTTTGATTACTCTTTTTTTTTTCTTCCTGTCATATTCTTCTTTTATATTTCTATAAGCCCAGACTTAAAGGACATTGTAAATGTTGTTTCCTTTTGATGGATATTTAGGCAAGTGTTATTTTGTTTTTGGCTTTTACAGAGATGCTGCCTTGGACATATGTCTTAATTTTCTATTGATGCTGTAACAATTTGCCACAAACTTAGTGGCTTATAAAACACAAATGTATTATTTTACTGTTCTATAGGTTAAAAGCACGACATGTGTCTTGCTAAGCTAAAAATGCAGATGTGTTCCTGTATGGAGATACTAGAGTAGAATCGTGTTTTCCGCCCTTACCAGGCACTAGAGGCTGCCCTTGGCTCCTAGCCCATTTCCTCCATCTTCAAAGCTAGAAAAGTAGAGCCAAGATGTCACATCCCATCACTTTGACTTTGCTGCCATCATTATATCTTTCTCTGACTCTACTCTTTATCCTCCCTCTTCCACATTAAAGACCTCTTGATTACATCAAGCCCACCTGAATAATTGAGGATACTCCCTCTATTTTTTTTAATTAATTATTTTTTAAATTAAAATTTTAATTTAATTATTTTTTAATTTAAAAATTATTTTTTAAAATTTTTTTAAATTAATTTATTTTTGCTGTGTTGGGTCTTTGTTTCTGTGTGAGGGCTTTCTCTAGTTGTGGCGAGCGGGGGCCACTCTTCATCGCGGTGTGTGGGCCTTTCACTATCGCGGCCTCTCTTGTTGTGGAGCACAGGCTCCAGACGTGCAGGCTCAGTAGTTGTGGCTCACGGGCCTAGTTGCTCCGTGGCATATGGGATCCTCCCAGACAAGGGCTCGAACCCGTGTCCCCTGCATTAGCAGGAAGATTCTCAACAACTGTGCCACCAGGGAAGCCCCTCCCTCTACTTTAAGGCCAGCTAAGTAACAATCTTAATTCCTCCATTGCCATGTAATTTAACACATTCACAAGCAGTGGTAATTAGGACATGGACATCTTTAGCAGGTGGTTATTATTCTATCTACTACAACATTTTTGCTTATATCTGTAAAAAATTAATAAAGAGAAACTTAAGTTAAATACAATTAGGAGACCAGAAGGGGGACTCTCACACCCTGTGACAACAGCAAAGACCAACAAAAAAAAGAGAGACTCCTCTTCTCTGCTGGCAGAAACTTAGTCAATGGAAAGCCATGGACTTTTCACTAAATCATTAAGCATTTAACCAACATGTTTCCAAGGAAGTGAATAAATTACTGCAGTTTCCTGATAAGTCAGATTTATCCTGTGGAAACAGCAAAAGTACAAATGGGCATCTTGGTGGTTTTTGTGAACTGAAGATTTCTGAAAGGACAACAAAAGGAGGGCAATATCTTTAACACATTTAGCTACTTTTGAAGGACTCTGTTGAGATTTCAACATAATACTGCTTTCATTATTGTGAGATGGAATCAGCTGTCATTTCATATATTAACAATATTCCAGTCAACTGAAAACCTCTCAGGGTGCAGTGGCTTGTGCTTGGTTGTACAATCAGTATGCTTTGTTCCTAATTTAGTATAAATGCACATGGGAAGCAGAATAGTAATCTCTACCACCTACAAAAGTTTATGCCTTAATCCTTGGAACCTGTGAATTTGTTGTCACCAGGCAAAAGACACTTTGCTGATGTAATATAAGTTATGGATTTTAAGATGGGGAGATTATCCTGGATTATCTGGATGGATCCCCTCTAGTCACGGGAGCCCTTAAAAGCAGAAAACTTTCTTCAGGTGGAAGCGGAGGTGAGATGCAGCAGAAGCTGAAGAGCCAGAGAGATCCAAGAATAAGGATTTGCCTTGGCTTTCCTGTCTCTGAGATGCAGGAACTGTGCCCAAGGACCAGAGACAGACCTCTAAGATCTCAAGGTGGAGTTCAGCTGATACACAGCAAAAAGTACTTCAGTTCTACACCCACAAGAGACTGGATGTGGCTAAGGATCTGAATGACATTAGGATCAGATTTTCCCCTGAGCCTCCCAGTGAGAGTCCAGTTGATCAACACTTTGCTTCCAGCCTTGTGAACCGAAAGTAGAGAAACCAATTGAGCAGACAGGCCTGTGGGATGTTAAATGAGTATTGGCTTAAGCCCCTAATTTTGTGACAATTTGTTACGACAGCAATAGAAAACTAAAGCAATGCAACTTAAGTAAGAGCAAGATACATGCTGTAAAATATTACTTTTTTAAAAGAAACCTCATTGTTGGTTTCTGATTAGGAAATTATGCATATTCAATCCCTGAATAGAATAACATAGAAAAGTGTAAAGAAGAAAATTAAAATCACGTACAATCCCACCATCCAGAGATATTTTCCTGTATTTCTTTCCATTATTTATACACACATATATTTTCTTTCAGTAAAAGTGTGATCTTGTCATATATACCTGAATATAACCTTTAAATAACTCACATTCTATCATAAACCTTCCCCCATGTTACTAAAAATATTTCAAAAAGATGTGGGTTTCTTTTTTTTTTTTTTTTGGCTGCATCTTATTTTTCCATACTCTAAAATGGTAAGACCTTTATTTTGTCTCATTTTTTAAAATGTAGAGTTTCATGTGAGCATGGTGAAATGCACAGATCTTAAGTAATCACCTTGATCCCATTTGAAGAATGCATATAGCCATGTAACACATGCATCATTACTATATATTAATAGATGTTGTCCTTAATTTAGAATGTTCCTTCTGTGCCCCTTCCTGATCAATTCTCACAATCCCAGAAATAATCTGTTCTCATGTCTATCATCATAAATTAGTTTTCCTGATCTAGAATTTCACGCATTTACACATGCACATTGTTTGTGTGTGTGCATCTGCTCCTTTCACTCAAATTGATGCTTTTCAGATTCATCTATCATTATCCTGTGTTCAGTAATTTGGTCTTATTTGTTGTTGAACACTATTTCATGTATGGGTGTAATAGAAATTGGTTATTCACTCACAAGTTCAAGGGCACTTGGATTGTTGCTACTTTGGATCTAGTATGGATAAAGCTGCTATCAACGTTTTCTGTGCAAGGGTTTTTGTAGACATGTGTTTTCATTTTTCTAGTTATTGACTTCTATGTCATAGGGTTGATGTATAATTACATTTTCAAGAAACTTCCAATCAGTTTTCCAAAGTGGTTTTGTCATTTTACACTCAACAGAAATGTGTGAAATTTCTCGGTGCTCCACATTCTCTGGAAAACTTGATTGGCCATTTTTTTTTCTTCAAATTAACCATTCAAGGAGGTGTGTAGAAGTATATGGAAGTAGTTTTAATCTACATTTCCCTGATGAATAATTACATTGAACATCTTTTCATGACTTTATTGGCCATATATCTTAACTGGCAATATGTCTGTTCAAGTATTTTGCCCATTTTTACTTGTTTAATTTTGTTTAATTTGAAGTATAGTTGATAAGCCATATTTTGTTATATTAGGTGTACAACATAATGATTCAACATTTAAATACATTATAAAATAACAACCAAGATAACTTTAGTAACCATCGGTTACCATACAAATTATTACAGTATAAGTCACTGTCTTCCTTATGCTGTATATTATATGCCTGTGACTTATTCATTTTATAACTGGAAATTTGTACATTTTAAACCCTTTAATATATTTTGCCCAAATACCCACACTCCTTCCTCTCTGGCAAATACCCATTATATATATAGTAATAAGCACCCTTTAATCCAACTCCCAAAACAAAAGTTTCACTGGCAATAAGCTATGTCAAATCATATGCCCCCTCCCCAAATCCTATTGTTAGTTCCCCATACCCAGCTGTCATCATCATTAATTCAACTCTGAGTTTAATTAATCTTTTCTTTGTAGTTAAACTTTGAGTGATGTTTCCAGGTTTCTGTTATTAAAAGTTATTCTGTTGTAATTACTTGCAGCAAATTAGCAGCATATTTGTTCCAGATATTGATTATGTACTGGGATGTATTCTTACAACTGGAATTCCTATGCTCAATTATGTCAAAGGCAAGACCTTTAAGGATTCTTGATATGTTTTAGCAGAAACATTCCAGAGTGTTTATACCAATTAACTCTCCCACCAGCAGGACTAGAATACTCCATTTAGAATACCATGGTCAAAAATTAGTAAAAATATTTTTCAAAATATTCATAGTTTTATGATTAAAAATTTTTGATTTTGCTTAATCTTATTTATTTGTATAGTGACCTTTCTGATCCTTTGCACTTTAAAATTTTGAATTCAAATACATTTTTTCAATTTATTCTGCTTACATATGATAACTACCTATGCATTATATATACTATATATAAATATTTTCTTATTTAATTTTGTATATCATTTTTTAATATGCCCCATATACTCTGAAATTTTATGTGGTCAAAATCTGATCATTTTTCTATGTTTTTTTTTTTTTTTTTTTTTTTGTGGTACGCAGGCCTCTCACTGTTGTGGCCTCTCCCATTGTGGAGCACAGGCTCCCGACACACAGGCTCAGCAGCCATGGCTCACAGGCCCAGCCGCTCCGCGACATGTGGGATCATCCCGGACCGGGACATGAACCCGTGTCCCCTGCATCGGCAGGCGGACTCTCAACCACTGCGCCACCAGGGAAGCCCTTTCCAAGTTTTTGTTGACTACTTTTGTTCCTTTCAAAGTTATGTTCAGTTTGATACTATCTAAAAATTTCTTCTAGTTTTTTTTTTATAGTTTTATTTTATTACATTAAATTAGCTGTCACTTAGTAAGCACACATTTTGTGCCAGGCACCACACTGTACTATTTTAAGCATTGAACATCTTAAACTTCACCCTGGACACTTACCTGCCAATAGCGATCAAACTCAAGGAGAGAGGAAGCCTCAGAGAAGTCAGAACCATCTCTACAGCAGAAAGAAACTTTAAATTAGAAGAATGGGCTTCACCACAGAAACAGGGCCACACTATTCAGACCTGACTTGCTCTTGTGCACAGAAGAAAAATTGTGACCCATTCCCTCCTTGAACACCTAGGTTTGTTGTAGGGCTAGACATGGCCTAGAGTAGCTGAGCTTCAGGCTGGAACAAGCCCTTTCCACTTCCCCCACAGCTTATGTAAGTGAAATCTCTGTCTATTTTAAGAGCAAAATTAGAGAAAAATGTTTTCTAAGACCTGGCTGGCCTCCCATCCCCCACCCTAACTGATCATTCCAGGTTGTCAGGAACCTGTTTACCTTAGATATGAAACACTCTGCAAGGTTCAAAGTGGTCAGATGAGGCTCACAGGACACTGGTCCTCAGAGGCAGAGCAGTGGAGCCTTACACAGCCATGGAGGACCTGCTGTCTGCCACCCAATCCATTTTCCAGCTGATCCTGGAGCACCTGAAGGGTGCTCTGCTGGTGATTGCTGGAAGCATGAGACGTATCCCAGGCCTCCCTGCAATTCCCTGGGAGATCCTGGTATGTACTGTGAAGCTAGTTTTAATAGTAAAGGGACTTCACATTTTAAGAAATGTGAAGTTGCTAAGCAAAAAGTGCTCTGACCACAATGAAGTCTGAGGAGAATGTAGTGAGAATATTGAACGAATGACACAAGCTGAAGAAATCCTTAGGCCACTTGGGGTGGAAGCCAGTCCTCCCATGTTACAAACCTTGTGTTTGCTGACAATGAATACAAACCTGAACAGGTCATCACTTCCAGGCACTGTGGACTTTCTGGAAAAGGCACAGAAGAGCCAGCCTGCTCAACTTTCCCAAGTGACTGATGGAAAACCCATCTTAAATGCATCAGAGAAAAATGGAGAACAACTTCAGAAGAAATTAATGAATGATGTGAGTGAAAACATTCATTTTCCAAAAAGTCCGGAAATGGTCAACCAAGAAATTGCAGGATGGAAACAGAGAGTTCAGGAAAAGGAGGAGGAGAAAGAACGGCTTGAGCAGTCAAACACACAAATGGTGCAAATCCTGAACAGTGAAGTCAACCAAGTAACATCAATGGCTGAACACCTGCTGAAGACCATCCTCTTGCTTGACCTCCTTGGAGATCACGTGTATGATGGGAACTCGAAAGTCTAGAAATAGAGGGAAGCAGGAAATGGCCATCAATCCATCCATAAGCCAGAAGCTGATAAGAAGGTGTCAGTGATGATGCTGACTTCAGTGTGTCCCTTCAGAGTCCTGAAGAGAAACATCAAGAAATAGCCCAACAGTTGTGGGAAGAAAATCGAATGAAGAGTTTACAGGACAAATCTCAAGTCTCCAAATGGAAGAAGCATCTCTGCAGTGTGAGAATTCACAGCTGGAAAGAGAGTTCAGCAGCTGAGGCTGAAGTTTCAAATTCTACCTGAAGTGCATGAAGACCATTTAACACAACTTCAAAAAAAGAAAAAAATCTTTGAAAAGGGAATGCACTGCTTAGAAATTGGAGAAGAAATTTTCCATGTGTAGCAACAAGAAATTCACATATCAGAATTGCAACCTATATAAAAGATGACCAAAGACATGGGCAAAGAATTGAAAAGAACCAATTCCTACCATTGAAAGAAGATCTGCGACCATGGAAAAAGAGCTCAAGATTGCTGGATGGCAGCTGTGTCAACTGAGAGAAAGCTCAAGGAGCCAAAGAAAGAAAATGAGCACAAGAGGCAGATGGTGGCCAAGGTCGAGTCCAAGTTCCAGCATTTCTCCAGGGTCCCTTGTTCTCCTGCTACTCCACTTGCAGCCCACAGAGGCTTGGAAGTATCAGGGTACCCCCTGTGTTATCAGGCCCCTCAGGGAGCAGGGGGGTCACACTTTGAGTGTTCAGGGATCTGGGGTCACCTGCAGGTTTGACTCAGCTCCTCCAACAGTGGGGTCCTGAACACCCAGAACCATGGTACAACAATTGCCTGAGTTTTCTTTTTAACATAATTTTACTTTTTCTGTTTTGCATTTGGTTACTGTTACTTAATTTATTGTTGTTATTGATTAGATAAAGCATGATAATTTGTAAGACTTTTTCAAATAAAATTTTATTTAATACAATTGCTTTGAATAATTTTTTTGGTAAGTCCTTGCATCACCTAGAATAAGATATTATAAGTTGTATTTTGATTAAATCAAAAGTTACTTTTACTTATGCCAA
The DNA here is from genome assembly GCF_964270905.1 of Leucopleurus acutus. Classification (NCBI taxonomy): domain Eukaryota; kingdom Metazoa; phylum Chordata; class Mammalia; order Artiodactyla; family Delphinidae; genus Leucopleurus; species Leucopleurus acutus. The sequence continues at coordinate 20,413,918 of NC_139147.1, read as the reverse complement.
ATGAAATATGGCATAGAGATGCTTTAAATAATAAAGCCATTTCTATATGCTATGAGCTATTATTAGAAATCTGTACAAGAAACTTAATATTTGCCTGAAAATAAATTGGTTTTAAGGACCAAGGTAAAATTTTAAAAAAAATCAAAAAAACTCAGAATCAGAAATTATATTAATTTAGTTATAAAACCATTGATTCCTTTAGAGGCATTTACATTTTATACTCATTTGTTTTTTTTGTTTTTCCATAATTTTAACCTTTGCTATTTGGTGAAGATAGTGTTTGTTGTTTAAACATCTCTAAATTTTATGCAATCAAAATAAATATTTACCCTTGGTGGCAATCACACGTACTTACACACACATATTATAGTTCAGAGACGGGGCACTTTAATTATTATTTCAATCCCTAAGGCAAATGTAAAAATAAGAGAGATTCAAATTTGAAAAAAAAATAAAATAAAGGAAAATAAAAATCATAAACTACTTGCATGTATACAAAATAACCTTAAATCATATACACAGAAGAGGTGAATCGGCTGATATATCACACAAGATTCCAAATAGAAACACTTCACCTAAATGATGCAGATGAAGAGGCCAAGATAAGGCAGTTTCCAAGCTGTGGCAGGGGTGAAAGAAGGACAAAGGATGGGGGGCTCACAGGTGCTAGCAACACAGAAGCTGTTCCTACTCAAGGTCCTGGGGGAGGAGGGGGAAATGGTATCATCTGATCCCAGTGAGGAGTTGTCAAGGGAACAGGGAAAACTGTCCTCCTGTCCTCCCATTACTGCTGGAGCAAGGCAGCTACCTAGAAAGAACAGGTATCACAAACAGGGGAGGCAGCCTTAGGCACAGAGCAGGTCAGAAAAGGGCTTGAAATAATTTGCATAATGACAAGCACACTTGACTCTTTTTGTTTATTTTATTTTATTTTTTATTAGAGCATAATTGCTTTACAGTATTGTGTTAGTTTCTGCTGTACAGTGGAGTGAATCAGCTATATGTATACATATATCCCCACCCTCTTGGATCTTCCCCTGCATCCCACCTATCTAGGTCATCACAGAGCTGATCTTCCTGTGCTTTATAGCATGTTCCCACTAGAACCACAGTGTGTGTGTGTGTGTGTGTGTGTGTGTGTGTGTGTGTGTGTGTGTGTATGCTATTGACTTCATGCATGTCCATTAATTTAGTAAATAACTTTCTTTAGGAGGGGTAAGAGAGTGAAGTCTTAGGTACTTTTTCTCTAAGTCCATATGTTATCACATCATAAACATTAATCATCTGAAGCATTATGTCATCATCAAAGTTTTGGCAAAATCCTTTAAACAAGCCTGGTTCAGATATCTTGGGAAAGATTGTTCATTAAATATTGCCTGCCTCAATTCTGTAAAAACTTTACTTTCAGGTCAAGTCAGGGTTTAGTGCTTTCTTTAGGCTTACCACATGAATTGAAGAGTCTATTCCTTCATGTTTGGTGGCACAAGGGTTGGTTAGCAGTACCTGTTAGGAGACTGTCCAACGTGATTGAAGAAGGTTCTTCTAGAGGTGTTTTATTTCCACTAGACAAAATCTGCAGGTTGCAATTATGATGCTTAATGTCTTCATCTCCCAAAGGCACACTATGAAAAGATTGCTCTATCAAAGAATTGGTATTTTAATAGAAGGCATTAGGCCTTTCCAATAGTGGAAAATTTCTCATTTTATCAGGTGTGGGTCAAAAGAAGCAAGAAATAAGTGCATTGGGTGACCTCTGTCAAAGGCTGAAAGTTTATGAGTTATAAAAGGGATGGTTATGAGATTTAGAAAGACCAATAGTAATGCTTTTGTCCAAGGAATTTGGAGGTTTCTACAAATTTTGCCAATTTAGTCTTAATAATGACTTTAATGCTTTCCACTAAGTCAGAGGATTTAAGGGTGGTAAGTACACTGAAAGTATTACAAAACCCACCAAACAGCATAAAGTCATCTAAGCACCTGGTCAGAAAGTGGATCTCTCAATCACTATAAAGTTCAAGAGGAGTTCCCCAGGCAAGAATAATCTTTCCAAAGAACTTTAGCCAAATGAGAGGCAGTAGCTTGTCTGCAAGGAGAGGCTTCAGTTCACTGTGAAAACACAAAGACCATAAGTAAAACATTTATACCTATTAGAAGGAGGAAATTGTAGGAAATCCATGTGCCAGAACTTGAATGGTCAAATAGGCAGTTTAAAATGTCTGGGAGCAGTGTGAATAGGTTTCCCTGCCTGAAGTCTTGACAAGTGAGGTAAGCACTTTGTGTGGCCATGTTAATGTTTTCCCACCAATACTGATTCATGATGACTATCATTTTGTCAGTAGACCTATGATTTAATGCATACACAGTGATTAGGAGTGGGAAATTTGGAGTCTCCAATAAGACTGGGCTGTTATTTTGTCCAAACAAGAGATGTCTCTTCTTATCAAACCAACAATTTTTGAATTTTTATTCTTGTTTTTCATTTTTTGAGACCAATCATTGGGATTCTCTAGCCAGTTTTTCTGAATTATCATTTGGGGAAATCTCCCTTTTGACAGAGTTGGTCAAACACTGCTGTTGGTCCCTTTAAAGTTGGTCAAAGGATGCTGTTTGTCCCTTAAAAGGCAGCATTTCTTGCAGAAATATCAGCAAAATGATTTCCCTGAGCTTCCAGAGATTCAAGTTTAGAAAGCCCCATGCTCTTAATAATAGCTAAAGCAGCAGGCAAAAGTTTTTCATCCAACAATTTCTAAACATTGTGGCCATTTTAAATTTTATTTCCCCTGGAAGTAAGGAAGCCATGTTGCATGCACAGCATTCTAAAATAATGAGCTAGCCTGAAAGCATATCTACTATCAGTACAAACAATGGCACTTTTTTTTCCCTTGGCTAAAGTACATGCCCATGTAAGAGTATGTAATTCAGTGTGTTGGACTGAAGTAGCTATAGGTAAACATCCCACCTCAACAACACCAAAAGGAGTTACAATTGCACTCCCCACATAATACTTGCTACTGTCACCTTTTAAATAAGACCCGTCAATGAACCATGACAAGTCAGTGTTACTCAATGGCATTTCCTATAGATGATTATAAGGATTCAGGAGGTGGCCCATCAGAGTTAAGCAATCAGTGACAAAGTGGATAAAAGTAGCCAAGTTACAGTTATTACAATGTAAAAGAGTTATTTGAGGAGCAGTTGACTCTTCAGTTGATTGGAGAGGCCTTAACTTTAACCCAAGCATACTCGGTGTTAAGTCTGTACCACGTATCACTCAGTTTTTATTGGGACCTTCTCAAAATGAAGATGATTTATATTTGGATTTCATGAATGTAGAATCATCTTAACAAAAATATGATGTCACTGCATTGGTTGAATTAGCAAAACTGTGGTGTTTCTTTGACCATCCATGGCTGCAGTTAAGTTTCTATTAGATCATGTTGTCTAACTTTCTCAGGATATACATGTTTTTTAAAATGTCATAGTGAAACGGCAGGGAAGGTGGCAGGGCACAAGCTTTAAAAGAATGATATCATAGGACATGACAAAAACTGGTTAGAACCAACTGGGTTCAAGATGGCGGAAGAGTCAACTTCCAGTAGACCTTGTGTCTCATTATACACTCATTGTAATAAATTAATACGCTAAATAACACACCACCAGCACCATGACAGTTCTGAGGCCAACCATAAAAGGTCAAAAAGTGGGCTGTGGCCGAATTCCTGGAAATCCCTGCCCCTTCCCCAAAATAATTGGAATAATCCTCCCACTCAACAGCCTATGAAATTACCCAGCCCATAAAAACTAACCACGCCAGATTTCGAAGCTCTTTCGCATTCTGAGATGGTCCACACTCTGTCTATACAGTGTGTTTCCCTCTAAATAAATCCGCTTCTTACCTATCACTTTGCCTCCAAATTCTTTCACCAGAAACAAGAACCTTAAATTCACCAGGAACAACAGTTCTCTTTGGAAGAGTTTGAACTCAAGTGAGCCATTAATTTTGTGATCATATAATTTGTTATAACTTGAGCAGTTTTATGAATGAAAATGTGAGCTATCAATAATATGTGGGCACAATCCAAGCACCCTCACAATTGTGTAGGACACACGAGCATGATGCTCACCCTTGCTTTGTGAGCCAGAGCCAGGAGATGTGGTGCTGAAGACAGGGGTTAGTTCCACCTTCATTCCCTGCTTATCAGTGTATGGCTTCATTCTTGCATCGATCATCTCAAGGAATAAAGAGTCTTGTGTGACTGCTGGCAGGAGATGGACAGGAGGAAGCATGGTGAAGTGGGGCCCAGTAAGAGGGACAGTCACTAGACTGACAGTGATCCAGGGAAGCAAGACTTGTGGTTTGTACTGGAGTCTGGTAGCTGAGAATGAGAGAAAATAGAGGAAGTTCAAAGGAATGATGGATTGGATGTAGGGTTGAGAAACAAGGGACAATTCAGGAGGTGTCCTTAGGCTCCTGGATTTGGCAAGCAGTTATATAGACATGGGTTATGTACTGACACACGGGATTCTGGAGGAAATTGGGTCACCCATAGTTGGCTTCCCAAAGGACAACAATGTCTGTGGTTCGTTGCCCTCCTCTGGAACTGGCTATGTATTCAGGACAGTATTAATCTGTGGTAGATAAAATTTCTGAGAGGAAAACTGGGAAGAGCATGCCTGCATGTTACATATACATCAGCTGCACCAGGCTAGTCTTCCTGTCTGTGCCTGAGCTAAATCTTGGCCAGAAATACCACTACCCCTTTTATCTTTCCCACACTCCTACCTCATAATCATCTAAAGATTCTTGCTCTTCTATTTCTGGTCAAACATTGACATCACCTGGGAGCAATGCAGGGGTCAGAGCCCCCCGCCCAACCAAGACTGATGAATCAGGATCTGCTTTGCAACAAGATCTCCAAGTGATGATATGCCCTTTAAAGTGTAAAAAGACTGTAGATAACTCCTACTCATCCTTCACTATTCAGCTCAAGGACCATGTTCTCCAGAGAACCCTGACCTCCCACCGCACACCCAGCCTGCTACAGGGACAGTTAGAGACTGGCATGACACCATAAATGAGTGTGCAGGCCACATTCATGATCACTTCTCACTCATGAGTCTCTCTCTTCCACTGTTGTGAACTGCAGTGGAGCAAAATTAAGATTCGTTTTGGTATCAGCAAGAGGAGCATTATATGGGCTCACCTCAAACAATGGGCTCACCTCAAGCATCATATGGGCTCACCTCGAACAATGGGCTCACCTTGAGCATTATATGGTCTCACCTCCAACAATGGGCCCATCTCGAGCATTATATGGGCTCACCTTAATGAATCACACTTGGAAATCCTCACCCTGCATCATGCTCCTCCTGAACCTGTCCATGGAGTCCCTGTTGTGAGAGCACCTGGGAGATCAGACCACCTGATCACCTGAGCCTTGAGGAATGGCAGACACCACATGTAGTGCAAATGAACATGCCTGCTCTACATGCTTCTCCTCAGAAATCAGGATTTAACTGAATGTAGTGCATTTATGCCTTGGTGATTTTTCTCCTGCAGATAATTTACTATGATTTACTTGGTGCCTTCTACCACACAGCGTTATTAGAAAAGTTCTAAGAGTCGTTCTCCAGTTGTTCTGACCCCACAACTACCCAAACTCAGCCCCATCTGTCCTCATCTTGGACCTTTGTGACAAGCAGCCCAGTGCCAGCCCCCAGAGCTCCATTCAGACCCCTGTAAGGCACCTCATTAAAGCCTGCACTCACTCCCCCCACTCCACATTCCACCCTCTCCACAGCCAGACAGACCTATGTAGAATGCACATCACACCATGCCCTCAGCCATCTACCCTCTCTCTCCAGGTCTGAAACCTGGTGTCCCTACACTGCACTGAAGACCAGCCTCTGCAGTGGGGCTTGTCCCCTGTCCACCTTCCCCCTTCTCTGTCAACTTAGTTCAGTTTCCACTGTCCCAGAAACCCAGTTCTCAGGTAATTTAGACTTCCTCTTTTCCCTGCCTATAATGTCATGCCCCTGACCTCCCAGGGAACTCTTCTTATTGTTAGATATCAACATAAATACCACCTCTTGGGTGTAATCCAAATTACCCATCACCCCTATTGGAATTGTCTGCAGAGCAGACATTTTCCTTTGTTTCTTTCTTCTTTATTATCTGACCTTACTCCTCACTAAAATGTAACTTCTGAGGTCCACAGGACTCATCATGTCTGGAGATTTTTTTCATCTCTGTGTTACAAACTTCTAGAGCAGTGGTGTAGACATTGTAGAAGCTCCACGGATATTTGTTAAGTATACGGATGTAAATGAAGACAATAAAACACACAAATATTCTTTAGATCAGAGAGTCAAGTGTGCTAGTTACTCTCTTTTGGGTTTTGTGCCTGGCCTGCTCTAGCCCAAGGCTGATTCCCCTGCATGAACTACCCAGGCCCTCTGGGAGGCTGCCCATTGCTCATGCAGGAAATGGGTGGACTGGAGGACAGAGGGTGGGGGCAGTTTACCTGTTCCCCTGACAGCCCCTCACTGGGATCTGATGACACCTCTTCCCTCTCCTCTCTCCAGGCACAGAAGTGGGAACAGGGTTTAATTGCTAGCACCTGGGAGCTGCCCATCCTTGGTCCTTCCCTCATCCCTGTCACAGCTCTTAACCACACTCACCTCTGCCTCTTCATTTGTAGCATTTGAATGAAGTGTTTCTAGTTGGAATTTCTTTTCAATCACCAGGAAACTCCCTTTTCCTGTGTAAATGATTTAGGAATCTATTTTTTAAATACAAATTATACACACAAAGTTTTTTTTCTATTCATTTACTTTTTAATTTAAAAACATTTTTAAACTTTGCTACTCTATTTTTACAATTTTCAAGTACTCACAAACAACTGTGAGGGATTTGTATCTGCCTTGTGGAGGGTTGTGTTTGTGTGTGTGTGCGTATGTTTGCCTGCAAGAGAAAAGTTTTTCATTTTGGCTGATAAATTTTAGAGTTGTTAAGGAACAAACAGAATCTAAAATAAAATAATGAAGGTTAAGAAAATATTATAAAACAAGAAATAAATGCTTCTAAAATCTAAAGTTCCCAATCTATGAATCTATTAAACTAATTTTATGATTTTAGCACTAAACTACAAATTTAGTACCAAACTGTATAAAAATATTATGTAGTTTGAATGGGGTCTAGTTTTGTTTAACTTTTTTTTCCTTGCATTTTAAAAAAGCAACCTAAATTTATTCAGGTAAATATTAGGTTATTTCTACAGAATTTTTTACAGAATTCTAATATTAGCCATAGCTTACAGGTATAGTCTTTATTATTTCAAATGTCTTCACCCATATCAAACTTACAGGATGGCTTAAGTCATAAGGGACATTTAATTTAAATCAAAGTACAATACTTAAAATACATAATGCCAAAGGATCCAGTGGGGAAATTGTGTTCCTGAGAATTATATTATCATATCTATTTTTAAGTATTAGTACCATAAAGTTATAGTTCTATGCTAATAAGAGTAATTATGGCATCAATTTAGTAATAATACCTTAGCTAACAAGAGGTCAATCAAAATTACTTTAACAGAAATATATGTAGATTCTGGGCCATGGTTCTGGGTGTTCAGGATGCCATAGCTGGGGAAGCTGAGTCAAACCTGCAGGTGAACCCAGATCCCTGATTCTCCCTGGGAGACCAGATGACACAGGGGAGATCTCCTGATACTTCCCTGCCTATGTGGACTGCAAGTGGAGTAGCAGGAGCCCCTGGAGAAAGGCTAGAACTTGGACTTGACATTGATCAGCATCTGCCTCTTGTGCTCATTGTCTTTCCTTAGCTCCTTGAGTTTTCTCTCAGTTGACACAACTGTCATCCAACAATCTTGAGCTCTTTTTTCATGGTCGCAGATCTTTTGATGGTAGGAATTAGTTCTCTTCAATTCTTTGCCCACGTCTTTGGCCATTTTCTTATACAGGTTGCAATTCTAATATGTAGATTTCATGTTTCTATACATGATGGGAAGTTTCTTCTCCATTTTCTAAGCAGTGAATTTCCTCTTCAAAGATTTTTTTTTTTCTGAAGTTGTGTTAAATGGTCTTCATGCACTTCAGGCAGAATTTGAAACTTCAGCCTCAGCTGCTGAACTCTCTTTCCAGCTGTGAATTCTCACACTGCAGAGATGCTTCTTCCATTTGGAGACTTGAGATTTGTCTTGTAAGCTCTTCATTCGTTTTTCTTCCCACAATTGTTGGGCTATTTCTTGATGTTTCTCTTCAGGACTCTGAAGGGACACACTGAAGTCAGCATCATCACTGACACCTTCTTATCAGCTTCTGGCTTATGGATGGATTGATGGCCATTTCCTGCTTCTCTCTATTTCTAGACTTTCAAGTTCCCGTCATGCACGTGATCTCCAAGGAGGTCAAGCAAGAGGATGGTCTTCAGCAGGTGTTCAGCCATTGATGTTACTTGGTTGACTTCACTGTTCAGGATTTGCACCATTTGTGTGTTTGACTGCTCAAGCCGTTCTTTCTCCTCCTCCTTTTCCTGAACTCTGTTTCCATCCTGCAATTTCTTGGTTGACCATTTCCGGACTTTTTGGAAAATGAATGTTTTCACTCACATCATTCATTAATTTCTTCTGAAGTCGTTCTCCATTTTTCTCTGATGCATTTAAGATGGGTTTTCCATCAGTCACTTGGGAAAGTTGAGCAGGCTGGCTCTTCTGTGCCTTTTCCAGAAAGTCCACAGTGCCTGGAAGTGATGACCTGTTCAGGTTTGTATTCATTGTCAGCAAACACAAGGTTTGTAACATGGGAGGACTGGCTTCCACCCCAAGTGGCCTAAGGATTTCTTCAGCTTGTGTCATTCGTTCAATATTCTCACTACATTCTCCTCAGATTTCATTGTGGGTGGAACACTTTTTGCCTAGGAACTTCACATTTCTTAAAATGTGAAGTCCCTTTACTATCAAAACCAGCAACGCAGTACATACCAGGATCTCCCAGGGAATTGCAGGGAATCCTGGGATATGTCTGAAGCTTCCAGCAATCAACAAAGCACCATTCAGGTTCTCCAGGATCAGCTGGAAAATGGATTGGGTGGCAGGCAGCAGGTCCTCCATGGCTGTGTAGGGCTCCACCACTCTGCCTCTGAGGACCAGTGTCCTGTGAGCCTCAACTGACCACTTAGAACCCTGCAGAGTGTTTCATATCTAAGGTAAACAGGTGCCTGACAACTTGGAATGATCAGTTAGGGTGGGGGATGGGAGGCCAGTCAGGTCTTAGAAAACATTTTTCTCTAATTTGCTCTTAAAATAAACAGAGATCTCACTTACAGAAGCTGTGGGGAAAGTGGAAAGGGCTTGTTCCAGCCTGGAGCTTGGGTACTCTAGGCCACATCTGGCCCTTAAGCAAAACTAGTGGGTCAAAGCCGCTTTAGGCCAAATTCCTTTCTGTGCACGAGAGTAAGTCAGAGCCATTAGATCACTTCCTATGTTTTCATAGTTCAACTTCTAAAATTAGAAGATCATGCTAGGTTTTTTTTTTTTTTTTTTTTTGCGGTACTTGGGCTTCTCACTGTTGTAGCTTCTCCCGTTGTGGAGCACAGGCTCCTGGCGCGCAGGCTCAGTGGCCATGGCTCATGGGCCTAGCCACTCCACAGCATGTGGGATCTTCCCAGACCGGGGCACGAACCCATGTCCCTTGCATCGGCAGGCGGACTCTCAACCACTACTCCACCAGGGAAGCCCAGTACTTATTTTTGAAATTTAATATATACATGTTTTTCATGTTCTTAGATTTGAGTTTGGTACTTCTTTTCTAAAAATAAAAGACAATTTTAGTGGAAATTTAATAAAATATCCTAAGAAACTAATTTTGGTTCACAGATTTTTTTTTTTTGATTGTTTGGAGCAGGTATGATATGTACATTTCAAATTATAAACTTCTTTCTTTTTTACTTTCTTTTTGGTTTAATATAATTTATTTATCAATTGCTTTTTAAATTCCATGTAGTTAAAACATTCTTATTCCAAATTGTCTACATTTGATTTCAAATTGAGAAGTGAATTAAAATTTCCTATGTTAAAATACCAAAAACAATTTTATGTAATAATATGAATGTTGCATATCATTTGCATTGAGATCTTGCTTATATTTCACCTCACAATTTCACTGAAAGAAAATGTTAATATTTCTATTAGATTAAGGCTTAAGCATTTTTTTTTGGATCACTTCAAAATCTGAAATACTTTAATTGGTTAGCTATACTAATACTGCACTATGAATTTAATTAATTCAGAGAAATGAATACTTTGTAGCAGCTCTTTAAATGGATCTAAAAGATAAGGACAGGGTAGATAATATAATTTGCTTTTCATTCTGTTGTAAACGTATGACAAGAGACACAGTGATCTTAAGAATCTAGCTGGAAAATGAGTCATGCAGATATCAAGATTTTCTAAATTTTGGACTGCAAAGTAAGACACTCAGAAAGATAGAAGATAGTAAACTGTATCAATAATAACAAATAAACACTAAGTATCTATTCAACATTTCCACTTAGATGTTCCCCAAGAACCATAAAGTCAATTTGCTTCATAGTGACCTCATTTTCTTTACTTCCAATTCCACACCCTTTAAGTAATTATTTCAGTGGTAACCCCCCTTATTCTTAATTTAAAACTCAATATTTTTCTGGGTTTCTTCCTTTTCCTCATAACCTAAAAATCCAATAAATACAGATATCATTCAAGTTTTCACTTTGGGAATCTCATAAATCTCTGTCTTCCTTAGATAAAAAAAAAATGTAATTTAAGTTACCAATGTGCTTTAATAGCTATAGTAAAAATTTTTATGAACAAATAATATAATTACTTTAGATTAACAATTCAGAAACAAGATGAATCATGTTATTGAGTATGTTATTAAGAGTTCTAGATTCAGAATTTACACTTGAATAGTTAGAAGTTGATGAAATGTTCAAGAAACTAATTAGGAGCTTTACATATTTTGGAGCATTATTTGGAAGTTTTAGTAGTATATCTGAAGGTGGCTAAGTACAAACAAAAAGCTAAAACTGCAAAACTATTGTTTGAACTTTTAAGCAGTGCTTTAAAAAACTGTCAGAAGTCTCATTATTTAAGGTAAAGAAATATGGAAATTAAATACATTTGAAATGATAAGATTTTACAAGGTTGAAAAAACTAATAAGCAGAAACTTCAGTTTTAAAAGCCTTTGCACAGCAAAGGAAACCACAAACAAAATGAAAAGACAACCTATGGAGTGGGAGAAAATATTTGCAAATGATGTAACTGACAAGTGATTAATTCTCAAAATATACAAACAGTTCATACAGCTCAATACCCCCCCCCCAAAAAAAAAAGTCAAAGAACGGGCAGATGATCTAAATAGACTTTCTCGAAATAATACATACAGATGGCCATCAGGAACATGAAAAGATACTCCATATTGCTAATTCCTAAAGAAATGCAAATCAAAACTACACTGTGCTATCACCTCGACATGTCAGAATGGCCATTACCAAAAAGTCTGCAAATAATAAATGCTGAAGAGGGTGTGGAGAAAAAGGAACTCTCCTACACTGTTGGTGGGAATGTAAATTGGTGCAGCCACTATGGAGAACAATATGGAGGTTCCTTAAAAAACTAAAAGTAGAGTTACCATATGATCCAGTGATTCCATTCCTGGGCATATATCTAGAAAAGAAAAAAAACTCTAATTTGAAAAGATACATGAACCCTAGTGTTCATTGCAGCACTGTTAATAGTAGCCAAGACATGGAAGCAACCTAAATGTCCATTGACAGAGGAATGGATAAAGAATACATGGCACATATATACAATGGAATATTATTCAACCATTAAAAAGAATGAAATAATGTCATTTGCATTATTTGAATGGACTTAGAGATTGTCATACTGAGTGAAGTAAGTCAGACAGAAAAAGAGAAATATCGTATGATATCACTTATAAGTGGAATCTAAAAAGAAATGATACAAATGAACTTGCTTACAAAACAGAAACAGACTCACAGATTTAGAGAATGAAATTACAGTTACCAGGGGGAAGGGTGGGGGGAAAGGATAGCTGGGGAGTTTGGGATTGACATGTACACACTGTTATATTTAAAATGGATAACCAACAAGGACTTACTGTATAGCACAGAAAACTCTCTTCTCAATATTATGTAACAACCTAAATGGGAAAATAATTCATAAAAGAATAGATACATGTATATGTATAATTGAATCACTTTGCTGTACACCGGAAACTATCACAACATTGTTCCTCAACTATAGTCCAATATAAAATACAAAGTTAAAACAGAAAACAAACTTACAGTTATGAAAGGGGAAATGGGGAGGGGAGGGATAAATTAGGAGTTTAGGATTGAAATATATACACTACTATATATAAAATAGACAGCCAACAAGGACCTACTGTATAGCACAGGGAACTAACTACATTCAATATCTTGTAATAAACTATAATGGAAAAGAATCTTAAAATAATATATATATATATATATATATATATATATATAACATATATATATACATATATAACTGAGTTACTTTACAGTACACCTGAAACTAACACAACATTGTATATAAACTGTATTTCAATAAAAATTTTTAAAAATGAAAAACAAAAAAAGTAAAAAAAAAAACAAAAAAAGTAAATAAATAGAGTTTGGAGACCAAAAAAGAGAGCTCTCATTCCCTGAAATTATAGCAGAGCCCAATGGGAAGAAGAGAGGCTCCTCCTTTATCCAGGAAAGGACTCAGCCAATGAAAAGCCATGGACTCATTGTTTACTATAGACCTCCTACCTAACTTCCTTTTCCCATCTATAAAAGTGTTCTACTTCCCTTGCTGTGCAGGGACTTGCGCATGACTTGCCATGATTGTAGACTCCAAATTGCAATTTTCTGCTGATTCTGAATAAATCCATCCTTGCTGGAAAAATATCTGGCAGTATATTTGTTTTAGGTCTACAAAGAGAAAAAACATTTCTGATACCATATCACTGCCAAATGACATTTTTAAAAACCATTTCAAATGGTTTGATTAATAAAGAATTTTAAATCCCCCAACTGTATCTAACCACTCCAGGATAAATGACCTCTATCCTTGGGCTTCTGGAAAGGAGAGGTTAAGCTTTAATAACATCAACTGAATTCAAAATCACATGTTTATCCCAAAGCAGCTACTTTATGATTTAATTATTTTTAATCCTTAGACCACTTAATAGACAATATGATGAGTATGAGACATTAGAGCTTTCATAAATATGGGATAAATTTTTCAACATGCTGGACACACATATCTATGAGGCTGTACTCTTTGCTTAAGTTTCCCTATATTAAAATTTTCCATTTCTCTGTCCAAATTTTCCTTATATCTTGATATCTAATTTATATGCCACCTACTTTTTGGACCCTTTCCTGATATCCTATCTAAACTTAATAATTCATTACTTCCTTACTTGTGGTTCCACAATACTTTATTTGTGTTATATTTATTAATATTAAAATATACAATTATATAAATAATATAAATTCTGTTTGTGTATATATATATATATATATATATACACTAATCCTAGTCAAATTCCTCATACCTCTCCATTAATTTGTGAGCTCCTTAAAAGCAGTATATACAGCTCAATCAGATTTATATTATTTCTTAAAAGGTAGCATGATGCCTTTATTATAATAGCTATTTAAAATGATTTCTGTGATTCATAATATTAGTTTAATGATACAGAATAATAATTTAATGCTCTAAGAGACTGACCTGAATTTAGTGTTTCAATATGTTTATGATCTGGGTTCAACCAAGTTTTATAACTCGTTGTTAACCTTGAGATTTAAAAAAAAATTAAGCGAGGAAAAATAGTCATTATAAGTTGGTATATTCTACTTGTCATAAAGCACCTATGTTGTATATAATTTCTGAGGTATTATGATCACTAATGACAAAAAAATAAATATATAGAAATTATCTCTACAGAAGTAAAAAAATGTTTTCTCCTCCTTCCTTCAACAGTTACCCTCCATAAAAAACACATTCAGAGTTTTCCTGTAATATCCACTGTCCATCCTCTTTCCTTCCAGAACAGGCTTTAAGGTAATTAAAGTCCACATTGGCATCATTGTCTTCAACATAGTGAATGAACCCATGAAAAAATCAGCTGTCATTGAAGTTATTTTAATGGTTGGGATTTCCTCCATGCAAGGTCGTGTGCTCTTTACCCTACCTTTGACACAGAAATCATCTCCTATGGGCTGTAGAACACTTTTTTTTTTTCAAGTCAAGAGACTGGAAACATGGATATTTATTGCAGTAAAGGACCTAAGAATTTTAAAGAGGCAATTTCTGGAAGCTGGCTGAAAAATGACCTGATTCTCCTTCAAGCCTATTGTCAACACAATGCTGTGCTGGCACTCCAAGATGTATGATGTGGTTCAATTTTTTCTACAGGGGCTTCGGGGACATGATTCAAAATAAAGAATTGTATTTGAATGGCTGATTTTATTTGTTTCCTAAAGATTTCCCATTTTATAATTCACCCAAGTAGGAAAACACTGCTATAAACATTTCAAAATACTTATAATTTAGAATAGTAAGTATCACTTTCTTTGTGTGCTTTGATAGTTTGGAATTAGTCAAGAATTTTAAGCTCATGAAAGTGATAGACTGGAGTTTATTACATACAGTTTCTTTATTTCTAATCCTGGAATTACCAGTATAGGTTATTATTTGACCAGTTCAAAGTATGATGTGTGGAAGAGTGATGATGCATGAAATGATTATTACCAGTAAGAGAAAAGATAAGTATAAAAATTGAGATTAAGCATTTATAATATTTTACAGAAATTTGGGAGATTAACTGTATGTATAATACATCTAAGAATTAAATTTTTGAATTTCCATTTTGTATTCCTCCTTTCTTGTTTTCATTTATTTTTTTGAAAGTAATTCACTTTATTGTGTTATACAGAAGCTTAGGTTTGGGATAGATTTTTAAAAAATCTTCACCATAGAGAGTTTCAGAAGCACTGAATTCTAGGGACAAAGGTTTTCAAAAATTTTTGAAATATTATGCAAAAGCTCCATCTTTGAAAAAGTTAAATGTGGAGTTTCTCTGGTTAAAGTGTAAAGAGGGGTAAATACAGCTCCACATTTCCCACTGAAGATCTAGGGGATAGAGAAGTAACAGAAAGGGAAAGAATTATTAAAATAAACCCTAGCATTAAAAAATGTTTAAAAACTTCAGTAAAGGTAGAGGACATTTGCATGATTATAGACAATTAAAATTATAAACATAATTTACAATTAAAAATATTAAGGAAAGATAAAAAGATTAGAGAAAAGATTAAAGAATACCCTTGGTCTAGTTGGGTTCAATACATATAGTACTCCTGGGTTTTTGATATACAGGGAACAAAACATATCCCCTGTCCTCAAATTCATCCCACCCAACCCCTGCCAAAGTTTTTTGTGCCCTCATCTCTGGAATTTGTGAATATGTGACATTAAATGACAAAAGAGAAGAGGCTTGGCAGATATAATTATGACTATGGGCATTAAAAGAAGATTTTCCTGTATTATTAGAATGGGTCCAATCTAATCATGGGAGCCTTTAGACTTGGAGCACTTTCTTCAGCTAGAGTCAGGAGAGATGCAGTAAAAGGAGAAGTCAGAGATATTCCAAGCATGAGAACGTCTCAACCACCATTGCTGGAGGATGTCACATGGGAAGTATAAGAAGTGTTTTGGACTTAGTGATTACATCCCCCAGAATCCACATGTTGAAAGCCTAATCCCTCAATGTGATGGCATTAGGAGGTGAGGTCTTTGGAAGGTGAATAGGTCATAAAGGCAGAGTCCTCAAAAATGTGATTAATACACTTAGGAAAGAAACCTCAGAGACCTCTCCAGCCCTCTTTCCACCAGGTAAGAGGACAGTGAGAAGATGATCTTCTATGAATGAGGAAACAGTCTTCACCTGACACTGAATTTCCTTTCCTCTTTTTTTTTTAACACATTTATTGGGGCATAATTGCTTTACAATGTTGTGTTAGTTTCTGTTTTATAACAAAGTGAATCAGTTATACATATACATATGTTCCCATATCTCTTCCCTCTTGCGTCTCCTTCCCTCCCACCCTCCCTATCCCACCCTTCCAGGCGGTCACAAAGAACGGAGCTTATCTCCCTGTGCTATGCGGCTGATTCCCACTAGCTATCTACCTTACGTTTGGTAGTGTATATATGTCCATGCCTCTCTCGTGCCCTGTCACAGCTCACCCTTCCCCCTCCCCATATCCTCAAGTTCATTCTCTGGTAGGTCTGTGTCTTTATTCCTGTCTTACCCCTAGGTTCTTCATGACATTTTTTTTCTTAAATTCCATATATATGTGTTAGCATACAGTATTTACCTTTCTCTTTCTGACTTACTTCACTCTGTATGACAGACTCCAGGTCTATCCACCTCATTACAAATAGCTCAATTTCCTTTCTTTTTATGGCTGAGTAATATTCCATTGTATATATGTGCCACATCTTCTTTATCCATTCATCCGATGATGGGCACTTAGGTTATTTCCATCTCCGGGCTATTGTAAATAAAGCTGCAATGAACATTTTGGTACATGACTCTTTTTGAATTTTGGTTTTCTCAGGGTATATGCCCACTAGTGGGATTGCTGGGTCATATGCTAGTTCTATTTGTAGTTTTTTTAAGGAACCTCCATACCATTCTCCATAGTGGCTGTACCAATTCACATTCCCACCAGCAGTGCAAGAGTATTCCCTTTTCTCCACACCCTCTCCAGCATTTATTGTTTATAGATTTTTTGATGATGGCCATTCTGACTGATGTGAGATGATATCTCATTGTAGTTTTGATTTGCATTTGTCTAATGATTAATGATGTTGAGCATTTTTTCATGTGTTTGTTGGCAGTCTGTATATCTTCTTTGAGAAATATCTATTTAGGTCTTCTGCCCATTTTTGGATTGGGTTGTTTGTTTTTTTGTTATTGAGCTGCATGAGCTGCTTGTAAATTTTGGAAATTAATCCTTTGTCAGTTGCTTCATTTGCAAATATTTTTTTCCCATTCTGAGGGCTGTCTTTTGGTCTTCTTTATGGTTTCCTTTGCTGTGCAAAAGCTTTGAAGTTTCATTAGGTCCCATTTGTTTATTTTTGTTTTTATTTCCATTTCTCTAAGAGGTGGGTCAAAAAGGATTTTGCTGTGATTTCCTTTCCTCTTGATCTTGGATTTCCTAGCCTCTCCAGAAGTGTGAGAAATAAGTGTCTCATACCATAAGCCACCGAGCCTATGATATTTTTGTTGCAGCTGCCTGAACTGTTTAAGACAAGAAAAAAACATGGGTAGTCAAGTAGAAAAGACTGGCCCAGGGATGGTAACAAGCAAGGAAACAGGAGACTCAGTCCTATAACAATGAGGAACTGAGTTTGGTCAAATGAGTGACCTTGGCAGTATTCACTCCTAGAACCTCCTAGAAGGGATGCAGCCTTGTTAACACTTTGATATTGGCCTTGCAAGATTCTCATATTGGCCTTGAAAGATTCTAAGTAGAGAACCCAGTGGAGCCGTGTTATACCAGGGCTTCTGACCTACAGAACTAAGAGGTAATAAAGAGGTATTGTTTTAAGCTGATAAATGTGAGGTAAATTGTTACAGCAGCATTGGAAAAATAATAATATATACCCAAAAGAAAGAATAACATACCCAAAAAGGAAGAGGTTGTTATAGATTACTGTGGAGCCAACACCTTCCCTGAAAACAAAATCAAAACAAAATACCTTATTGATTGAATAGCACTCTAGTTTCTGAACCTGAACCCAGGCATTACTTTTAAAAATATTCCAGCTGCACTTTTCTGTTTTCTTTTATTCAAAATCAGTAGATATATAATATGCTCTGCATAAATACAATGTCAATTTGAAGAACTTAATTTTTCAATTTTCACCTTTTATTTTTTTATCAAGAACTTAGCTTGTGCTAGGCTCTGTGCTCAGTGCTTTGTTTACTTCACTTTATTAAGGAGGTATGAAGTTTTAATAGCACTCAAGAAGACTGAGGCTAGGAAGTTACATAAGAATGCAGACCAAAACCCTGGCCTACATAAAAGTAAGCTTGATGCTTATAAGATTAACCTGCTCATTCTCTTACTGGAGAAGCCTCGGTTTTATTCTTTGTAGTATGTCTGCTGGCCTAAAGGAGGAAATAGCTGAGGGAAACTGCAGACATAATTAAAAGGAGTTCAGTTACATTATTTTTTCTTCCTATGACTTTTCAAAGACAGCAATTTCCTTCCTTTATTGCTGGTGCAGCTGGACCTACCGATTAAGTTACACAGTAGAATCGATAGGATGCCACATGTTTAGAATGTTTAGGTCTTCTCTGCTGAAAGGTTTAAACAAACATTTATCTTTGTAAGCAAAATGACAACAGAGAGAAAATGGTCTCTTTATTTTATTCATGTGTGTATGTTTTATGAAGGTCAATATCACAAAATTAATCCACCTTGTTGGTTTGGCATATTCTGAGTAGCTTTTCTTGTGTTCAAGTAGCCACTTCTTACCCTGTGGCAATGAGGTTTCAGAGTTTTATAGAATCATAAGGCCTGTAGGGAAGACATTCTAATTACTAGTATTAGATAACAAATTACCCCCAAAGTTACTGGCACAATATAACAGAAATTTATTTTATACAGGGACTCTTTGAATCAGAAATTCAGGCAGAACATAAAATTCAGGTAGGGATGGATTTCCTGTGCCCCAACGTGTCTTTGTCCTAGGCTGGAAGATTTGAAGACTGGGTGCTGGACTCATCAGAAAGCTCACTTACCAAGTCTACTAGTTGATGTTGGCTGTTCAATGAAACACTTAACATGTGATATCTTCATGTGGTCTGGACTTCCTTTCAACATGATGACTGAATTCAAAGGCAAGTGTTCCAAGAAGAAAAGAGGGGCAGAAGGAGACCTTATCTCCTTCTTTGACCTAGATTCAGAAGTTAGGCAGCATGAGGTCTGTGTCTCCCACACCCTACTGGTTGAGGCAGTTACAATTGTTTGGCCAGGTTCAAGGAGAAGAAACGTAGATCCTGCCTCTCTTTGGAAGAGTGTCAACATCACTTGAAGAATATGTGGAATAAGATATATACTTGGGCTTTCTTTTGAAAAGACTGTCTGGCACAGTGAGGGATCTATATGCACAAAGGAGATGCCTGAGACAGTGGAGAGATTGTTAAAGGCTTTTAACACATACATTTTAAAAGGTAGTAAAAAAAGGAAAAAAAAACATCTTAACACTGAAACATAATCAGAAAAATATTCCCACATGCTCCTTTGTCATTGTGATGCTCAGTTTAATGTGTTACTTTGGCTGAGTTTCAGTATCCAGTCATTCAATCAAACACTAATCTAGGTATTAGAGCTGTGAATTCATTTTGTAGATGTTATTCAACCATAATCAGTTGACTTTAAGTAGAGAGTTTATCCTAGACAATCTGAGTGGGTCCAATTCATTCAGTTGCAAAGCTCTAAGATAGGGCTGAGACGTACTTGAAGAAGAAATTTTGCCCATGGAGAGCAGCTTCATCTTGTATCTAAGAGTTCCAGCCTGTTCTTCCAGACAACCTGCTCTATAGATTTCAACTTGCCCAGCAAGATCCCACAATGTGTAAGCCAATTCGTTGTAATTAATCTCTTAATATATATTTCCTACTAGCTCTGTTTCTCTGGTTGACTCCTGACTAATACACTCATCAAAAACATCTATTTCCACTTATAACATTTAACATTATGATATTTGATCTATAAGAAGAAAAATATGTTTAGTCTTCATCCACTATTCCTTGTAAAACCCTTGGACTTTCCTAAATGATGAGAGAGATTAAAGTGTTCTTTGTTATGTTAATGAGGTGACTTTTGGACATCATCTAAGCATAAAGGCTGATTGCTAGGAAAACCAACCATTTGATTAGAGAGCTGGAATTTTTAGTTCCACTCCATTGACCTCATTGAGTTCAGCCACTAGGTGTCATGATTTAATCAGTCATGCCTTTGCAATGGAGCTTCCATAAAAATCCGAAAGGATGGCATTCAGAGAGCTTCAGCGTTGGTGAACAGATGGAGATTTGAGAGTGGTGCTCCTAGAAGACATGGAAACTCCATACCCTTTACCCATAACTTGCCCTATGCATCTCTTCCATCTGGCCATTTCTGAGTCATATCCTTCTATATAATAACAATATCTACTAAGTAAAATGTTTCTCTGAGTTCTGTGAGCTACTCCAGCAAATTAATTAAATCCATTAAAGGGAGTCCTTGGAACCTCCAATCTATAGCCTACAGCCAGTTAGTCAGAAGCTCAGATGATAACCTGGACTTGCAGTTAGCTCTAAAGGAGGGCAGGCAGACTTGTGGGACTGGGATCTTAACTGGTGTGTCAGAATTGAGTTGAACTGTAGGACACCCAGCTGGGGTTTAAGAATTGCTTGGTGGTATAAGAAGGTTGAAATTGAGGACAGAATTGTAATTGGTGATCAGAATTTCAACATTCATTCCAGTTTAAGTTCATGAAACTTAATGAATAACAATGTTACAAATTCCATGCCAATGTTTAGTAATTGAAACTGAAGGGTGGCAGAATATGTTACCCCCAAAATATCCCACTTTGGCATAAGAATTATTTTGAGCTGAAGGTAATGGGAAAGAAGCTGATACAAGAAAAGTTCTCTGCATTCCCACAATTTTCCTAAAGGCAGGACATCAGTTTACAAAAGTGTCATTCGTCTTCTCTCTACCAGGAAGGACACAAAAATTAATCATGGAGACAACTTCTTATCAATTGACAAGGCACTAACTTAAATCTGCATAACAACCCATTACTGTGCTTTTCCTGGTCACCTCTTCGTAACGTCTCCCCGCCAGCTTTCTTTCTTTTATCTTTAGCTGAAGATGGTATCTAAATCTAAATTCTAAGTCACCTTGGAAAGTTACTTATTTTTTCATGGGTATCTCCCATGTATACATGAGGTATACATGTCAATAAACTTCTATTTATTTTTATCTTGTTAATTTTACTTTTGTGACAGAGATGCCAGCCAAAAATTCAGAAGGGCAGAGGGAAAATTATTTTTCCTCCCCTACAGAACTAGACAGAATTAAACTGCTGCCTCTGGTTTTACTTATTCAGAAAATATAAATTATTTATAGTACTTGTTCTCAGTATTGTAGGATCAAGTAAGCATGTTTTTTGAGTACCAACTAAGAACAATGTGTTACTGTTCAGGATAGCTGCACCTAAGAAGACAGAATGAACTAAAAGGTACAAGTTGTATGCAAATTCCATGGTGTGGAACATCACTAGCTTTCATAAAGAGTCTCATGGTTAAAGTTTAAGGGAAAAATAAGCATCAAGGATTTTGAGCAATCAACACTCTTATTAAGACCTAAGAACCTTGTACTTAATGTTTCATTGCAGCATTCTGAAGGTTAAATCTAATTCACCTGTAAAACAAATAAAATCCTTAAGCCTGTTTATTAACCATTCAAGTAGATAGCTGACTTTGTAAAAAAAATTGAATATAAGAAATCAAATCTCAAGTAAAAAAATAAGGGAATAGTGCTTTAATATAAATTATATCCCTTTTTGTGGCACCAGTTTTCTAGCAATTCAAAGGAAAAAACTCTAACACATAAAATGGTTGCTATAAAATTAGAATTTAATTAATACTGGCAAGGGAGAAAGGCTGTTGGTTCATAATTACATTTGAATAGATAAACTTGATTTTTTTATGAATATTTTTATTGATGTATCCAAATCTTTACTTATTTGTGTTAAGTAGAATGTGATTCTTTTTTCTTGCTAAGATTCTCAACATGACTGCATTATAAATAAAACATTTACTAATTATCTAAGAAATTCGATGTCATTTTGGTGATTACTTATTGAGGTAGGGATTTTCTGATATTTGAAAATTCTTAGAATTACCATATTTCCCTAATTGATACAGCTTCTGATGTAACAAACACAGCAGTACTGAAAATGAAAGGAGATGAAGCAAATTTTCTGACAAAGATAGACAAAGTTTCTTCCATCAGGGAGATAAGTTTTTAAAATAAGATTGTCTGGAATTCATGAAAAGATAGCTTTTTTGAGATAATTAGATATAGGTATAAAATATCTGATGCTCACAGGGCACTTTTGCTTTCAGTGTATAATAAAGGTCAAATTTAAATCTTGCTAGTAAACTTCCCTTCCACTTACTGCAGTTGCTTTGCCTAGTTCTTGATTTCCAAATACTCCTGAAAAGAAAGAGATAGTATTGATGCCAGCGTTTCATGGTTTTTGCTTTTTCTCATACTTCTTTCATTCCTTCTTTTTCTTCTTTTACCAAGAACTGTGCTCAAAATTTTCTCTCTTACTCAGCATAAGAAAAAGAAGGGAAAAAAGGAAAAATATCTTACTCTTTACCCTTCTATGGTTTCTGTTAGTTTCACCAGAAAACCCAGTATTAGGAATCTTTACAATTAGTCTTATGTGTCATTTTATATCAAGGAAATGACATCATTTCACCATTTCCTAATTTTTTTTTGTCATGGAAGTATTTTTGTTATTTGCAACCAAAATATGACCAGAGACCATTTTTTCCCCTTTCAATATTTTTGCCCATTATTACCCTGTTAAATGCTGTTAGTTCAGAATATGAGATCAGAGAAGAGAAACAAACAGTAACAACCAAAAATCCTTGTTTGCACTATGTAGAGTTGCAGTAATCCTAATCAGATTATTCAGTTCTAAAGGTATTTTACCTCAGTATATCTACCTCAGTATATTTCTGTAGGAATGATACACATTAGCTGCGTGACATAAAGTAGGACATTAAAATTCACAGTATAAAAATAGATTTATACAATTTTCTTGTATTGCATGATGAGAAAATAAAAATACTAATCTGGATTTCCAACAAGATCAATTTGAGAATTAGATAATGCTTTGAAAATGTGGCTGAAGATCAAGTCACTGAATATTTGTAAAATACAATAATTTTCAAAAATGTAAATATTTTTAAGTGAAAACAAATAAGAATTTTCCATTTTTTGTCTTAATAATTGTTTTATTTTAATAACTTTATTTTATTTTACTTTTTCTTTCTTTCTTTCTTTCTTTCTTTCTTTCTTTCTTTCTTTCTTTCTTTCTTTCTTTCTTTCTTTCTTTCCTTCCTTCCTTCCTTCCTTCCTTCCTTCCTTCCTTCCTTCCCTCCTTTAGATATTGAATCATCCCAAATTGAGGAGGTGGACTTTGAGAGCAAGATTTATGATTTTTTCCCCTTTTCCTCTTTTTATGAGTGTGTATGTGTATGCTTCTGTGTGAGATTTTGTCTGTATAGCTTTGCTTCCACCGTTTGTCTTAGGGTTCTATCCATCCATTTTTTTGTTTTGTTTTGTTTTTAATTTTTTTCTTAATAATTATTTTTTTATTTTAATAAATTTATTATATTATATCTTATTTTATTTTACTTTATCTTCTTTCTTTCCTTTTTTCTCCCTTCACTCCTTCCTTCCTTCCTCCCACCCTCCCTCCCTCCCTCCTTGCTTTCTTTCTTTCTACTTCTACTAATTATTTCTTTATACATTTTCTCCCTTTTATTCCTAGCCACGTGGTTGAAAGGCTCTTGTTGCTGCAGCCAGGAGTCAGTGTTGTGCCTCTGAGGTGGGAGAGCCAACTTCAGAACAGTGGTTCACAATAGACCTCTCAGCTCCCCATAATATCAAATGGCAAAAATCTCCCAGAGATCTCCATCTCAACACCAGCACCCAGCTTCACTGAACGACCAGCAGGCTACAGTGCTGAACATCCTATGCCAAACAACTAGAAAGACAAGAACACAACAACACCCATTAGCAGAGAGACTGCCTAAAATCATGATAAGTCCACAGACACCCCAAAACACACAACCAGATGTGGACCTGCACACCAAAAAAGACAAGATCCAGACTCATCCACAAGAACACAGGCACTAGTCCCCTCCACCAGGAAGCCTACACAACCCACTGAACCAACCTTAGCCACTGGGGACAGACACCAAAAACAATGGGAACTACGAACCTTCAGCCTGCAAAAAGGAGACCCCAAACACAGTAAGATAAGCAAAATAAGAAGAGAGAAAAACACACAGCAGATGAAGGAGCAAGATAAAAGCCACCAGACCTAACAAATGATGAGGAAATAGGCAGTCTACCTGAAAAAGAATTCAGAATAATGATAGTAAAGATGATCCAAAATCTTGGAAATAGAATAGACAAAATGCAAGAAACACTTAACATGAACTTAGAAGAACTAAAGATGAAACAATGATGAACAACACAATAAATGAAATTAAATATACTCTAGATGGGATCAATAACAGAATAACTGAGGCAGAAGAACGGATAAGTGACCTGGAAGATAAAATAGTGGAATGAACTACTGCAGAGCAGAATAAAGAAAAAAAGAATGAAAGGAACTGAGGACAATCTCAGAGACCTCTGGGACAACATTAAATGCACCAACATTCGAATTATAGGGGCTCCAGAAGAAGAAGAGAAAAAAAAAAGGGACTGAGAAAATATTTGAAGAGATTATAGTTGAAAATTTCCTTAATATGGGAAAGGAAATAGTTAATCAAGCCCAAGAAGGGCAGAGAGTTCCATACAGGATAAATCCAAGGAGAAATATGCCAAGACACATATTAATCAAACTATCAAAACTTAGATACAAAGAAAACATGTTAAAAGTAGCAAGGGAAAAACAACAAATAACACACAAGGGAATCCCCATAAGGTTAACAGCTGATCTTTCAGCAGAAACTCTGCAAGGGACTGGCAGGACGTATTTAAAGTGATGAAGGAGAAAAACCGGCAACGAAGATTACTTTACCCGGCATGGATCACATTCAGATTTGATGGAGAAATTGAAACCTTTACAGACAAGCAAAATCTGAGAGAGTTCAGCACCACCAAACCAGCTTTAAAACAACTACTAAACGAACTTCTCTAGGCAAGAAACACAAGAGAAGGAAAAGACCTACAATAACGAACCCAAAACAATTAAGAAAATGGGAATAGGAATACACATGTCAATAATTACCTTAAATGTAAATGGACTAAATGCTCCCACTAAAAGACACAGATTGGCTGAATTGATACAAAAACAAGATCCATATAATTGCTGAAGACCCACTTCAAACCTAGAGACACACACAGACTGAAAGTAAGGGGATGGAAAAAGATATTTCATGCAAATGGAAACCAAAGGAAAGCTGGAGTAGTAATTCTCATATCAGACAAAATAGACTTTAAAATAAGGACTATTAGAAGAGACAAAGGACACTACATAATGATCAAGGGATCGATCCAAGAAGACGTTATAACAATTGTAAATCTTTATGCACCCAACATAGGATCACCTCAATACATAAGGCAAATACTAACAGCCAAAAAAGGGGAAATCGACAGTAACACATTCATAATAGGGGACTTTAACACCCCACTTTCACCAATGGACAGATCATCCAGAGTGAAAATAAATAAGGAAACACAAGCTTTAAAGGATACATTAAACAAGATGGACTTAATTGATATTTATAGGACATTCCATCCAAAAACAACAGAACACACATTTTTCTCAAGTGCTCATGGAACATTCTCCAGAATAGATCATATCTTGGGTCACAAATCAATCCTTGGTAAATTTAAGAAAATTGGAATTGTATCAATTATCTTTTCCTACCACAACGCTATGACACTAGATATCAATTACAGGAAAAGATCTGTAAAAAATACAAACACATGGAGGCTAAACAATACACTACTTAATAACCAGGAGATCACTGAAGAAATCAAGAGGAACTTTAAAAAAAACTACAAACAAATGACAATGGAGACACGATGACCCAAAATCTATGGGAGGCAGCAAAAGCAGTTCTAAGGGGGAAGTTTATAGCAATACAATCCTACCTTAAGAAACAGGAAACATCTAAAATACAAAACCTAACCTTGCAACTAAAGCAATTAGAGAAAGAAGAACAAAAAATCCCCGAAGCTAGCAGAAGGAAAGAAATCATAAAGCTCAGGTCAGAAATAAATGAAAAGGAAATGAAGGAAATGATAGCAAAGATCAATAAAAATAAAAGCTGGTTCTTTGAGAAGATAAACAAAATTGATAAACCATTAGCCAGACTCATCAAGAAAATAATGAAGACTCAAATCAATAGAAATAGAAAAGAAAGGAGAAGTAACAACTAACAGTGCAGAAATACAAAAGATCATGAGAGATTACTACAAGGAACTCTATGCCAAAAAAATGGACAACATGGATGAAATGGACAAATTCTTAGAAATGCACAACTACCAAGACCGAATCAGGAAGAAATAGAAAATATGAACAGACCAATCACAAGCACTGAAATTGAAACTGTGATTAAAAATCTTCCAAGAAACCAAAGCCCAGGACCAGATGGCTTCACAGGTGAATTCTATCAAAAACTTAGAGAAGAGCTAACACCTCTCCTTCTCAAACTCTTCCAAAATATAGCAGAGGGAGGAACACTGCCAAACTCATTCTACAAGGCCACCATTACCTTGATACCAAAACCAGACAAGGATGTCACAAAGAAAGAAAACTACAGGCCAATATCACTGATGAACATAGATGCAAAAATCCTCAACAAAATACTAGCAAACAGAATCCAAGAGCACACTAACATACACCATGATCAAGTGAGGTTTATTCCAGGAATGCAAGGATTCTTTAATATATGCAAACCAATCAATGTGATAAACCATATTCACAAATTGAAGGAGAAAAACTGTATGATCATCTCAATAGATGCAGAAAAGCTTTTGACAAAATTCAACGTCCATTTATGATAAAAACCCTCCAGAAAGTAGGCATAGAGGGAACTTTCGTCAACCTAATAAAGGCCATATATGACAAACCCACAGTCAACATCGTCCTGAATGGTGAAAAACTGAAAGCATTTCCACTAAGATCAGGAATAAGACAAGGTTGCCCAATCTCACCACTCTTATTCAACACACTTTTGGAAGTTTTAGCCACAGCAATCAGAGAAGAAAAGGAAATAAAAGGAATCCAAATCAGAAAAGAAGAAATAACACTGTCACTGTTTGCAGATGACATGATAGTATACATAGAGAATCCTAAAGATGTTACCAGAAAACTACTAGAACTAATCAATGAATTTGGGAAAGTAGCAGGATACAAAATTAATGCACAGAAATCTCTGGCATTCCTATACACTAATGATGAAAAATCTGAAATCAAGAAACACTCCCTGTTACCATTGCAACAAAAAGAATAAAATATCTAGGATTAAACCTACCTACGGAAACAAAAGATCTGTATGCAGAAAATTATAAGACACTGATGAAAGAAATTAAAGATGATACAAATAGATGGAGAATTATACCATGTTCTTGGATTGGAAGAATCAACATTGTGAAAAAGACTCTATTACCCAAAGCAATCTACAGATTCAATGCAATCCCTATCAAACTATCACTGGTATTTTTCACAGAAATAGAACAAAAAAAAAAATTCACAATTTGTATGGAAACACAAAAGACCCTGAATAGCCAAAGCAATCTTGAGAATGAAAAATGGAGCTGCAGGAATCAGGCTCCCTTACTTCAGACTATACTTCAAAGCTGCAGTAATTAAGGCCGTATGGTACTGGCACAAAAACAGAAATATAGATCAATGGAACAGGATAGAAATCCCAGAGATAATCCCATGCACATATGGTCAAATTACCTTTGAAAAAGGAGGCAGGAATGTACAGTGGAGAAAGGAGAGCCTCTTCAATAAGTGGTGCTGAGAGAACTGGACAGGTACATGTAAAAGTGTGAGACTAGATCTCTCCCTAACACCATACACAAAAATAAGCTCAAAATGGATTAAAGACCTAAATTAAGGCCAGAAACTATCAAATTCTTAGTGGAAAACGTAGGCAGAACACTCTATGACATAAACCACAGCAAGATCCCTTTTAACCCACCTCCTAGAGAAATGAAAGTAAAAACAAAAATAAACAAATGGGACCTAATGAAACTTCAAAGCTTTTGCACAGCAAAGGAAACCATAAATAAGACCAAAAGACAACCCTCAGAATGGGAGAAAATATTTGTAAATGAAGCAACTGACAAAGGATTAATCTCCAAAATTTATAAGCAGCTCAATAACGACAACAACAAAAAGAATCAACCCAATCCCAAAATGGGCAGAAGACCTAAATAGACATTTCTACAAAGAAGATATGCAGACTGCCAACAAACACATGAAAGAATGCTAAACATCATTAATCATTAGAGAAATGAAAATCAAAACTACAATGAGATATCATCTCGCACCAGTCAGAATGGCCATCATGAAAAAATCTAGAAACAATAAATGCTGGAGGGGGTGTGGAGAAAAGGGAACACTCTTACACTGCTGGTGGGAATGTGAATTGGTACAGCCACTATGGAGAACAGTATGGAGGTTCCTTAAAAAACTACAAATAGAACTAGCATATGACCCAGCAATCCAACTAGTGGGCATATACCCTGAGAAAACTATAATTCAAAAAGAGTCATGTACCAAAATGTTCATTGCAGCTCTATTTACAATAGCCCTGAGATGGAAATAACCTAAGTGTCCAACATCAGATGAATGGATAAAGAAGATGTGGCACATATATACAATGGAATATTACTCAGCCATAAAAAGAAAGGAAATTGAGCTATTTGTAATGAGGTGGATAGACCTAGAGTCTGTCATACAGAGTGAAGTAAGTCAGAAAGAGAAAGACAAATACCATATGCTAACACATATATATGGAATTTAAGAAAAAAAATGTCATGAAGAACCTAGGGGTAAGAGAGGAATAAAGACACAGACCTACCAGAGAATGGACTTGAAGATATGGCGAGGGGGAAGGGTGAGTTGTGACAGGGCGAGAGAGAGTCATGGACATATATACACTACCAAACGTAAGGTAGATAGCTAGTGGGAATCAGCCGCATAGCACAGGGAGATCAGCTGGGTGCTTTGTGACCACCTGGAGGGGTGGGATAGGGAGGATGGGAGGGAGGGAGATACAAGAGGGAAGAGATATGGGAACATATGTATATGTATAACTGATTCACTTTGTTATAAAACAGAAACTAACACACCATTGTAAAGCAATTATACTCCAATAAAGATGTAAAAAATAAAAATAAATTCAATTACAAATAAAAAGAAAGAATTTTTTTTTTGTGTGTGTGTGGTATGTGGACCTCTCACTGTTGTGGCCTCTCCTTCTGCAGGAACAGACTCCGCACGTGCAGGCTCAGCGGCCATGGCCCACAGGTCCAGCCGCTCCATGGCATGTGGGATCCTCCCGGACCAGGGCACGAACCCATGTCCCCTGCATTGGCAGGTGGACTCCCAACCACTGCACAACCAGGAAAGCCGCAAATAAGAAATTTTATTCTCAATCAACATAATTTTGAAGATTATTTTTTTAATTATATAAACAATTGAAAGAAATCACTAAAACAAAATAGTTTATTTATTTCAATCAAATCATACCTTAATCGGGGCAATTATTAAATCTTGATTCTCTGTAAAAGGACCATTTCAGAGAAACATGAATTCCAATCTTCTCTGCACCTGTTTACCCAGGCCTGACACTTAAATTCACTGCTCCTCAATTTTGTTCTCTGAAAAACATGAAAATGTGATCTTGTGAAATTTTGTGATATTTGGATATAATGTAAAAGTATCTGACACATTGTTGAAGCTGAATAGACTATTATTATTTTCATTTATGTTATAGTATTACTTAGAATTAACTGAGTTTAAATTATATATATATATATACATTTTATTTTATTAGTATTAAAAAAAATACATTGCTGACCAAACTTTAGTGCCTGTTATTGAATTCATCAGTCATTACTTATTCTAAATTTGATAATTTTAATTAACATTTTGTGACATTTAAATCAGGATTTTTAAAATATGTTTTCTTTTCTTGTCACGCTCTTTAAAATTCAACTACCATTGATCTCTGTTAACAAAACACTTTGAGGACAGTAAGTGAAATTTCAAGGCACTCTTGTCAGCTTCTTTTATAGGTTTAGAGCATTTAGACATTCAGAAATTTTTCCTTAATGTTAGAGAGGAGTAAGATACCTTAGACTTCAGGTTTTATGCTTGGTTGCACTTAAAATACTTTAAAAAACACTTTCAATGTCAGCATTCCAATACATATATTAATCATGTACCTCCCCTCTGGTCTAATATGTCACTAGAAAATAAATGGAGTGGTCAGGTTGAGTCTTAAGTAACTGTTTATCAAATGACAGTAATTATTTGTTTGAATCTTTATTTCATTTAAATTTGCATGAACTTTTAAGTGGTTACTCACCTATCCTCTCTTGACAGATAAAATTTAAAACAATAGAAAACTTTGACCCTATTGTGTGATTGGCAGGTAACATCAAAATGCAGCATTTACTTTGCAAGAGGCAAATTCTTAAAACTGTAATATTATCAATTTGTAGGGTTTGCATTAGTATACTATTTTCATAGAAACATTCTCCAAATCAACAGTTCAGGGTATGTGGACATTATCCAAGGTTATGTAATTAGGTGTAGATTTTCTTTACACATGCATTTAGCTTAAGGGAGGGTCACAATTTTCATCAACTTTTCACAGGGGACTGTAACTCCAGTTAATTTACAAATCAGTGCTCTTAGGGCACTTGAAAGCATTTGGGACGCAAATGAACAACCAACTGATCTTTGCAATAACATCACTCCACAGTGAAAGTACCTAAAAGTTTCCCAGTGAAAGTATCTGAGGTATTTTCAAGCTACCATTTTCTAATTCACTTGCCTTTCTTTTTTTTTTTTAAACATCTTTATTGGAGCATAATTGCTTTACAATGCTGTGTTAGTTTCTGCTTTACAACAAAATGAATCAGTTATATATATATACATATGTTCCCATATCTCTTTCCTCTTGCGTCTCCCTCCCTCCCACACTCCCTATCCCACGTCTCCAGGTGGTCACAAAGCACAAAGCTGATCTCCCTGTGCCATGAGGCTGCTTCCCACTAGCTATCTACCTTACTACATTTGTTAGTGTGTATATGTCCATGACTCTCTCTCGCCCTGTCACAGCTTACCCTTCCCCCTCCCCATATCCTCAAGTCCGTTCTCCAGTAGGTCTCCGTCTTTATTCCTGTCTTACCCCTAGGTTCTTCATGACATTTTTTTTTCTTAAATTCCATATATATGTGTTAGCATACGGTATTTGTATTTTTCTTTCTGACTTACTTCACTCTGTATGACAGACTCCAGGTCTATCCACCTCATTACAAATAGCTCAATTTCCTTTCTTTTTATGGCTGAGTAATATTCCATTGTATATATGTGCCACATCTTCTTTATCCATTCATCCAATGATGGGCACTTAGGTTGTTTCAATCTACAGGCTATTGTAAATAGAGCTGCAATGAACATTTTGGTACATGACTCTTTGACTTTTGGTTTTCTCAGGGTATATGCCCACTAGTGGGATTGCTGGGTCATATGCTAGTTCTATTTGTAGTTTTTTAAGGAACCTCCATGCTGTTCTCCATAGTGGCTGAACCAATTCACATTCCCACCAGCAGTGCAAGAGTGTTTCCTTTTCTCCACACCCTCTCCAGCATTTACTGTTTCTAGATTTCTTGATGATGGCCATTCTGACTGGTGTGAGGTGATATCTCATTGTTCACTTGCCTTTCTTAAATTTATTTATCTTAGGTTAGTGACATGGTGGATTTTTTTTCATATTATTTGTATTAGCGACCTGACGCCCAATTGTATTGAATATTAAATTCTACTTTTAAATTAACATCATTTCCATTTAACATTTCTGAAGTTTACCCAACACTCAAGTGAAGGGATGGCAAGTGAACTGTGGAACATTAGTGAAAATTCACCTTTCTCTGGAGTATCTTCATGACAGAAACATACATGCAAAATGTGCTGGGGTGACCACATATCTGTCCCCACTGCAGATGTTAATGCAAGAACTATCAGTGGATTGCAGTGGTCTGGGGAGTATTTCACCTGCTTGCAATGGGGTTTTTCAGACTGAGAGAGGCTTTTTTTGGTTTCACTGAAATGAAATCATTTAGAAAAATCCAGCTCTGTATTCTCCCAGGGAAACTGTTGCCATTTATCCCTTAGATAGCATCACAGCTGTATTCTTTCCACATTTAATGCACTGCTATAAGGTTTAACAGCTCAGACTCTGAGTATTTGAAATCAGATGTAGGATATGTGTTTCCTGCTGAGTGTGGTAAAAAAAAAAAAAAAGTGCTGAAATCAACATCTAATCCTTTATTCCTATTTTGTAGTCATTACTGGCTACCATTTCTTTTTTTTTTTTTCAAATACTAAACTTTTCTCAAATTTAAGGTAGAAGAATAAGTAGTCTGTTATGCATACAAGTTCCTTAGGATCACTACCCAGAATCTGATGACAAAACCTACACACACACACACCACAATACATATACAAGTCTTTTTCAGTTGTATGTCAGTAGCTGAGGAAAACATAAAAATATAGAGAGCCAGAAATTTAAAAATAAATAAACTAAAAAATTGTGCACAATTTGTGTATACTTCATGTATACACAAAAGACACATAAATTATATATACACAGAAGGAGTGTTGTGTGATGTATCAGATAAGATTTCAGTAAGGAATACTTCACCCCAAATTGTACAAATGAAGGTATTTTGATGAAGGTGCAGAATCCAGAACTGTGAACAGGGATAAGGAAACTGACAAGGGATGGGGAGGCCCAAAGGAAGGAGGGACAAAATGCTGTCATCTGGATCCATGGAGGAGCTATCATTGTGGAAGACAAAGCAAGGAGGGAACAGGGGAAACTTCTCCCATCCCCTGCCCTCTTATCCTCCCATTTACCACAGTCACAAATGGCAGTCACCCAGAGGGCTTGGGTTGTGCAGGGGAGGGGAGCCAGGCTGTGGGCCACAGAGTATTCCAGAAAGGGGCATGGAATGAATTTGGAGAGTAACAAACACACTTGAGCCTATTAAAGTGAAAGTGTGTGTGTGTCTGTGTGTGTCTGTGTGTGTTATTGAATTCATTAATATATATTTATTTTTAAAATATCTATTGAGCTTGTATTGGTATTTATTGATGTCTTCAGCATTGTACTAGGTGCTTGGGATGCAGTGATGGAAAAAACAATCCAGAGAGAACTGTGAACCCACAGATCTTACAGTGTAGTGAGGGGCCGTTTCAGTTAACAATTAAAAATAAACAAACAGTAGGAGTACCTTCAAGATAGCAGTGGAGTAAGACGTGGAATTCCTCCCAACAAATACATCAAAAATATATCTACATGTGGAACAACTCCTACAGAACATCTACTGAATGCTGGCAGAAAACCTCAGACTTCCCAAAAGGCAAGAAACTCCACACGTACCTGGTAGGGGAAAGAAAAAAGAAAGAACAGAGACAAAAGAATAGGGACGGGACCTGCACCAGTGGGAGGGAGCTGTGAAGGAGGAAAGGTTTCCACACACTAGGAAGCCCCTTCGTGGGCGGAGATGGGGAATAAGAGGGAGGGAAGCTTTGGAGCCACGGAGGAGAGCACAGCAACAGGGGTGCAGAGGGAAAAGCGGAGAGATTCCCACACAGAGGATTCCTGCTGACCAGCACTCACCAACCCGAGAGGCTTGTCAGCTCACCCCACAGAGCAGGCGGGCACTGGGAGTTGAGGCTCGGGCTTCGGAGGTCAGATCCCAGGGAGAGGACTGGGGTTGGCTGTGTGAAAACAGCCTGAAGGGGGTTAGTGCGCCACAGCCAACCAGGAAGGATTCCGGAAAAAATTCTGGAACTGCCTAAGAGTCAAGAAACCACTGTTTTGGTGTGCGTGAGGAGAGGGGATTCAGAACACCACCTAAACGAGCTCAAGAGACAGGCATGAGCCACAGCTATCAGTGCAGACACCAGAGACGAGCATGAGATGCTAAGGCTGCTACTGCAGCCACCAAAAAGCCTGTGTGTAAGCACAGGACACTATCCACACCACCCTTACTGGGAGCCTGTGCAGCCCACCACTGCCAGGGTCCCATGATCCAGGGACAACTTCCTGGGGATTAAACATGGTTCACCTCAGGCTGTTGCAGCGTCACACTAGCCTCTGCCACCGCAGGCTAGCCCAGCATTCCATACGCCTCCATCCCCCTAGCCTGAGTGAGCCAGAGACCCCCTAATCAACCGATCCTTTAACCCCCTCCTATCTAAGTGAAGAATAGATGCCAGAGCGTGACCTACATGCAGAGGCAGGGCCAAATCCAAAGCTGAACCCCAGGAGCTGTGCGAACAAAGAAGAGAAAGGGAAATTTCTCTATGCAGCCTCAGAAGCAGTGGATTAAATTTCTACAATCAACTTGAAGTACCCTGCATCTGTGGAATACCTGATTAGACAACAGATATGAGAGCAACTAAATGGGAGCAACAGTAGACTTGGGGTTTCCTGTATGTGACTGACTAGTTTCTGATTTATATGTTTATCTTAGTTTAGTTTTTAGCACTTGTTATCATTGGTGGATTTGTTTATTGGTTTAGTTGCTCTTTTCTTTTTTTTAATTAATTAAAAATATTTTTTATTTTAATAATTTTTTTTCATTTTAATAATTTTACTTTTTTATTACTTTTTGTTCCTCCTTTTTTCTTCTGAGCTGTGTAGATGACAGAAACTTGGCACTCTGGCCGGGTGACAGGCCTGAGCCTCTGAGGTGGGAGAAACAAGTTCAGGATATTGGACAACCAGAGACTTCCCAGGCCCATGTATTATCAATCAATGAGGGCTCTCCCAGGGATCTCCATGTCATTGTTAAGACCCAGCTCCACTCAATGACCAACAAGCTCCAGTGCTGGACACTGCATGCCAAACAACTAGCAAGACAGGAACACAAATCCACCCATTAGGAGACAGGATGCCTAAAATGATAGTAAGTTCACATAAACCTCAAAAGACACCACCAGATGAGGTTCTGCCCACCAGAAAGACAAGATTCAGCCTCATCTACCAGAACACAGGCACCAGTCCCCTCCACCAGTAAGCCTACACAACCCACTGAACCAAACTTACCCACTGGGGGCAGACACCAAAAACAACGGGAACTATGAACCTTCAGCCTGCAAAAAGGAGACCCCAAACACAGTAAGTTAAGCAAAATGAGAAGACAGAGCATCAGCAGATGAAAGAACGAGGTAAAAACCCACCAGACCAAACAAATGAAGAGGAAATAGGCAGTCTACCTGAAAAAGAATTCAGAGTAATGATAGTAAAGATGATCCAAAATCTTGAAAATAGAATGGAGAAAATACAAATACAAGAAACGTTTAATAAGGAACTAGAAGAATTAAAGACAAAATGAACAATGATGAACAACACAATAAATGAAATTAAAAATTCTCTAGAAGGAGTCAATAGCAGAATAACTGAGGCAGAAGAACAGATAAGTTATCTGGAATATAAAATGGTGGAAATAACTACTGCAGAGCAGAATAAAGAAAAAAAGAATGAAAAGAATTGAGAACAGTCTCAGAGACCTCTTGGGACAACATTAAATGAACCAATATTCGAAGTATAGGGGTCCCAGAAGAAGAAGAGAAAAAGAAAAGGACTGAGAAAATATTTGAAGAGATTATAGTTGAAAACATCCCTAATATGGGAAAGGAAATAGCCAAGTCCAAGAAGGGCAGAGAGTTCCATACAGGATAAATCCAAGGAGAAACACACCAAGACACATATGAATCAAACTATCAAAAATTAAATACAAAAAAAAGATCATTAAAAGTAGCAAGGGCAAAACAACAAATAACATACAAGGGAAAGCCCATAAAGTTAATGGCTGATCATTCAGCAGAAACTCTGCAAGCCAGAAGGGAGTGGCAGGATATATTTAAAGTGATGAAAGGGAAAAACTTACAATGAAGATTACTCTACCCAGCAAGGATCTCATTCAGACTCAATGGAGAAATTAAAAGCTTTAAGACAAGCAAAAACTAAGAGAATTCAGCACCACCAAATCAGCTTTACAACAAATGCTAAAGGATGGTCTCTGGCAGGAAACACAAGAAAAGGAAAAGACCTACAAAAATAAACCCAAAACAATTAAGAAAATGGTAATAGGAACATACATATTGATAATTACCGTACCTGTAAATGGATTAAATGCTACAAGCAAAAGACATAGACTGGCCGAATGGATACAAAATAAGACCCATATATATTCTGTCTACAAGAGAGACCCATTTCAGATCTAGGGACACATATAGACTGAAAATGAGGGGATGGAAAAAGACATTCCATGTAAATGGAATTCAAAAGAAAGCTGGAGTAGCAATTCTCATATCAGACAAAAAGACTTTAAAATAAGACTATTACAAGAGACAAAGAAGGACACTACATAACGATCAATGGATCAAACCAAGAAGATATAACAGTTGTAAATATTTATGCACCAACATAGGAGCACCTCAATACATATGGCAAATGCTAACAACCATAAGAGGGGAAATCAACAGTAAGACAATAATAGTAGGGGACTTTAACATCCCACTTTTACAAATGGACAGATCATCCAAAATGAAAATATATAAGGAAACACAAGCTTTGAATGAAGCATTAAACAAGATGGACTTAATTGCTATTTATAAGACATTCCATCAAAAACAACAGAATACACTATCTTCTCAAGTGCTCATGGAACATTCTCCAAGATAGATCATATCTTGGGTCACAAATCAAGCCTTGGTAAATTTAAGAAAATTGAAACCGTATCAAGTATCTTTTCCAACCACAATGCTATGAGACTAGATATCAATTACAGGAAAAATACTGAAAAAATACAAACACATGGAGGCTAAAAAAAACAATACTAAATAAGCAAGAGGTCACTGAAGAAATCAAAGAGGAAATCAAAAAATGACTAGAAACAAATGACAATAGAAATACGATAACCCAAAACCTATGGGATACAGCAAAAGCAGTTCTGAGAGGGAAGTTTATAGCAATACAATCCTACATGAAGAAACCAGAAAAAATCTCAAATAAACAACCAAACCTTACCCCTAAAGCAATTAGAGAAAGATGAACAAAAAACTCCCAAAAGGTAGCAGAAGGAAAGAAATCAAAGATCAGATTGGAAATAAATGAAAAAGAAATAAAAAAAACAAGAGCAAAGATCAATAAAATTAAAGCTAGTTCTTTGAGAAGATAAACAAAATTGATAAACCATTAGTCAGACTCATCAAGAAAAAAAGGGAGAAGACTCAAATCAATAGAATTATAAATGAAAAAGGAGAAGTAACCACTGACACTACAGAAATACAAAGGATCATGAGAGACTACTTCAAGCAACTATATGCTAATAAAATGGACAATCTGGAAGAACTGGACAAATTCTTAGAAAAACACAACCTTCCAAGACTGAGCCAGGAAGAAATAGAAAATATAAACAGACCAATCACAAGCACTGAAACTGAAACTGTGATTAAAAATCTTCCAGCAAACAAAAATCCAGGACCAGATGGATTCACAAGTGAATTCTATCAAACAATTAGAGAAGAGCTAAAACCTATCCTTCTCAAAATCTTCCAATATATAGCAGAGGGAGGAACACTTCTAAACTCGTTTTACAAGGCCACCATCGCCCTGATATCAAAACCAGACAAAGATGTTCCAAAATAGAAAACTACAGGTCAATATCACTGATGAACATAGGTGCGAAAATCCTAAAGAAAATACTAGCAAACAGAATCCAGCAGCAAAAGATCATGCACCATGATCAAGTGAGGTTTATCGCTGGAATGCAAGGATTCTTCAATATACACAAATCAAACAATGTGATGCACCATAATAACAAATTGAAGGAGAAAAAACATATGATCATTACAATAGATGCCAAAATAGCTTTGGACAAAATTTAACACCTACTTATGATAAATACCATCTGGAAAATAGGCATAGAGGGAACTTACCTCAACATAATAAGCCATATATGACAAACCCGCAGCCAACATCTTTCTCAATGGTGAAAAAGTGAAACCATTTCCTCTAAGATCAGGAACAAGACAAGGTTCCCCACTCTCACCACTATTATTGAACATAGTTTTGGAAGTTATAGCCACAGAAATCAGGGAAGAAAAAGAAGTAAAAGAATCCAATATGGGAAAGAAGCAGTAAAGCTGTCACTGTTTGCAGATGACATGATACTATACATAGAGAATCCTAAAGAAGCTACCAGAAAACTACTAGAGCTAATCAATGAGTTTGGTAAAGTAGCAGGATACAAAATTAATGCACAGAAATCTCTTGCATTCCTCTACACTAATGATGAAAAATCTGAAAGAGAAATTAAGGAAACACTACCATTTACCATTGCAACAAAAAGAATAAAATACTTAGCAATAAACCTACCTCAGGAGACAAAAGACCTGTATGCAGAAAACTATAAAACACTAATGAAAGAAATTAAAGATGATATAAAAAGATGGAGAGATATATCATCTTGGATTGGAGGAATCAACATTGTGAAAAAGACTATACTACCCAAAGCAATCTACAGATTCAATGCAATCTCTATCAAACTACCAATGGCATTTATCACAGAACTAGAACAACAACAACAAAATAAATCACAAGTTGTATGGAAACACAAAAGACTCCAAATAGCCAAAGAAATCTTAAGAAAGAAAAACAGAGCTGGAGGAATCAGCCTCCCAGAATTCAAACTCTACTACAAAGCTACAATAATCAAGACAGCATGGTACTGGCACAAAAACAGAAATATAGATCAATGGAAGAAGATAGAAAGCCCAGAGATAAACCCATGCACATATGGTCAAATTATCTTTGATAAAGGAGGCTGGAATGTACAGTGGAGAAAGGACAGCCTCTTCAATAAGTGGTGCTGGGAAAACTGGACAGCTACATGTAAAAGGATGAAATAGAACACTCCCTAACACCATACAGAAAAATAAACTCAAAGTGTATTAAAGACCTAAATGTAAGGCCAGACACTAAAAAACTCTTAGTGGAAAACATAGGCAGAACACTCTGTGACATAAATCACAACATCCCTTTTAACTCATCTCCTAGAGAAATGTAAATAAAAAACAAAAATAAACAAATGGGGCCTAATGAAACTTAAAAGCTTTTGCACACCAAAGGAAACTGTCAACAAGATGAAAAGACAACCCTCAGAATGGGAGAAAATATTTGCCAATGAAGAAACTGACAAAGCATTAATCTCCAAAATTTACAAGCAGCTCATGCAGCTCAATATCAAAAACAACACCCAGGCTTCCCTGGTGGCACAGTGGTTGAGAGTCCACCTGCTGATGCAGGGGACCTGGGTTCGTGCCCTGGTCCGGGAAGATCCCACATGCCACGGAGCAGCTGGGCCCGTGAGCCATGGCCGCTGATCCTGCACGTCCGGAGCCTATGCTCCGCAACGGGAGAGGTCACAACAGTGAGAGGCACGTGTACCGGAAAAAAAAAAAAATCCACCCAAATGGGCAGAAGACCTAAATAGACATGACTCCAAAGAAGATATACAGATTACTAGCAAACACATGAAAGGGTGCCCAACATCACTAATGAGAGAAATGCAAATCAGAACTACAATGAGGTATCACCTCACACTGGTCAGAATGGCCATTATCAAAAAGTTTACAAACAATAAATGCTGGAGAGGGTATGGAAAAAAGAGAACCCTCTTGAACTGTTGGTGAGAATGTAAATTGATACAGCCACTATGGAGAACAGTATGGAAGTTCCTTATACAACTAAAAATAGAACTACCATAAGACTCAGAAATCCCACTACTGGGCATATACCCTGAGAAAACCATAATTCAAAAAGATTTATGTACCAAAATGTTCATTGCAGCACTGTTTACAATAGCCAGGGCACAGAAACAACCTAAGTGTCCATCGACAGATGAATGGATAAAGAAGATGTGACACGTATATATAATGGAATATTACTCAGCCATAAAAAGAAACAAAATTGAGTTATTTGAAGTGAGGTGGATGAACGTAGAATCTGTCATACAGAGTGAAGTAAGTCAGAAAGAGAAAAACAAATATTGTATGCTAACACATATATATGGAATCTAAAAAAAAAAAAAAAGGTTCTGAAGAACCTAGGGGCAGGACAGGAATAAAGACGCAGATATAGACAATGGACTTGAGGACACGGGGAGGGGGAAGGGCAAGCTGTGATGAAGTGAGAGAGTGGCAGTGACATATATATGCTCTCAAATGTAAAATAGAAAGCTTGTGGGCAGTAGCCACATAGCACAGGGAGATCAGCTCATGCTTTGTGACCACCTAGAGGGGTGGTATAGTGTGGGCGGGAGGGAGACACCAGAGGGAGGTGATATAGGGATATATGTATACATATATCTGGTTCACTTTTTTATACAGCAGAAACCAACACAACAGTGTAAAGCAATTTTACT
This sequence comes from Leucopleurus acutus, assembly GCF_964270905.1. Taxonomy (NCBI): domain Eukaryota; kingdom Metazoa; phylum Chordata; class Mammalia; order Artiodactyla; family Delphinidae; genus Leucopleurus; species Leucopleurus acutus. The sequence goes on along the minus strand of NC_139147.1, from coordinate 20,373,242 downwards.
CCAATAAAAATGTTAATAAATAAATAAATAAATAAATAAATAAATAAATAGTAATATGTGCTCTGGGAAAGTACTGAGAAAGTGTCATTTAAGCTGAGATCTAAAAGGTAAAAAGGAGGCATTCCAGGAAGCTCAAGGGGAAGATCATTCCAGATAGAATGCAAAGGCTCTAAGAGCTCAGCTTCTGGGGCCAGGGGAAAGCTGCAAAGATGACGGGATAGGTAGAGAGTGAGCAGCGCCGATTGCTCACGTGTTAGGAGTAGTATAGTAACACCAGGAAGGGTTTTACGCCCTATTGGAGTGTGGGGTGAGGAGAGGTGAGGAAGAAATGGTATGATATGGTGTGTATTCTACATGGATCTCTTAGGCTGTGCAGGATGTGATGGTTGTCACTAACATGCAGAAACAAGGACAGGTTAGGACTGTGTTTGGGATGTTGCAGGGGTCTGAGGAGAGGAATTAAAGTCTATTCAGATAATTTTTAATAATCCTTTATATTTTTTGGCACTACTTCAAATAAGCCTAATTAAAATCTCCACAGGGGAACTCTGAAAAAAAGTCGGTAAGGCATATATTTATCGTATCCAGGAAGAGCCTGCTTTTCTATAGACTACAGTGTATTGTAAGGCATGTCTGTCTTGGATTTAAATTTGGTTTCTACACTACCCAAAGACCTTCATGACCAGGTCGTCTCACCTGTCAGGTTCTCCCACCACAAGGACTTCAAAGACAGGAGCAGGAAGGGCAAGAGTGCAGGGTGAAGTTTCCCAAGCATAAACCTTTGACTACTTTTGTTGAATGATACCATCATACTAATACACGGTGGTACCAAGATGAGTACTAAGTTTACCTCCACCCCAAAGCACACAGCCAGTGGAAGAGGAAGACTCATGAACTAGAAACAGCCGTGAATGTGTCATGTACACTTACTTACAGCATCATGTTTTAATAATCCTTAAAACCTCACCAACCAGAGATCATTGCTGATAACATTGTCCTGCATTTTTTTCCAATATTTTTATGCAAACATACAATTTTTTCTCAGTAAAAGAAGAATCATGTTATATATACTGTATAGAATTCTAATATATAACATAATATCATGGACATTTTCTCATATTCATAAAAAGTCTTCAAAAACATGTTTTTAATGGCTACATTATATTTTTTCCACACTCTATAATAGCAACACTATTATTTCTTTCTCATTTGTTTTCAATTGAGGTTTTATTTACATATGGTGAAATGCACATAAATTAGGTGCCCAGTTTTATCACTAATGACAAGTATGTACACTTATATAACCTGTATTTCTATCACTCTAGAAAGTTCTTTCTGTGCTCCTACCTGATCAATTCCTATCATCCTGGAAGAACCCCTCTTCTTATTTCTATCACCTTAAATAAGTTTTGTCTGTTCTACAACTTCACAAATGAATCACATAGTTCTATTTCTGTATCTGCTTCTTTCACGAAGAATAATGCTTTTGAGATCTATACATGTTGTTGTGTATATCACTGAGCTCTTCTTTTTTATTGTTGACTGATCTGCTTTCTACTAGCTCCATTGTCCCATGGCACCTTCCCTTATCTCCAGCCTCCTGCTCTGGTTGTTAGGTCCAATAGGACTCTCTCCAAGGATAGTCCGTCCAGAGGGAGGAAAACCTGTATGTAATGACAATGGTTTCTCCTGTTTGTTGAGACTCTTCTGTCTGCATTATTCAGGAGATTGTTTATGGTTACTGTGCATATGCACTGCTTGAATCTTAAAAGTTCAATTTTATTTTTATTAGTTAGGGTTCTCCATAGGAAACAAAAATAGAGTATGTGTGAAAGAGGTAAAAGTTGGGGAGGTGGGAAGACAGATATTAAGGAATTAATTCACGAGCTAGTAGGGCCTGGAAAGTTTGAGATGTGTAGGCATGCCAGTAGGCTAGAAACTCCAGTAAGGATTTTTATATTACAGTCTTGAGGTAATCAACTGATTGGATAAGGCCCACCAAAATTAAAGAAAGTAATATCCTGTATTTAAAATCATCCAATTATAGATATTAATGGCATTTACAAAATACTTTTACATTTAAATCTAACATTTAAATTAATGTTTGATTAAGTAACTGGTTAGGATAGCCTAGCCAAATTGACATAAAAAATAACCATTACACTATTATATAGTACTGCTAAGATATTTATAAAATCCAAGTACTAGTCTCATGTTTAAATATTTAGTATTTTCATTCAAATCTACTTTATATGGTCTAACATATTCTCATAAATATTACTGCACAGCAGTGCATCATTTAAAATATGAATTTGCTAATTTCATTCTCACACACACACACAAACCCCCCAGGCCATTCTGAAAATAATTAGACCAAGCTTTGAATTTTAAGGAAACAATTTTGGTTATAGGAACTTTCAGGATTCAGAAAACTAAACTTTCTGGTACTATTAGTACAGATAATTTAAAAACATTTTCTTGATCAATGCCTACCTTCTCATATTTATATATATGTATATATTCCTTAATACATTTTTAAAGCTAATTCTTACACTTTTGTTTTTAAGAAGATAAAATCTAACTTATTATTTATTTTCTCTTTTATTTTTGATTCTCTGCTCATGGATATCTTTCTGGATATGACCATAAATGTATCTTTCTGTATATGACCATATCTTTCTGGACTGGCTCTGGCAGTCCCACAAAGCCTCTGAGATCTGTTTCTGAGCAACTATAAAGCATTAAGATACTATCCACCAGGGTTTATTGGGATTATGGGAATACAAGAGACAAAATATTTTTACAGATGAAACTTCAATCACCAGACCAAACAGAGTTTTGCAAGCTCATGTTGCGATGTAAGAAAAAGCTAGAATTTGAGGCCGTGACATTTTGCTCCATTCCACTCCATTAACTCTGATCATTGTACCTGATCAGTAGGTGTAGTCTCGAGCCAAACACGCAGCAATGCCTGCCAGCATTTAAGCTCTTCTCACTCAACATGATGCTGAAAGGGCCACATGTGAAGAATGAAAGACAGGATCCTCAAAGATCAATTTTTCAGTGAGGCACAGAGAAGTGATTTTAAACAGCAAGAGGGAACTTCTTCAACTATTCACTGACTCTTAGCTGTTATCTATATTTGAATGGAGGGCTGGGGATAACTATAGTTGACAGAGGAGGTTGGCATCCAAATTCTGAATTTGAATTGCCCTAACTGTGCAACATCTTTTAAAGGCTTAACCCCAAGTTTATGAAGAAGTGTTAAATATTCTAATGCAGCTGACATAAAGTGACCTTCCTTAGGTGAAAACTTTGGCCAATGTCATGTCAACTAGGAACATGAAGGACACTAACACTTGTCAATATGCACATTGTTTCTGAATAACAAGTCATCTCTAACAGAGCAATGGGTGCAACAGCAGAGACTTCAACATAAACTGCACCACAGATATCACACAACTCTTCCTCTCTATCTCTCGACATGTGTTCTTCTATTTTAGGACTGAAGGTGATGTTGAAATCATGTAGCAATAACATACCAGGTTCTTTTATTATTTAAAAATATGCTGGCATGTCAGATAACTAAATGAGTTATTTTTTAAAAGGATGAGAATACAATGATGTTCTTGTCTGATCCCACTAATATAATAACACAAGTAAGTTTATGTGTTTCTTTTGAATTTGTTATAAATTAGAGGAAAGAAATTCTATTGGTCAAATCACCTCATATGAAGGTTATATTACAGCTCCTTGGACATGATAATCTAGTGGGCTAAGAGAACTACAGACAGCACTGTTTTGTGACAACACCGATTACTATATGAAAAGTGTTTAATAATATCCACACGGACAAGTTGGCTTTGAAATTTGTTTCAAGTAAATATTTGACTGATTAATAGTAGCCCATCATTCCATAGATGTCTAAATTATCTTTGATTGTCTTTTAAAAGCTATGCTGAAAATATTTCTCTAAAGTACTTATTTTAATGTAGTGTTGGCGAAACAGTGGAAGTAGTTTTGAAGCAACTTCTCAGAGTTAAAAATGAAAAAATGTCAACTTCTAAATTTAAGAAATGTGTTATTATTATGAGAGTCTTGCTGTAGACCTAATTTTTAAAATCCCCATTTCCTAAAAAAAAATAAAACTAGGAAGAATACTTCAATTTTATTTATATACGCTTTCACTCCCTTCTCCTTTGGCACAATCAGTATAAATAAGCCTCTATTTCTCTGTTGAAAGAGTACTAACAATTCCTCTCTGGCAACTCACAAAACACAAAACACAATAAATCGGTCATTAAAATTTGAAGGATTCTTTTTTTTCTGTCACAGATCTTAGCAATTGTAACTGTGACTCACAGTTCAGGGAATTGATAAAAATCTATGTGTGACACATCTTTGTAAATGTGCTTGATTGGGATCATTATCAAGACCATACATTCAAAGACAGTTATCAAAAGAAATTCAGGGAAAATGCCTCTCTTGTTCAGAATTAATGTGTTTGTTTCTATCTGCTGCATTGCTATAATCTCTGGTGAAGCTTTCAGGTTTAATCCTAACTAGCTTTATGTTAAGAGTGTCTCTTTAAAAACAAGACTTACTCAGGTTTTAGAGAAGGGCAGGAAAGGAGAACTTGCCTGCTACTTTAAGATACAAAATTATTTTCTAGATTTTAAATGACAAGCACAAATTTGAAGAGGAATAAGTAGGAAGTTCAGTGCCAAAATAAGATAGTTGAAAACATGTCTTAACAAGTATGATGCTCTATAATGTCAATTTTGAGAAAGATTAGGAACCACACACAGTAGCCCAAGAGACGTATGTGCTTTCCATCTACTGTTTTTAATGGAGAGAAACTGATTAGACATAATGGAAATGAAAGGACATGTTTTTCAGATAATGATAGTTAAAAATGATTTTAAAAATAATTGTAATAAAGCATGAATTTTTAATTGAAATAATATTGTCAATCACGTTTTGTTATCTTATACCCCTTTGATTTATTTTCATTTGATTTACCTACTCTTCCTTAACCCTAACCTTGTATGAAGACAACACTTTGCCTTCTTTCTGGGTATTGGTATTCACATTTACATGATGACTGCTGCTGGAATAAGTCATTCAACTGCATACGTAAGCTCCAAAATAATTTAAGGTATCCATCTCCTTTGGGCCCTCAGTGCTGTTTTGCATACCCTTCTCAATTTCTCTAATTAGCTCGTTCCAGTAATTTCCACCACAATGTATTCACACATCCTCTATTCTTCTCAACCTCTGACCACCACTTTTACCTTTCTCTGCCATCCTCATCCCCTACTTACAAACCATAGTCTGACATATGTAAAGAGAAAGCATCAGACAGAAAGCACTTTAGACTCCAACTATAACTGTTTTTGAAACATGCCTCCATCTCTTTATCCTTCCTCCTATGTTAGTTGAGGAGACAAGGTTTTGAAAGAACTGGAGGAAATAAATTGTAAAATTGAGAAAAGATAGGTGTAATAGTTATAATGATATTAAATTTTCTCTTTTCTCCTCCTTTTCCTTTTCCTGCTGTCCCTCTTGTTTTCTTTTTTCCAGTCTTCAAAACTTTCAATTAATAGAAGAGACTGATCCTATTAAACATGAGAAATAAGCAAAGGTAACATCATTACTTTGTTTCATTTTTGCCATTGCAAGAAATTTTGTTGGTGGCATTTTTATTCAAAAGATCTTATTATCCAGCATCTAACATATAATACTCAAGACATTTACTTAATTAAATGAATTGAATGAAAATAACATAATCATGATGCAATATTCAGTCCAATATTGACATCATAAAATAAACTGACTAAAATTCAACAATGTAGAAATGTAGGAAAATTACTTTTAATACACATGTTTGGTGAATAAATCAATAATTCTATAGAGGCTTTTTATAAAAAGAGGGATAGCTGAATTAATTATAGATGATAATCATGTTGCTTATATGGTACACAAGGATTTTTGGAGCTCAGTTCATAAATGTATTCAAGACAGTTCTCCAAAACCAAAACCACATTATTTACTTGATAAAGAATTTTGGATGAACTCTTTTTCAGTAATAGGTCAAGAAATTGAGAATGATCTGGGAAGAATCTTCTAATCTCATAAAATTCTTCTAGTTTTCAACTCTAAACTATATGCTTCTATACTTTATTCCCAGATGCTGGAATGTCATTTCTTGCACTGCACAAACACACTCACAAACACACACACACGCACACACACTCAAGTGTACACGTACATTTGCAAAAGCAAAAAAACTTTCTTAAGTAAAGTTCTTCAAGAAGTCTACTTTGATTAAACTCTTGCAGCATTAATTTTACATGCTTCCAACAAAAAATGTTCCACAGTATCTTAAAACTATCCTATATGTTCTCTCACTTCTGTTTCTAGTTGTTCCTGTCATATCTGCCATGTATTTCTAACATGATGCCCCCATGTATAAGGCGTTGTTTAGTTCTTTTATATTATTTTGTTTTGTTTTGTTTTGTTTTGCGGTACGCGGGCCTCTCACTGCTGTGGCCTCTCCCGTTGCAGAGCACAGGCTTCGGACGCGCAGGCTCAGGGGCCATGGCTCACGGGCCCAGCTGCTCCACGGCATGTGGGATCTTCCCGGACCGGGACACGAACCCATGTCCCCTGCATCAGTAGGCGGACTCTCAACCACTGCGTCACCAGGGAAGCCCAGTTCTTTAATATTCTTGCTCATCTTCTGTCTAGTACTTCTATCAATTTTTGAGAGTGGGGTGTTGAAGTTTCCAACTATAATTTTGAGTCTGTCTACTCCTTACATTTCCATCAGCTTTCACTTCATGTAACTTGAAGCTATTTGTGTGTGCGTGTGTGTGACTACATTAGGATAGTTATACATTGGGATCCTTGTTGATTGTTCATTTTTATCAGTATGTCATGTTACTCTTTGTCCCTAGAAATTACTTTTTGCTCTGTGGTCTAGTTTCTCTGGTATTAATAATAGTCACTATTGCTTTCTTCACTATTGTTTGTGTGATATATCTTGTACAATTTTTATTTTTTTTACTTTCAACATACCTATATTAATGTATTTGAAGTTTTTTTACAACAAGGTATAGTTGGTTTGTGTGTTTGTTAATTTACTTTGTTAATCTCTGCCTTTCAATTGTTGCCCTTAGACCATTTACATTTAAGATAATTGTTGATATGCCAGAGCTTACGTCCGCCCTTTATCATTTGTTTTCTGTTTATGCATTATATTTCATGTGACTATTTTTCTGCCTTTCTATCATTTACTTAAACATTTTTTAAGATTCAATCTTGATTTACTTATAGTGCCTTTTAGAGTATCTCTAAATGTTTTATAGACTTTGATTTGGGCATTAAAATATACATATGTGACTTATTATAATCTATTGGTATCAACATTTTAACACTTCCCTTAAGTCCATCACATTCCCAATTTTTAGATTTTGTGAATACAAAATGATATTATATTCAATATTTTGTTTCAATAATTAAATATGACTTTTAAAACTTATGAATAGGATAGTCTATTGAATGTGCCCATATTTATGTTCATTCTTCCTTCCTGATGTTCTAAGATATTTTTATCATTTGCTTTTTGTTTGATAAAATACCTTTAATCAATCTTTAAAAGCATTTCTGCTAGTGATATTTTTTTCTTTGTCTTTATTTTTTTCTTCATTCATGAAGGATATTTTTCCTGGATATGGAATTTGTGGTTGATGGTACCATTTTTTTTTCAGCACTTGTAAATGTTATGGCATTTTCTTCTTGTCTCCATGATTTCAAATAAAAAATACACTGTGATTCAAATTAGTAGTCCCCTATAGGTAATGCATTTGTTTCTCTGTGGTTGCTTTCAAGGTCTTTTCCCTTTAGTTTTTAAGAGTTTAATTGTGATAAACCTTAGTATAGTTTTCTCCAGATTTATCCCTTTTGTGGTTTACTCAGTTTCTTGAATCTGTAGGTTTATGTCTTTTGTCAAATTTGTGAAGTGTTCAGCCAATATTTTTTTAAGATTTTTTTTCATCCCTCTGTCTTTCTCCTTTTCTTTTGGGACTCTAATGACACAGATATTGGGTATTTTGTTACTGTCTTGCAGATTTGTAAGGCTCTGCTCATTTTTTTTCCTGTCCATGTTTTCCCTCTGTTGTTCAGATTGGGCAAACTCTATTGATCTGTCTTCAAGTTTATTGATTATATCCTCTGTCAAATCCTATCTACTACTAAGCCCATATAGCACACTTTTTTTCCTGTTATTTTGTCTCTTCTATAATTCCTGTTTGCTTATTTCTTATAACTTCTATTTCTTGGCTCATATTTTCTCTTTTCATTTGTTTCAATATAACATAATTTCTTAAGAATTTTTATAACACTGTTTTAAAATTCTGTCAGTTAATTCCAATGTCTAACTTTTTCATGTGTATCAGTTGATTGTCCTTTTTCAATCTAACTGTAATTTTTCTTGCTCTTGATATGGTAGGTGACTTTCAATTGCACATTCAAAGTTGTGTCCATTATGTTAGAATGCTTTAAACCTTATTAAATATTTTACTTTACCAGGCAGTCATTCTGCCTACATTTAGCACACAGGTCTTTGCCTAATACTTTTGGCTGTGGTTCCCATGACAATTTAATTTCCAGAATTTGTTTTGTTCTATTAGGTCTGAAACTACTGGGACTCTCACTAAACCTTACTGGTGATAATCTGAGGAAATAGAAAGAGCTTTCCCAGATGTCTGTAGGTGGTGAAAATAGATGTTTTCCATCCTGTGGTGTTGAAGAGCACCTCCTGGCTGGGTACCTCACTGTAGTAGGACATCATTTGATCTGCAGTAGAACTAGGCCTAAGACACTTCTGTTGCTCTGTTGGATTTCAGGAAACATCAAGCTGAATCTTTTGTTGAGTGGGTAAAATGCCCTGCCACTATATTTTACCCCTGTCCTGGGGTCCCTAACAAGTTAACCTTTTTCTTTTCTTCTTTCAGAGTTTTGTTGCTGTTGTTGTTTCTTATTACATTATAACCAGGGTTATAGTTGTAATTAGTAGAGAGAAGCAAGGAGAAACGAATCTATGCAATGTTGTACAGACCAGAGTCAGCCTTTTTATGTTAAAATTTAATATTAGAAAATGCTTTAGGTTTATTATAGTCACTGCTTGAAGAGAAAATGTCACTAGCTAGCCTATTAATAAAAATATTTTTTTGTCATTCAAGGTCCTGCCAAGAAAAAGGAAACCGCACAAGTTAATTCAACAGAGGGAATTGGTTACAAGAATTTTGCATGGCTGCAAAGAAATTGAATTGTTTGAAATATATTAAATGAACAACGTTTCTGCCATCACTAGGACTGAGTTAACAAATGGGAAGAGTATGGGGTTTTCAGAAACTAAAATTGTGGAAGAGACTCATGGATTTTGGACTCAGATTTCTCAGGAGAGTGTTCTGCCTGGCTGCCACTGGTAATTTCTGAGTAGATGGGATTAAGCTAATCTTAGAAACATTAAAATATTGGATAAGGAAACCAACTGCTGTTCTGTTGTTGTTAAAATGAAAGGCATTGTTAGGACAAAGCTAACAGAAATTTTATGCAAGCAGAAAGGATTAAATCATTCTGCCTACTGTTACCTTTTAATTGCCCTCTAGTGTTTCTAATGCAGTACCTTCTAGGAACCCTCTGTTAATGGAGAAATGCAATTTACAGGATCCAAGTTCCAGTCCAGCATCCTAGAAGAAAGAAGCATAGACTTATACCTGAAAGACCATTACATTTTTTGATGATTCAAAGATGGGTACATGAAAACTTGCTATGGAAATTAATAACTACAACTCTGCCTCCAGAGGAAAAAAATATGAAAGCTTCAGTAAGGAAATTATGTACAAAAATCTTTTAAACATATTTTATTTTTCATGATGGACTGGATATGAACTAGCATATGCTTCATCTTTCTTCATGGTTATTAACAGTTCCTTTATGTAAATGTTGATGAAGACCTTAAAATAAATAAATATTGCTGTTATGTATTCTATCATTCATTTTACATTAATAATACATGAATCTATATTCTAGAGATGAGTATAGTTTACCAGAAGCCACACTGACTAGTATCTTCAAGTGCATTAAAAAGATTTTCTGACCCTGCCTTTTTCTAATGTTTGATGTACAATCTTAAATAATAAGAAATATCTGAATGATATCTACAATTTTAAAATATATACAAGCTGTTTTAAACTGAAAACATTGCTCTAGGTGACTATTCAAATAGAACATCTTGAATAACATAAAAAACAAATGTTGATCTATTATAAAAGTTTACAAGAGAATTTATCTTAAAAAATCAAGATCTTGCTTGGAATTCGCTAGCCTTGTGTTCTGTACCAACCCAAATAATTCTCAATCATTGCTCAAAGAGCACTCAACAATTGCATAAATATTAGTGGAATAGTAAGTGTTTTAGCCAAGTCTTTTTCTTTATTTGTATAAACCTCAGTGAAGAGTTAAAAATCATACTGAGTTTAATATATTACTATATATATACATTATGTAGGTACATAATATATACAAATCAATCACTCTGTCAAGTTTATTTATAGGTAATAATAGACAATTGTAACATAAGATGCATTGGCTGTGAGTTAGAAAATCTAAGTTTCTCAAAGATTGACCAATCTATGGATATTAACCAAATTATATTTGTAGTAAGAGCTCAACTTTCACTAGTTTTTGCACAATGTAAGCCCTTAGTCTTTCCTACTAAAATGTAAGCTCCCTGCAAGCTATATGCTTATGTGCCTTATTCATCAGTTTTTCCCCATGGTAGATGAGTGCCTCACTATGACATCTGTTGAATTAGTGAATGAATGAGAGTTTAATGATAGAAACAGATAGAAAAGCCATTTTTAAATTACTATAATCTTTTATAAATATGGTACATTTTTGTTTCATAAAATGTTATTAGAACATTGAATTTACTAAGATTACATTGTATTTAATATCAGTTGTAAAACATTCTATCTCACAAATGTAATATTGGGAATTTGGCTAGCATAGCATTTTGTGTGTGTGTGACTCGTGTTATATCCCTTTGGCCCAATTCTATTTTCAGCATAGCTGTGTGAACAGTCCACACATTTTTACCATGTCCCACCTGAAACATATGTAATACGGGTGTTTTCTCAACTCATACTCTGGCTCCAATATCCTCACATCCATTTATGAACACTTTGCCTTAATTTCTCTCTGTCTCTTCACTCAGAACTGCTCAATAATTTCTCATTTTCCAGGTTCCCTCCTTCTTTCTATGTTTTTGATCTAAGCACCCAGGATCCTCCTCACTCAATGGTTTACCTGTGGATAATGCTTCCTGCTGGTTTATCCTGATATAAAGGGAAAACTTAGGTAGATATATACTGATAACTACTTGATACATGGATAAGAAAATTGAGCTTAAAATCTTTTTTTTTTAACTTTATACTACCATATGAATACAGTTCAATGAATTTTACATCCTCTTTTATACGTATTTATCATGCTGATTTTCTTTAGCTGTACTTGATTATTGATATTAAACTAAATTTTGATATTAAATCAAAGACACTAATGCTTAAATAATATGAAAAGCTAGCCACTATGACTAATGTAATCTTCCCTTCAGTTTTCAAGAGCTTTCTGGATTGATGACATGATTTTTTTTAACTTCTTAGTGAAAATATAAATTAATGTAAAATGTACCCTCTTCTACTTACCATGCAGATAGAGAAGGCAACATTTTCATAAATACTGGAAATCCACTAACTGTTGACAGCCTTATTATAGGATTAACATCTTATTCTTATCAGAAAAATTTTGTGAAGGTTTAGGTCATCCATTTTTTTCTGAAAGTCAATATCCATTGCCAACTATAGATTCATTTGTCAAACTAACAAGAGTAAGAATAAATTTCACTTGTGTGGTCTACTTCCAGATGTGTCCTTTCCACAATCTCACAAGGATCATTCCTCATTGCACTCAGCACAATGTGACCCATTAATGGAGTTTGTGTTTTTATTGCTACCCTTATTGTATTCCCACTATGGAAAAGATGACAGTGGAACTCATTTCTTTTTTTACTCCTAGAATTATATTTTGTAACTCAGTCATAAACTTACCATCTGAATATTTAAAATCATAAAAAATAAGGCTACAAATTTATTCATTCAACAGTAATTCTTTCAAATCCTCAGTTTGTTATATATTCCAAATGTTTCTTTATATATTGATTGTTTAGCATTTAGCATACCTCTAGTTCTTTGTAAGGGAAAACCATAACATTCTTATGAATGACAGAATGTGAAACCCGAAAGAAATTAGAAATAATTTAGTCCGAGGTCCTCTTTTATTATAATTGTTTTTAACTGCTAATATGTGTGATTGAGACCTATGCTAAGTGACTTGTCTGACGGTAGTTAACACAGCCAAATGATGACAGAACAAGGGAGAAAGTCAAGTCTTCCTATTATCCATTATTTTCCAATAATCCTATACTTCAATGATCATAGTGTATAATTTCTGTCAATACCTATATCATCATGCTAATTAATTAATTAATTATTCATATAAGAAATAGATTTGCATACTTACTGTGTAACAGATCTTTTTTTAAGAACTTGGCATATAACAGTGAACAGAACAGACTAGAATTCCTGCCTTTATTTTCATTAAACATAATAAATAAATACATTATATAGTAACTTAAATTGTTCTAAGTGATATGGAATAAAGAAAGACATCAGGATAAGGAGGACTTGGTATACTGATGATAAGGGGCAGCAGGTGGAGTCAGAGAGGCTGTTGCAATTTGAAATAGAGGATATAATATGGGCAAAAGTACTGTGCTATGTGAGAGGAACATTAATATGGAGGTCAATGTAAATATTAGATAAATTTAGAGGATTAATTTGTGAATCAGTCCATAAAGGGCATTTTGTCTGATGTAAGGGCTTCATGTTTTACTCTGAAAAAATATGGGACACCAATGTAAGATGTTGACTATGATGGAAGAAATTTTCACATTCTGAGGTTTGGAGAGGTCATTCTGGCTTATATGTGATTTGGTTTGAACTTTATGCTAACTAGAAAAACCTGTATTTTGGCCTGCCAAAAATGCATTTTATGTCTTCTTTAACTATTAAAGAAAATAATGCAGTTAAAATCAAAATAAAGTAATTATGTTCCAGGTATCCAAAATGGAGCCAGGTGACCATTGGGGTTGTAGTTTCAGACATATTCCTGAGAACTTGAATCACTGAGAACTTGAATTTTCTGACCTCTATCAAACTCAAGGATACCACCATCTATTCTCAAAACAATATCTGCTAGAAGGTTTCAGCTGCAACCTATGGTCTTAAGTTCTCTCCTTGTAACTATGTAACCATTTTGGACTCCAATCAATCCTTGCATAACAAGCACATTTACTTCTTGTCAGCTCCAATTCTTGACAAACAACTTACGTAATTTTGAGGTTTTTCATCTTTATAAGCTTCCCCCATTTTGTAGTCCAGTGGAATACAATTCAAATTCTTCTTGAATCTGTGTCTCCCAGTGTATAGTACTCAGTCTGGTTCAAATAAAATTCTTTTCTATTCCTTTTATAGATTGTTTATTGATTATTTTCATTGTCAAGTAGAAGATTTATATGACCCAACTCACATTTTAAAAAACAATGTAGCTGTTGTATTGAGAGCAGATTTGTATTGTATTGTACTGTATTGTACTGGTAGGGGACAAGGTCGAAAAAAAGGAGTAGTATCAGATGGCTATTGCTATAAACAAGTATCACAGGACTCAGACAAAGTGATGGTATTTTGTGGCAAAATGTTTTCAGAGTTCTAAGAATACAAGATAACAGTTTTCTTGCAGTGCAGTGACTATGAAAAGCTCTCAATTTCACAACTATAGTATTAACTCAGGCTTTCCCGTGGCTTCAGTCCATTGGGGGTGGACATAGGGGACTCTGAAGGAGTGCACTGTTCTTAAAGTGGTGATGAGGCTCCAAAAGGTGAAATGAAGGATACCAGTGGCTTTGATTATGGCTTCCATTGTGGAAGGTAGGAGATATGGAGCAAAGATTTAGGATTCCTGAAATCTCTGCCCCCATTAGATGCAATATATATGAGGTCATAAAGAAACAATCTAACTCCTATATTTTCTTGCTCTAAAGATATTTTTAAAGTCTTTTTTAACATATTGACAGTCTCTTCTCTAAAACTCAAAAACCATATGCGTTTGGAGTTCAGTTTTTTCAAATTTTATTTTAAAAGAACAATATGTAACATACAATAATACATAGAACTATTAGCAGATTCTGGAATTTTAAAGGACATCCTATGTAATGAAATGTGTTTATATACCTGCCACAAAACATATCAATATTAGCACTAAATAAGATACAGAAATTTGTTAGCTAACCTCACATTACTTTATGCTAGATTTTCTCATAAGTTAATTTATCTAGATCAGATATTGGTGTCCAGTATATAGAAAGAGCATTCTGCATTTTATAAGTGTACATAAGGGATTGTGGATCTGTATTTTTGTGACCACACTCTATATCAGTTTTTGCTATTATATTTTGATTTTAACCTGAAATAACTTTTTTTTTAAATGTCTGGAATAAAGAATACAGATGAAGAGAGTATTTCAAGCATAATCCTGAGTCTTTATCCACAGGCACCAGGTCATATGTTTGTTTGTTTGTTTTAATCAAACAAATAAAAATAAAATTTGAGCATAATTTTTGAATTGAAAAATTAAATTTTAAAATTAAAAATAATACATTAAAAGGATCATACATCATGATCAGGTGGGATTTATCCTTGGAATACAAGGATGGTTCAATATCCACAAATCAGTAAATAAGATACAAAATATTAATACATTAAAGAAAAATAAACATACAGTCATCTCAATAGATGCAGAACTGCTTTTGACAAAATCCAACATTCGTTTATTACCAAAAAAAAAATAAAAAACAACTCTTAGTAGAGTTGGTATAGAGATAATATATCTTGACATAATAAAGGCCATATGAGACAAACCCACAGGTAACATCATACTAAATGGTGAAATGTTGAAGTCATTTCCTCTAAAATCAGGAACAATGCAAGGATGACCATTCTCACAACTTTTATTCAACATAGTATTGGAATTCTCAGTCACTGTAATCAGACAAGAAACAGAAATAAGAAGAAACCATATTGGAAAAGAAGACATAAAACTGCCACTGTTTTTAGGATGACATGGTACTATACAGAGAAAATCTTAAAGATGTCACCGAAAAAAATAAATAAACCTACCAAAATTCAACAATAAATTTTGTAAAGTTGCAGGGTATGAAATTAATATACAGAAATCTGTAGCATTTTATACACTTACAACAAATTCTCAAAAGGAGAAATTAAGAAAATAATCCCATTTACCACTGTACCAAAAAGAATAAAATACCTGGGAATAAATCTAGCTAAGGAGGCAAAATACTTATACATGGAAAAGCACAAGAACTGGTGAAAGAAATTAATGTACAGATATACTGTATTCATGGACTGGAAGAATTAATACTGTTAAAATGATCATACTACCCAAGACAATTTACAGATTCAATGCAATCCATATCAAAATACCAATGGCATTTTTCACAGAACTAGAACAAAAAAATTTAAAATTTGTATGGAAACACAAAAGACTCTGAATAGTCAAAACAGTCTTGAGAAATAAAAGTTGGAGGTGTCATGTTCTGTGTTTTCAAACTATACTACAAAGCTACAGTCATCAAAACAGTATGGTACTGGCACAAAAACAGACACATAGATCAATGGAACAGAATAGAAATCTCAGAAATAAACCCAAACTTTTATGGTCAGTTGATCTAAGACAAAGGAGACAAGAATATACAATGGGGAAAGACAGCCTCTTTAATAAGTGGTGTTGGGAAAACTTGACAGCTACATGTAAAATAATCAAACTGTACTACTCTTTCACACCATACACAAAAATAAACTCAAGATGAATTAAAGATTTAAATTCAGAACTTGAAACCATAAAACTTCTGGAAGAAAACATGGGCAGTAATTTCTTTGACATCAGTCTTAGTAATTTTTTTGGATATTTCTCCTCAAGCAAGAGACACAAGAACAAAAATAAACAAATGGGGCTACATCAAACTAAAATGGTTTTGCACAGTGAAGGAAACCATCAACAAAACATAAAAGGCTGTCTATTAAATGGGAGAAGATATTTTCAAACGGTATGTCTGGTAAGGGGTTAATATCCAAAAAATACAAAGAACTCAAACAACTCAACATCAGAAAAACAAACAACCCCATTAAAAAGTTGGCAGAAGATTTGAATAGACACTTTTCTGAAGAAGACATACAGAGGACTGAAAGGCACATGAAAAGATACTCAGTGTCACTAATTACCAGAGAAACACAAATCAAAACCACAATGAAATATGACCTCATACCTGTCAGAAAGGCTATTATTAAAAAGACAACAAATAACAAGTGTTGGCAAGGATGTAGAGAAAAGGGAACTCTCATGCATTGTTGATGGGAATGTAAATTGGCACAGCCACTATGAAAACTGTTTGGAGATTCATTAAAAAACTAAAAATAGAACTACAGTATGATCCAGCAATTCCACTCATTACTTATCCAAAGAAAATGAAAACACTAATTTGAAAAAATATATACACCCCTATATTCATTGCTACATTGTTTACAGTAGCTGAGAGCTGAGATACGGAGACACTCTAAGTGCCCATCAGTAGATGAATGGATAAAGAAAATGTGATGTGTGTGTGTATATATATATATATATATACACACACACACATATGTAAGTTTATGTTATGTAATGTGATGATTGAATACACACACACACACATATATATATATATATATCAAAATGATTACCACACAGTTAGTTGACATCTCATCCCTCACAAAATTACCATTTTTTGTGTCCCTGATGATGACATTTAAGATCTCATCTCTTAACAACTTTCAAGTACATAACACAGTATTGTTAATTATAATCACCATGTTGTATATTAGATGCCCAGAATTTATGCATCTTATAGCTGGGAGTTTGTACCCTTTGACCATAATCTCATCATTTCCCTCATCTCCCAGCTCTGGCAACCACCATTCTAATCTCTGTTTATATGAGTTCAACTTTTTTTTAGATTCCATATGTAAGTAAGAGCATATAGTATTTGTCTTTCTCTGACTGACTTATTTCACTTAACATAATGTTCTTAGTGTCAGAAACTACAGTCCACTGATTTAATCCTGATCATTGTCTGTTTATGCAAATAAAGTTTTATTGGAGCACAGTAAGTGCATTGTCTATAAATGAGTTCATGCTGTAACAACAGAGCTATGTATTTAAAGTGAATGACCTGCAAGGCTTAAAATATTTACTATCTGGCTTTTTATTGAATAATTTTGCTGACACCAGATCAATCTCCAGTTCAACATGCTAGCCATATCTTCTTCTAGTCTTCTTTGACAATGCATGTGCTGGTGACTTCATTTTCTTTATGATTTGGAAAGTTAAATTCTTTATTCAATGTCCAGCTCAAATGTCCTCCCTTTTAAAATAATATTACCCTTCCCAACTCCACCAAAAGGAATAATCACTTATTCCTTCATGCAAGTTCTCTTGTATTTGATCTTTGCAGTCATCACATTGTATTGTGATCAGGTTCTTAAATCTAGACCATAAAGCTCCTGAAGGCAGAAACTGCATCTCATTCACCAAGAGGTTTTTTAATTTTTTTTTTATTTTTTACTTTCTTTTATCCTGAGCCACATTTATGCCTGAAATGTAATGGGTTAGCAATATATAATTTTGAATTTAATTAAATGGAGCTATTTTAATATCACCACTGGAGGCCCTGGGGAGATGAAAGGTATGTAAAGGACATTCTCTTGAGAGGCAGGGGGAGATGGCTAGAAATAATACCTCCCCCCTTCCTGCCAGTAACAACAGTAGCAATATCATGACCCAAATATTAAACTTCTTGAATGCTTTCTTTTTGAAGACTTTACTTTCATTGTGTCTAGGCTTCATTGAAGAGTTACAAAACAATTCTCATCTTCTTAGAATAGATATTTGACTAATTTTACATAAAAGTTTGAGTTCTCAAGCTTGTATTAATTTAAATTTTAATATTGGCAAAGTTAGGGAGAAGATATGGCCTATTCATAATTTGCTTCTCTATATCAGTTAAACATAAAAAAAAAACATAAAATATAAAACTTGCTTAATTGGAGTTGTTCAGAGTTTGGAAATTTATAGAAGGATGTATTTCTGGCAGAATGAAAATATGAAACCATATAGATATTTTGACATACTTTTGTTGATTTTTGTTGATAACTTCAAAATCACTTTATGTTGTCATGATTTTATGGTACTTGAAATATTTATTTTCTATTATCTCTTTACATTTTTTTTAATTGAAATATAGTTGATCTACAATGTGTTAATTCCAGGTGTAAAGTGACTCATTTATACATACATATATATATATATATATATATATTCTTTGTTACATTCTCTTCCATTATAGGTTATTACAAGATATTGAGTATAGATCCCTGTGCTATACAGTCGGTCTGTGTTGGTTATCTATTTTATATATAGTAGTGTGTATATTTAATCCATTTTCTTTTTAATGTATAGTTGAAAATTTTCTGAAAAGAAGACAAGCTTCCTCCAAAAAATAAAAATAATTCATTGTCTTTAGATTTACTAACAGAAAGAAGCTACTTTTACATAGTCTTCTATTATTTTATGACCTATATCATGTTATTAATTTCAGTAAAATATTTTATTGGTAGAACTTTAAAAGCAAGTGAGAAAATTATTTAGTGATCAGTTTTTTTAAGTTTAGTTTTCTATATTAAATCCAAATTAGGTAAATTGTTAAATTTTTTCTTCCTTTTCAGTTTTAATAGATTAGTGTTATTGAATTAATTATGACTGAAAACATTTAACAAATGTAATTTTTCATGTATTGATATAAGACAATATTTTTAAAAATCAAAAAACAAAGATGGTATTTTCCTATAAAACTTGAACTATGGGCAGACTCATTTCAGTCTTGTAATATAGATTTAAGGTATTTCCCATAGCTTTAACTTTTGAAAAAGAAAACTTTTTCATATTGAGGGGTTGATGTTCTTCATAACCATACTTACATAACTGGAAAGAAAGGGCAACAAGTAATATTACAAAGGTACATATTAACAAGAAAGTTAAGATATACCTACTCTTACATATGACTCATAGCTATTGTATTTAGTTCAAGTTTTTGGATAGTTTGCAGGTCGAATCTCTTAATATTTCTTTCTGCACATCTTGGATCTATTCATATTTATCAAAGTGTGGCTTTGAGTTTTTTGGGCTTTCTCTTCCTTTATATCTAACTTTTTCCCTCTCAATTAAAGTTGTTTTCAGAAGAGCTTGCATAAATATATAAACATTGTGTGTATGAGTTTATATGGGTTCTGTCAACTTTATTTTGCAGTCAAGTTATATCACCTCAAATTTATACCTGCTTGGAAAAAGCTGATGCATCTTTTCCTCAAAATGATGCTAGAAAGCCCATCTATTTTAATGGATAAAACTGAATTTACAAGTTATGTTGTAAAAAGTACTCATTAACACTGATGAAGTGTTACCCAAGAAAAAAAATGTGTTTGAAAATGCATAAAGACTCAAATGATGCAATGTAGTGGCTCAAAAACTACAGTGACATTCAACTGTAAGTGGTTGTATTAGGTATCCAGTATGCATTTCAAAAGCGAAACTTGTTACAAATATAAAGTTTTGAAGTAACAATTTTGTGGTTGCTGTTATATTTTTAACTGTAAAAGAAATTTTCACTTAGAAAAATGACTTTTATAGAGCAGTCCTCAATTTGCATGGCCTGTGTAACATGTACAAAATTAAGGTGGTCTTTCTTGCCATAAAAACATATTTCACATTGCTATTTTACTTTTGTCTGAAATCTTGATCTATAGACTTAATAACAGCCTCAGTTATTGAACACATGTAAACTTTGTTTTTTAAAATTTAAAGAAATAGGGCTTTGCTGGTGGCACAGTGGTTGAGAGTCTGCCTGCTAATGCAGGGCACACGGGTTCGTGCCCCAGTCTGGGAAGATCCCATATGCCGCGGAGTGGCTGAGCCTGTGAGCCATAGCTGCTGGACCGGTGAGTCCGGAACCTGTGCTCCACAACGGGAGAGGCCACAACAGTGAGAGGCCCACGTACTGCAAAAAAATAATAAATAAATAAATAAATAAAATTTAAAGAAATAAAAAAATAAATTAAAAAATAAAGACACATGGCACAGGGATATTGGCTTGGTGCTTTGTGACAGCCTGGAGGGGTGGGATAGGGAGGGTGGGAGGGAGGGAGACGCAACAGGGAAGACATATGGGAACATATGTTTATGTATGACTGATTCACTTTGTTATAAAGCAGAAACTAACACACCATTGTAAAGCAATTATACCCCAATAAAGATGTTAAAAAAAAAAAAAATAATAAAAAAAAAAAAAAATAAAAGAAAGAAAGAAAGAAAGAAAAAAATAAAGGCAATAATAAAAATAAAGAAATAAAAAAATAAAGAAATAAAAAATATAATTAATTCTATTAATAAATTAGTAATGTAAAACAAAAACTGACTTAAAAGAATTGTATGTGAGAATCGAATAGACTTGACATAAAATAATAATAAATAAAAAGTTAATTTGAAATACTGATGATGTATTTCAACCTTTTAACCTTTCCACGTTTTCAAAATATGTTAAAGATCTGTTAGCTTCTGGTTCTTAGGATGAAAGAGTTAGGGAACTATTGCAATTATTAGTTTGTGTACTACTATCTTAAAATATTCATTTTAGCCCAACTATTCCTGGTTTGAATAGTCAACTCATTTTCTCAATACCCATTTTTCTATGGGAACTAGAAACTCATTTTTCCTGGAATCTGTTTTAGTTTTAATGAAGCTTTATCTCACATTTTTCATTTCCCTTTCTCTTTAATCACTATATTGAATTCTGGTTTTCCTCTCGGGTAAGAAAAAAAGACATATATTTGTTCTCTTAAAACTGGTGAAAATTACAGAAAATAGTTTAAATATACAGATGCAATAACTTTGAGGAGAAAATTAATTCCTGTATGTATTGGAATACAATTTTAAAACATTTAAGATACACAACAGCAGCGTAGATGAGAACATTGACTCTGGTGCCAGATTGACAGAACTAGAATTAGAGTTTTGTCACATATTTGCTATGTTACCTTGGCTAAGTTATTTAAACACATGAGCCTATAATGACTTTAATAATACAGTAACTTTCTCTTCTAGTACTTGTGAAGATTAAATCAATTAATACATATAAAACATACAGACCAGGGGCTGTACACAATGAATGTGTTAACCAGTCGGCCATAAAATCAGAGTTTAGACACCTGATCATCTGAAATATAAAAGGATCAGACCATTGTAAGAATTAGAAACTTAGAAATTCTTTAACCCAGCCCTTTCAATTTATTTATTTTTATGTTTTACTGTTACAGTTTTAAAAGATAACCTTACACACAACAGATAAAATTAATGTTCTCGGGGCTTCCCTGGTGGCACAGTAATTGAGAGTCTGCCTGCCGATGCAGGGGACACGGGTTCGTGCCCTGGTCTGGGAAGATCCCACATGCTGCGGAGTGGCTGGGCCCGTGAGCCATGGCCGCTGAGCCTGCGTGTCCGAAGCCTGTGCTCCACAACGGGAGAGGCCACAACAGTGAGAGGCCCGCGTACCACCAAAAAAAAAAAAAATCTCTTTAACTCCTTCACCATTTTTTCTTTTCTCATTCTTTTTCCCTAGAATTTAGTATGTATATTTTGCTTCCAATATTTGTTGGTTTTTAATATATATGTTAATATAGAATATATATTATATATACTATATATTATTTTTATATACACATAAATACACATAACCATAAACAAAATACAGTGTGCTGCTATGTGGATTTTAAAACTTACATTAAACTTACATAAATTTTGTTCTTTATTTATTCAACTTCATATCTACATATACATGAAGATATTTTCCCTTCTCTTGTTATGGTCTTATTTCATGCTTTCTTACCATACTTTCTTGCTTGTTTATTTTCATCTTCAAATATCTTTGCATAATTTATTACAGTTTTATTATCTCTTCATTTTCTGCTAGTTTGGAAATTGCACACTCTAATTTTAATTTTCTTGTGAATATAATTTTTAAAACTATTTTTACTTAACAAAATCTAAAATGTGCACTAGCTCTTTCTTTCTCCTTAAAAAATAGAAGTAGCACAAGGCAAATAACTCAGCATACTAAATGCTGAAAAAAAATTTCACCTTCCATTTTATTTTATTTTATTTTATATTTTATTTTATCTTTTTTTAAATAACATTTATTTCTTAAAAGTTAACATGTGCATAATAAGACACCAAAAAATACAAGAAGCAAAAAACAAAGTCATCCATAATCACAAGCCGTTTATCGTTTGATATGTCCTAGGTTTCATTTGTGTATCTATACAACTAAGCATCCATTTTTATGTAATTAAGATCATACAGTTATATATCATATTTTTTCACACACTTTATTTATTCTACAATTTTCCTATCTAATTTTAACAACCTCCAAGTTATCTACATCACATCATCATCAACCTCATAATCATCACTATTTTGTAATAATTGTTTAGATGTAAAAATGTTTGAAATTCTTTTGTTAAGATTAATACTTTCATAGTATTCCTTCCTCAAAATTTATTTTTTTTCTTTAAAAATCCAACCACCAGTAAATTTTTAAGTAATAGTGTATGAATAACTTTATTTTTATTTCTTCACATGTCTTTTTCTCCTTCTTGAAAATATTCTCTCTGGTTATGGATTTCTAAGTTGATATTGTTTTTCATTCATATTTGGAAGGCATTATGCCATTTCCTACTGGTGATTATTTTGCAACGATGGTCTGATTTTCAGTCCCTTTAAAGAAATCTGGTTTTGTTCTTTGCTGTGGTCTGAATTGCACCCTCTTTCCCCACCAAAAAAAAAAATCATATGTCTAAGTCCTTGCACCCAGTACCTATGACTGTATTTGGAGATAGAG
The DNA here is from genome assembly GCF_964270905.1 of Leucopleurus acutus. Lineage (NCBI taxonomy): Eukaryota > Metazoa > Chordata > Mammalia > Artiodactyla > Delphinidae > Leucopleurus > Leucopleurus acutus. The sequence goes on along the minus strand of NC_139147.1, from coordinate 20,350,000 downwards.
CCTGTAGAGGGTGATTACTTTAAAAGGGGGCTGTTAGTATGGGGCTTTAATTCAATCTGACTGGTGTCCTTACCGAAAGAGGAAATGTTGACACACAAAGAGATACCAGGGGTATATGTGCACAAAGGAAAAACCAAATGAGTACACAGTAGGGAGACGGTAATCTGCAATCCAAGGAGAGAGGCCGCAGAATGAAATTAACCTTGCTGACACCTTCATTTTGGACTTCCAGCCTCTAGAACTATGAGAAAACAAATTTCTGTTGTTTAAGCCACTCAGTTCTTGGTACTTTGCTATGACAGCCCTACCAAACTAATACAGTAAGTTTTCCTGTTTCCTCCAAACACTGAAGTTCTACAATAGTTTTGTCAAGGTGCCTTTAAGTGTAACATTCTTGTTAGAAGTATATGGGATTTCTCATCCTATTCAGCGTGGATTTTAATTTGTCTCACACATATATCTCACGTTTCATCTCTCTGTAATGGATTTGCCAAGGTTTCCTAATATCTATCTTCTAATTGACTGATTTTTCTCTTTAGCTATAACCAGTATACTGATTAAACCTGTCCTCTTAGAATATTATTTTAGTGGTTGCATTTTATCATTCCTAGAATTGCTATTCTGCTTGTTCTTTTTCAAATTTATCTTCTCTCTTTAAAAAAATATATATATACTATTTCTGTTCTATGGATTACATGTTTTCCTCCAATATTTTGGGTGCTTCAGACACACATATTTTAAATTGCCATTTATATTGCTCCATCATGAGTTCTTCAGATGTACACAGTCGTTCCTCAACATATGGGGGGATGGGGGATTGGCTCCAGGACCCCTGTGAATGTCAAAATTTCTGGATGCTTAAATCCCTTATATGAAATGGCATAGTACAAGTGACCCTCTGTATCTGTGGGTTCTGCATGCACAGATTCAGCTGTGGTTGGTTGAATCTGTGGATGTGGAACCCATGGATACAGAGGACCAACTGTATTCTGCCATTTGTTACATCCATGGCTCTCACAATGATTTTGTTCCCTCTGTTTCTCTATATAAGTATGTAGGTATATAAGTATAGGTACTTGTTATGTGATCTTTTCTTTAGAGGAAATTGTTTTTCTAAGGTGCCATAGCTATCTGGGTTGGGAATGTGTAAAGGAGTAATATTTGTTGTGAGCTGTAGGAGACCTAAATCTTTTTGTAATTATAGAGAAGCATGTTAACTTCTCAGCTCAGGGCTGATAAACCTCACAGGTAACAATAATTTGTTACTTTAAGTGTTACCCATTTAAGACATAGGGAAAGGGCTTGGATTTTAATGGATAATTCCTTTTATACACACTACCTCAAGCAGATGTCTAACTCATGTGATGATTCCTTGAGTTGGTGAGCAAGATATTTAAATCTCCATTTTAGAGATGGGACTAACTTCATAGATTTGTCAAGGAAATAGAGTTTTCCGCTGGACCTGGATATGGTATCGTCTTCACTCTCATCTGGACATTGGATCTCAGTACCCAGACCCATGGTCCACATCCAACGTTGAGTATCTTTAGTGTTCTCTCATGGCTTTGATTTAAATGGTTCTCTTAATCCTGACACCTAAATATTACTTTTATTTTGCTTTGTACTAAAAGCTTTGTTCTACAATGTGAAATATATTGTGTAAACTTTTATATGCTTGAAACTGAAAGGGTAACTTACTCATATCAGCTCAGTCTGTTATGTCGATGAAAAGTTTCCTTGCAAACCATGAAAGAGGAAATAAGATTTAGATAACTTAAATGTAGAAAATAGTGATATATTCTACTTCACTGAATATTTCTTAAATGAAAGAATTATTCTAAAATAGTAAATAAAAAGGGCTTTACATAATCTTAAAAAATCAAAGCCCATTACTATTTATTAGTAAAAGTCATTATGAAAATTATAATTTTTTTCTCAAAAGAATATCAGGAAAAACATTTGGAAACTACTGATGAAATATCACAATATTGCAACAGAAAATGTTTCTCTTCAAAGTATAAATTATGGAGGAGGCAACAGAGAATATCAAGTTATGATTTAGAATATAAAAATGAACACTATAAATTTATATTATGGAGCAAAGTCTATATTAAGTATAAATTTTAATATTTTTCTATCTCTTCTTTATTCTTCTGTACAATTTTGCATTCAATATTTTTTGATTATGTTTTATTTAGAACTGAAAAAATCAAAATAGTAAAGTCATATTGTAGAATAGTAAAATTATGGTAGATTTTCTTTCTTTCTTTCTTTTTTTTTTTTTGCGGTACGCAGGTCTCTCACTGCTGTAGCCTCTCCCGTTGAGGAGCACAGGCTCCCGATGTGCAGGCTCAGTGGCCATGGCTCACGGGCCCAGCCGCTCCGCAGCATGTGAGATCTTCCCAGACCGGGGCACGAACCCATGTCCCCTGCATCGGCAGGCGGACTCGACCACTGCTCCACCAGGGAAGCCCTATTTTCAAAAATTTCTATATCACTACACTAATTTTATAATAAAAATTATGTTTGTGAATTTAAATTTCTGTGGTTTTCTGATTTTTATTTGAGCTGGAAAGATAGCAGGTAATATTTTTATAAAGATGCTTCTCTAGAGGCAGTTTCTCTCAAATGGCTCCATAAACTTTGATATTAAGAACACAGAGGAAAGAAAAAGTACAAGAGAACCATTTCCATAGAACACATTTCTATGGACACAGAGCATTTGCTATGGGAAGCTGTGCTTAGCTTTCTCAGCCCCTGGTGTAACTTAGGCTTTTACTTCTTCAATCAATGTGCAGATATTGACCAATCTTACAGAAATATTAGAGAAACTAGCTTAATATCAGCTGATGTTAAAGACACTATATCGAAACTGAGATGACACAGAAAATTTATATTTGTCTCAGATAATAAACAAAACAAATAAGTAAATAAATTTGCCTGTCATATTTTCTAAAGTGAATAATTAATGAGTTAATATCATAGGAAAGTTGTATTTCTTTCAAAAGAAAATGGTGCTCTTATGATGGTTAATTTTATATGTTAATTTGGTTTGAGCCACAGTGCCCATATATTTAATCAAACATTATTCTGGGTGTTTCTGCAAGGGTGTTTTTGGATGAGATTTACACTTAAATTGGTGGACTGTGAGGAAAGAAGATTGCCCTCCATAATGTGGAGTTTAGGCCTCTAATCAGCTGAAAACCCAAACAAAGGGTTCTACCTTACCCAAGCATGAGGGGATTCAGCCAGCAGACTGCCTTTGGGCTTCATCTGCAGCACTGGTTCTTCCTGGATTGTCAGCAGACTGCCTTTGGACATGAACTGCAACTGAGTCTCTAGCCTGACAACCTCTCCCATCAGATTTTGGACTCACCAAGCCTCTGCAATTATCATGCGAGCCAATTTCTTAACTCTCTCTCTCTCCTCATATATCTCCTATTTGTTCTGTTTCTCTGGAGAACCTTGACTAGTACAGTTCTCATAAGTTTTTCATTTACTATTTTCGGGCTAAGGTCTGTCTCTGATCTCTCCTGCCCTATATCCAAGACTGTAAAGGGTAAAACTATGATTTTTAGTGCAGTCCTTTTAAGTTAAAAAGAAAAGAGAGAAAGATACAAACAAATCCAAGGCATTCTATGAACAATGTTATATCAAAAGTAGTATTTTCACAATCATCTTTGCATTTTTTGAATAACTCATATAGTTTTAGATTTAACAGATTTATGTTTTAATTATTTTAAAAGTGTGGAATAATCTATTCTAAACTGTATGTTGGTTCCCAGTTTTAAGTGACTTTTTTCCCTTGTATGAAAGCTATTAAATTCACAGAATTAATAAATGTTTGTCCCCCTTCCCTCACCATTTAAACACTACCATCATCAGGCCTAGTGATTCACCTAACAAACCTCAATTTCCACATTGTAAACTGGAGATGATAATGTTGCCTACACGGAGAGTCGCTAAGAAAATTAATGATGTGCAGTCAGTGTGCTCAGCTGGGCACCTTACAAAGTGAGCTGTCGTCACTACTAATTATCATCGCGGTGTCTACGGTCTGTAAAGCCGATGCTCATTGCCTTGTGCCATATCTGACTCACTGTTTTCCATTATCTGGCTTTGTCCACACTGTTATCATTTGTACTTTTTACAAAGCTCTATCCTGGAGATTGCCGCTTTTTTAACAGCTTGTCAGAATCGATATTAAAATAATAGCATCCACATTTCTATGAAGATTAGGAGCAAATTGAAGGCAATTTAGGCTATCCTCAGTTAGATAGGATTTTATTTAAGTTGTTCAAAGAAAAATCAATTTTAATCTTTATCTTTGTAGTATCTCCTGCTAGTGCATTTTATCAACTCTTAGAAATACTCACCATATCTTGCTTACATTTGCCTTTCATTCTTTTTCATGTGATAGGTTTTGGTGGAGATCACCTGGGCACCATCTTTTACAGGGGCGCTCTTTCGTGCTATGTTACATCTGTCTTCTCTCAGTGTTGTCATCTCCGGAGTAGTCCTTTCTTTGCTTTTTCTTTATAACTAATGTTAAACCTTAAGCCACCTCCATTGTCTTCGTCTGAACTCTCTCTGCATTTCCCACCACAGCATTAATTTTGATTACAAAAACAAGTCACTGCTGAAAGTAATATGAGAATTACCTCATGGTTTCTTGATGCAGGGTTCCTATTTAAGAATTCAGCACTGTTTGCTTTCCCCAGGGCTGCAGCACTGATCATGGTTAGTTTCTTATCTGTTATGACACTTTGCTATCTTTCTACCACACTTTCATTTCTTGTATTTTTGCATTGAAAAAATATTTTTCTCTTCAGATATACTACCCTCATCTTATCTTGACTGCATTTTTTTCCCATGTGTTTTTGCATTCATCAAGGTCACTTTGAATGGTGATTTTATCTTCTACATTTTTAGCTACCTTCCTTCTCCCTCTTGTTTAACGTTGTCTGCCAAGTTAATGAGTGCAGAGCATATTCCATCATCCTGACTTCATAGTGTCTTCTGTTAAATAATTCAAGGATTAGCACCAGCCACATATTTCTGCTAAGAATGTCATTAATGCAGTGGTTATTTCAGTTTTCTTTAATTGACTGGCCCCAGCATGGAACCTAAGTTCATGATTTTGGCACCTTTTTAGTGATGACTACCTAAAATGTCCCATTCACTTGCCATTTACTAACAAACTGAGTATAATCTGTGTGCTCTAATATTCAACACTGTCTATTATTTGATTCTAATGTCTTTCGAGATTTATCACCCACTATTTCTGTAGCCTGTAAAGATTAGTTTTAAGAATGAAGACTCAACTGTGGCTGCTGGTGTGGAAAAGGAGAGAAACAGGTATGAGTAGGAGGAGGACTATGTTACATTATTTATCCTTTTATTCTTTCAGTTTCATTAATATATTGTGCAATGTGTTGTAGATTTGATAATGAACAATACGATATACATGGTCATGATATGAAATCATATTTTGGACGTAAATAGTCAGGAATGCCACTAATTAAAAATGCAATATAGGGCTTCTCTGGTGGCACAGTGGTTGAGAGTCCGCCTGCCAATGCAGGGGACATGGGTTCGTGCCCCGGTCCGGGAGTATCCCACATACTGCGGAGCGGCTGGACCCGTGAGCCATGGCCGCTGGGCCTGCACGTCTGGAGCATGTGCTCCTCAACGGGAGAGGCCACAGCAGTGAGAAGCCCACGTACCGCAAAAAAAAAAAAAAGGTAATATATTCACTGATAAAGGAGATAACACATTCAGATAGAGCCCATAGAAATGGGTTCTATTGCAGACAAGTATGGAGAGAGTGGTTAGGATGGTATTTGGAGGTGGGGACTTTGGGTGGTAATTAGCTTACAAAGATGTATTCTTCATGTGTTCTTATAAGAAGAGACCAGAGGGCCAGCCAGTTCTCTTTCAGCCATGTCTACAACCTGAAAAAGGGCTTTCACTAGAACCTGATCATGCTGGCACCCTAATCTTGGACTTCCCAGACTTCAGAACTGTGTGAAATAAAGTTCTGTTATTTATTAACCATCCAGTCTATAATATTTTGTTATAGTAGCCAGATCAGACTAAGACACCATGGAATACAGAGGTTATGTAGTCAGATCAACTTTAGAGAGGACAAGATACATCTCTGTCATTTTTTTCAATTAAAGTATAGTTGACTTACAATACTATATTACTTTCAGATATTCAACATAGTAATTTGATATTTTATAGTGTATACTCCATACACAGTTATTATCAAATATTGACTATATTCCCTGTACTGTACATTGCATTCTTATAATATATCTCTGTTTTTATGAGTAGAGAATGTAAAAAAATAAAAAGTGTAATGAATACCAGTAGGTTTGAAGACTCAAGAGTAGGAAATCATTTTCTTCCTAATGGCTTTAATTTTACTGCTGAAATTAATGAACAAATCTGTGTAAATGAAGGCAAGGTCACAGAGGGATTTGGTTACTGAATTGGTAGGAGAAGATCTGAAAAATGTGCAGTAATGAATGGGATAGAGAACTAGAGAGGACTAAGGAATCATGAAATGATTGGGGCCTCCATTACATGCATGGGGGAAGTAACCAGTTACAATTATGATAAGTGGCTGGACACCTCCTGGTAGACAGAAGTACAAGAATTTTCAAGAGAATAATGGCAACATCAAAAGTCCCTAAATTATACCTTTATCCTCAGGTACAGGGAATGGTATGTGCCCAGCAGTTTCAGTGTGTTTAAAACAAGACTTCAGAGAATGGATGAGAGATTGTGAAGTGTATCAGGTCCCAAGAAGAAAGATGGACCAGACAATCTTCCTGAGCTGCATGATTGGGCTCCAGGCCTGAAAGGAACAGGAATAACTATAATAATAGGAATAGTAATCACAACAGTTAGCATATATTACCACACATTGTCATATTCCATGTAAATTATCTCACATAATCCTTCCTACAAAGTTATACAGAGGCATTATTATTTTTTTCCGTTATGCAAGTGAAAATGAAAAAAAGAACAGAACACCGTGAAAGCAGGAAGTGAGTTGGAAGGTCTCTAAGACAAGGCATTGTGGGGTGAGATTTTTGGCTATACTTGTTCGGATGTTTGTATTAGTGTAAGGGCATTAAGCTTGCCATTCATAACCTGCATTCCATATATAGAATCCAATCATCCCTCCTCAGGAGAGATAACCTAAAGTGACCCATCTCATTATGTTTCCAACTTTAAATTCAAAATCAGTTCTCTCATAATGTCTGCATTATTTCCTTGCAAACTGACCGTCAATAAACCAAAATTGAAGTTCTCATACTCAGGGATATCAGATATACAATAGGAGAAAAGGCTCTGGAAATCCCAAATTAAAACTGTCATTAGGAAAAAGAAAGAGTAGGAAACATAACTGCTGTCACTGATTGAGGTAAATTATGAAATCCCACATGTAGGAATTGTGACAATTTTCTTCTCTGTTAGGTAAATTATTTAACTACCTGAACTGCTAGACTCCTATTCCATGCTGGGGGAACTCCCTTAACCAAGGTAATTTGTGGTCACTGAATTTGCTCCTGGGGGATTCTTGTTTCCATCCTCCATTTGGAGACTCCATATAGCTTGATAAATCCTTAAAGAAGAGATTGTATCAATCTAGCTATTGTGGTGAGAGCTGGTGTTTAAAGGAAGAGATGGATTTCTTTGACTAAAGTATTAATTGACAGATCATGAAGATCTACTGGAAATGGTTGTCAAAGAGAATTAAGTATTAAAAGTAGCTTTCAGATTTAAACAAAATATATGGGAGAATGGCAATGCCACAGACAGTAACAGATTTCTCCACCTCTACTCTGAAGAAATCGGTCTATACCACAGCACAGTGTCTTAAAATAACTTTACTATACAGATAAGTTTGACATCTGATTAGCATATATAATTAATGCACCTAACTAATCAAAGTTACTAAGATACAAAATGTGTTACATTCATACATCAATAAAATAGTGTGTGTGTACATGGGCACACATATAGCTGTCAAAACCAATAAATGAGTTCTAGAAGTTAAGACTTTGGATAGATGGTGTCTGGAATTTTGTCAACTGACTATGCTATATCTACCAATCTGAACGCCTTTAATTTTTTTTCTAATTCCTTATTAACAAGATTAATATTGTTGATTCTCTTTCATTTTTGTGTACCCCTAATGTTGCTTTCCCATGCATACTTGAGATCCATTCATTGCCACTGTGAGTAACTATGCCCCTGCCCTTTTTCTGTGCCAATGCACTCAAAGATTTTATTTCTTTGCTTAGCCCATTACAGATATTAGGCATTTGTATACTTCATGGTCCAGTGAATTTAATTAGGTTTTCAGTTGGTTGATTTACTTATCCCTTTGTATTGTGGGCTTTGGTAACTATATTTGGGCTCCTGGAGCAGAGGGATGTTACCTGAAGGAAGTTAAGAATGACATCTGATTTAATCATTTCAATTTTATGGATTGTAAGTTCTGTTTATATGGGAGGCTGGATTTTTTTTTCTTTTTTTCCTCTCTCAGTAGTTCCTCTCTGTTCCATTCAAGCACTTAGGCCATTCTGTATTCACTGTTTCTGGGAATGGGTGTGACTCAGAAGAAAGCAGATAAGAGCCATCAATAGTCTCACCACTTACCAGTGCCCAAGACTGACAAAGAACCTACCCAATGGTACTGATGCCTTAAAGTCTGGCATAGAAATAGCTGACTTAATGCTCAAAGGAACAGCAGGCATGAAAAAGGATCAGATCAGTGGTAAGTTGTACAGATCAGTGACAGACGTCTCAGAGGATTCCCATGTAGACAGATTATTTGAAAGATAAATGAGCCCAGGACATCCTAATTATCCCCCAAACTATTGAAAAATGTAGGGGTAAGAATGGGAATGCAACTTGAGTGAGATTAATCTTCTATCACCTTAAAGGAATGAATGTTCAAATTATAATTTGAATTATTAAAACTTACCTATCTTAAATACTAGATTGTGCCTAGTTTTTAATACATTGCAAAAGGAAAGGAAAAAAAAAGATCCTCAGTTTTCCATCTTGTTCTTATTCCTATATTTAGATGTGATATACTTTACTTGTAGATTCACTATTCATTAAGAAGATAACAACCTAGTGATTACCAAATCCAGCTGTGTATAGGAACTTAATAACTGACACAGATGAGTGAGGCTGGCAGGCCATGAAAAGTTCTAAGTGATGGTGATACTTATGGGAGGAGGAAGGACTAAGAATGCAAATTCTTTCTAATGTGGATGATGGTTACTTTGTTCTAGATAGATATTGCATTCTAGGAATGCAAGGCATGTATAGCCAGATTTTTTTTTCAAAGAAGCTGAGAATGCAAACTCTTTGTGTCTAAATTGGCAATATTAAAAACACTGAGCAAGACAAAAAAAAAGGGAAAAAAAACCTTACCTGTAGGTTTCATCTTACTTTTTTATGCCATTTTGCGTTCTCTACCTTAGAGTATTGACTTTAAACTTATATACAGAATGGAAACTTTTCACAAACACTGTGAGGAAGTCAGATGAATAGAATAACGTGCAATGTCTCTGGTTAAAGTGCTGAAAGGGAGGTTAGTGCCTCAACTTCTCCATACCTCTCCTGTCCACCATGGGAACCTCCATGGAACAGATATTGGGAAATGATAAAGTTAATTTGTATATCAGACTCACAAAATCGAGGCCACCCCAGTGGCCAGGTTATCATCACAAATCTAAAGCTAAGTGAACCTGCAATGATGGGAAACACTGTCAAAGAAAGTTCACATACACCAATCACAATCCTCCAACTCAGCTTTAGCTAGCTTACTTTGCCCTAAAACATCGGACCTGCTCACTTATAGAGAAAACTCTGATCTCCTAGACAAATCATGCCCTGTTTCTGCATGGCCTCATTTAATACTCCATAAAACTTGATTTATCCCAAAGCCGGAAGGAAGAGTGCTCCAGGGCTCGTGAGGCACTATACTCCCCTAATCCATGGATCGTTTTTCCTTGAATAAAGGACATCAAACTTGTTACTAAATTGTTCTAGTTTTGTCATCTGGCAAGGGACACTGGTCAAAAGAATTACATGTTGTTTTTAGAGAAGACAAATTAATAAATCTTTAGACTAAAGGGCTCTCCAGTCAAAAAATAGAAAAAAAAAACACTTAATCTAGAAATATTAGGGCATTCAATGGCTTCAATGAATATTAAGTTGAAATATAATTTACTTTAAAGAGCACATGTGGTTATTGGCTGATCACAACCTCGCTGCTAGTCAGCTTTCAAATCTTTTAAGATTGAAGCAAAGATTAGTTAGAAAAATGTACTTTTAACAAGGTTGTTACCATGGACTCCTTGCAATATAATTTAAAAATTACCAAGTAAGAGGGAAATACAAATGATATTTTTCTTTACTCTCTGTTACTCAAGTTCTTTCATTATTTATAAAAAACCTTGTCATACATTTTATTTTTTATCTGTTCCAATGTGTTTTCTTTCCTTATCCAATTTAATTTTCATCACATCCAGAATGATAGGATCAAATTCATTTTTCTCAGTTTATTTTTAGCTTTCATTTTCTCATTTGCCTCTGACCAGAGACATTAGAAACTTCATCATTTTCTATATTAATTGAGAAGCTCATAATTTCCTCACTTACTCAACATTTACACTCTACATAGTCTGTTTTGTTCCTATACTCCTTTTTTGGAAAATTGGCCATCCTTGATCTAATTCTCTTAGGGCTCCATGTAACAATTACCTAACATTTTAAAATAACTGAAACAAACAAATTACTGTGATTTCAGAAGCGACCATTTAACATATTGTATTGTCTCTGCAGCTTTTTGGAGGCAATGCCACTACCAGTCTACCTATAAGTAACACCAATGAAAAGAATTTCAAGCTGTAGCATATTATTAAAATATCATCAAGCATTTTAGCTTTCCTCAGACAATGCCACCTAGATGGCCCACCCCCAATGTATGCTTGATTAGAGCTCTGACTTCAAGACCACTTCACTGGCAAGGAGCTGGAGTACTTGCTGTAACAAATCAAAAACTGAGCCCTTTGAAGTATGGCCACACTGCCATGGTAGTGGAGTTCTTTTGGCCATGGGAGAAGGCATTCTCTCTTGTCAGCTAACTGATTAAATCTGTATAATTCAGGTAAGTGTAAGATATACATGATTAGAATAGAAAAAAAATAATAATTTTCTCATTACAACCTCCAGCGTTAGAGCTAATGGAAAACATAATGTCAAAATGCAACCTCTCATTTCTTTCTTTCATATTGTCAACTGTATGCATGATTCACTGTCTTTGTCTTCAGGCTGTTATAACCAAATACCATTGACTAGGTGGCTTATAAACAGTAGAGATTTATTTCTCATTGTTCTAGATTCTGAGAAATCCAAGATTAAGGTACTCACAGATTGTGTCTGGTGAGATCCCCCTTCCTAGTTCATAGCTGTCCATCTTCTCACTATGTCTTCACACGGCAGAAAGGACAAGGGAGCTCTTTGTAGTCTCTTTTATAGGGACCCCTAATCCCATTCATGAAGGCTCTGTCCTCATGAGCTAATCAATTCTAAAGGTCCCCATCTCTAAATACCATCACATTGGAAATTAGGTTTCAACATATGAATTTTGGGGAGACACAAATATTCAAACTATAGCAGTCACCATAACATAATTGATTTGCAAGCCTATTTAGTCTTTCATATTACATCAAATGTATATCTCTTAAGTACATATAGTTTCCAGCTATTTCACATGGGTATTATGCCAGAAGGTATTTTGTAAAAGGCATAGAGAACATTCCAATCTAGATAAAAGCTAAAATCTTTCTCTTTAAAATTATTTTTATGACATTCTTAAATTATCGAATCTCTCACTATAAACATGGCTTACATTTACTGGTTAAAAGGATATCTAAGAGACTATAATAGGTAGCAACGTTTAACTCTAGTTTATAATCTTCCTCTCTTAACCATTAAACATCTTATAAATCTACCATTTTGACCTAGCTTTCAATGGCAAGCAGAGATTTTTAAAAATATAAATAATAAATGTAATTTTAGATTCAAAATGCTGGAAATAAGATGTCCTTTTTTTTTCTCCTTATGGAATTGTGCTTGTCAAGAGTACAGGTAGTAGGTAATCATCAATTGATTCATCATAGTAATTATTACTAAAGAAAATACTTTTTTCTGAAGAAACTATTCGTTTTGTAAAACAATGACAAAAATTTAACACATTCTTTCATCCACTGACTCAAAGGTATTTGTTGAGTTCTTACTATATGCCAGTCACTAAATGCTGACAACCCTTGTCTGTATAAAGAGGAATAAGTCACTGTCTCTAACCTCAAGAAATCATTGCTTAGTGAAGGACAGAGGTACCAATAGATATAGCAGAGCACTCTTAGTACTAAGAGCAGTGTGATTGCAGTGGCATGGTTGCTCCAGGAAAGAAATGCTGACATATGCCTTGAGAACTGCTGTTAATGGAATAATGGACATCAACCAATGGCCCAAGTGGTGAAGGGCATTCCAAGTGGATCAAAGACACAAAAGAATTAAAGATCATTGAGTGTTCAGAGAACTATGAGCACTTTGATATTACTCTGGTGCAGTGTTTAGGGTTAGAAAGCTAAGTGGAGTCATATTTTAAACAGCCTTGTATGTCAAACCACAGTTTACCTTGTAACATCAGGCCATTAAACTAGTGCCTCCTAATCTGGGGTGTACATAGACTTAACTTCAAATTTAAAATAATAAAAATAAAGGCTGACAGCCCAAAACTGGAGATTCTAATTTAGTAAGTCTGGAATATGTAGTATTTGAAAATCAGTATTTTTTAATCATAATTGTTATTTTAATAACCTTCAGAAGTGGTCATGACTTGAACTACTGGTTAAGAACCATATCAGTTAAATTTTTATATCAAGGGAATAACATAATTAGATATTCATTTTAGGAAGCTCATTTTGGTATTTATATCAACAATGTATTGTGAGAGAAGTCAAGATTAAAGGCCAAAAGATCAAATAAGAACCTATTTTAACTGACCAGGCAAGAAGTGATAGGTATTACCCAAAGCCTGAGAATTGGAATTGCAAATTAATGGGGCTTATAAATATAGAATCTATAGAACATATGTTTCTTTAAATGTTGGGAATGTGTGGGAGTGCTTATCCAAAGTAACTCTAAATGGAAAATTGTGCAAAAATTAAAATAACTTGAAACAATTAGAAATTGGTGTTTTTAAAAGGCAATTTCTGTTATATAATTAGATGTGTGTGTTTGAGCATGTGTATGCTTGCCACAAGTTGTGAAAGAGAATTACTAATTAAGGGCTTTCTTCAAAAGAGAGGATCTGGATTCCCCAAACAACTTATATTTATCAAATATTCAATTACCTTGTTTGTTCAGTGGAATCTAGACTCTTAAGTCAACCAGAATCACTATACTGAGCATTCATCTGATTGATACCAGGCCATACATTACAACAGATAATATAGAAGTGTGGGTGACAATGCTTGTCCTATGTACTCAAAGGGAAAAGACAAAGATTCATAGACTGCTAATTAATGACACCTTGTAGTCTGTATTCAACAAGTAAGTAATCTGGTGAGCCAGACACTTCTATTTGAGGGAAGGAGTGCTTTGGAATTCCATTACCCCCAGCCAGTAGAACATGAATAATTATTTCACCATAGACAATTCCTGGGTACTGGTTTGTCCACCAAGAGTCAGGCTTCTCTCAATATCTGATATGTCTTCTCAGTGTCTACAAATGGCTTTTCCACCATTTTCCTGGTTTAAAATATGTATCTTTCATTTCAATAACTTAGGTTTATACTGATGCTAACCTAAAAGTCTTCAGAATTGATAAATTGATTTCCTGGTCAGTTCTTACTTGCTCTATCCTAAGGGGATAAATGTGATTAAAAATATCATAGAGGGCTTCCCTGGTGGCGCAGTGGTTGAGAGTCCGCCTGCCGATTCAGGGGACATGGGCTCGTGTCCTGGTCCGGGAAGATCCCACATGCCGTGGAGCAGCTGGGCCCGTGAGCCATGGCCGCTGAGCCTGAGTGTTCGGAGCCTGTGCTCCACAACGGCAGAGGCCACAACAGTGAGAGAGGCCCAAGTACTGAAAAAAAAAATAAAAATAAAAAATCATAGAGTCCAAATGCTAAAAAAGAGAGTTAAGAATACTTCCATACGGCCTCCTTGTCTTTTGTAACACTTTATTACACTTTCTTAAGTCACCACTTTTCTACAAATAAAAGACATTTTTCCTTTTTTTACCTTATTATTAAATATTGTACTTTAGAGTGCAATATCTAAAAGTGAAATAATATCCCTACTGACTTTTCTCCATAAAATTCTATTTTATCACACTTAAAAGTCATTTTTAAACTGATGAGACATTACTTAAGCTTCAGATGCTTAAGTTAATGTACATATTAATATATGGAATTTAAAAGCAAGTCACGTCAAAATTCTTTAGAAATATCCATTCTTGTAGGATTTTGAATTAAAATACATGAAGCACTCCCAAATTAAATTAATAGTAAAAATTAATGTTGATTTTTTTTAATTCAAAAACTATATTCATCAGAATGATAGAAAAAATGAAAAATAATCTTTCTATTAAAAATTAGGTTTACAGGAGTTGATAAGCAAGAGGCAAATCCTATCAATCAATTAAAAATAATCTTCATGAATCATAGCTAGGTTATTTTTTATCTAGAAATTTCTTATATATATGATCTCCTTCATAGCTTGATTTAAAAAATATGCATCATGTTCACCTTTTTTCCCAATGCCTGAAGACAATGATATACAAACATCATGTTATCTGTAGACTAATCTTTCTATGTTGAATTGCAAACTATCACGGATTTTCATTAAGCATAGGAAAATTCAAAATAAGATACATAATGATCTAAAATACTGCATTTTTTGTACAAAAAATATGTTTATCGGATCAACATCAAACTCCCTTTAGGAGGGCAAGTGTTTCCAGCCCTCCTAAACTTCCTAAGAATAGTTGAATCACAGTGGTATGACCACATTCTCAGGCACATCTGGTTATACACTGAGCAATGGCTCAGGTCTGGTGGGGACAAACAGCCTTGCCAAGCTTCAGGGTAGTTAGTGATTGTTAACAGAATTAAATAATCTTCAGATGTAAAAGTGTTCTGTATCAGAAAAATTATTTAGTACTAACTCTCATTGGAAGGCCAATGTATGCAGTAACTATAACCAGTGAGTTAAAGCTGTTCATGCCCTCTCACAGAAGTGCATCCTTTAAATCTTCTTTATAATTTCTATGTTGTGTGCCAGGATTCCAATCTCATATCCACCATTCTAGTTATATAAATGTTAATTTTGGACAGATTTCATTTCTTCATGAAAATAATTAATGTGAATTATTTCTTTGCTACTATGGTTTGTATTCCATTGCTCTGTTTTAATCCAAGCAAAATCCATGTGTTGAAAGCAACAAAGGCAATTAATATGTGGCATTTTGTGCATTTAGTTAGGAAAATGTGCATACATTTCTTATTTCTGATCTCATTATTTTTCATTTGCAATATATCTATACTAAGTAAATATTTCTTACCTGCCTATAACATTTGAAATCATCACCTCCCAACCTGCCTGTCTCATACTTTCCTATCCTCATTCTAAGAGAACTAATATGCATGTAATATAAACAAGATGTTGAAAGTAGGGTATGAACTGACTAGGAGTATTCCAAGATTATGATCAATTCCTTATCAATGTCACTATTTTAAAAATAGTATTCACATATTTTTATAAGAACATAAAAAGTGAAGAGCATAATGCTTAAATCCTAATTAATTACTTTGTTTTTAAAATTATTGTTTTTAAGTTTAATAGGCAGATCAGAACACGTTATTTGATCAGTATATAATAGGACAGATTTAACTACTGAATTAAACATTGCTTTACAGTTGTTTTCCTTTGTATAGGTAGTGTCTGAAATCAGTGTTTGAAAAGTTCAAGGAAGTTGTCTCATTTTACAAGGTATACTTGAAAATATGCTTGTAAATACTTGTGATAAACTTATAAAGGTTGTTTCCCATTTTTGTATTAATGTCAATTATTTTCTAATATTATGATAGTCATTATGAAGAATACAATATAGATTTCTTTTATCCTTTATTATTCCTGTACTTGTCAGTATAGAGTTGTGAATCAGACATGAACTAAGATCTTGAAAAGAATGAAAATATAGTAGGAGAACAACATATTTTAAATATAAACTTTATAAAATCAAACTGGATTACACCCTTTACATCTTCCCTACCCATATTTCCTTCTAAGGAAAACCACTGATTTATTGCATTGATTTTTCCCCACCCTATTTTTCTATAATACATGCCCTGTTTCCTCAATGGCCTGATTTTATACCATTTAACCTAGAACTTCACTTTCATAATCACAGTGATCAGACCAGAAGATATATATATATATTTCTAAGGATGTGTAATCCATGGAAATAGTGACTATGCTGTGCTCAGATAAAAGATATCACCTATGTAGATTTTCTTACTCAGGAATTTGCACTAAGAACCTATGAAACTCACAAAATGTTATAAATCAAGGTTACTTCAATAAAAAATAAATCTAAAAATAAAAAAGGATATATGAAAAATTTCCTTCCAGTGGTGAAGAATCATCTGAAAGGCTATAAGTCAGGATGGAAGAGACAACTGTAGGACACATGTCCCTGGAAGTTAGGAGACTACTTTACTCCCCATTAGGATCCTGAGTGATGCTAGCATTTTGAAGTCAGGGCTGGATAAGTGGGGGTGCATTGGGCAGGGCAGCTACAGAGCAAGAGAAAGTTTTCAGGTATGATTAGTGAAATGACTGGTGCCTAAGTGGACTATAATCCTGGTGAGAATGCTCTAACTCTATGAAGAATTTATACAGTCAAATCTAGTTAAATTTGGTGATCATTAGTCTGTTTCAAAGTCAAACTAAACTGACCAATTGTTCATCATGCCAACTTAAGGTCTCAGAATAAAGAATGTCAGCTCCAGCTATAAGGAGGATGCTATTGAGAAACATTGTTTCATGGAAGAATTCCCCCAGTGTGCAGAATGTGCCATCCAAGAAACTAATTCTACTGTAAAACCAAAAGGAAGAAAAAAGGGAAGGAAAGAAAAAGAGGGAAAGCCTATATAATTAACTGGCCTAGTAGATACTTCATCTTGACAAGTGGTTGCTTTAGTGCCAACCAGAGTGCTAATAAGGCTGTCCTGAATGTCTCTTTGTCTCCTTTCTTGAATGGGAACTGCTAATGCAGTTTTCTTTTCTTTTCCAATTGCTGTATATGTGTGTGGTTTTGGTGTTCACATTTGCTATTTGTTTTACAAACCCCCAACCTAACTAGAAAAGATGACTGAATATGAGTGAACTATTGTAAAAATGGTGAATATGTCTTGAGGATTTGGGAATCTAAGAGACACCTTTCAAACATCTATGTTTCTTTATATCTGGATATAGTCCTGATTTTTTCTTTTTGCAGTGGGGATATGAATGTCTTTGGTGGTATAAAAGATGGTTAGATCAGGTTTAGGAAGTGTATTAGTTACTGGAAAAGACAACATGTGTACAATAATAATTAAAATTTGAAATGTGTTGGACTGATCTCAATCTCATTCATACACCTTCCTAATGGAAACTTTTTGAGCCATTGTCCCTTTTGCCTAGTTTGTCACAATTTTTAATATATGGTCCTACACCAGGGTAGGCAATAAAGAACAATCAATGTGGAGACTACCCTGTGATCTGTGTGGATTCTGTGGCTTGACTTAGAAAAAGACTGGCTGAATCATTCATCATGTCTTTCAAATGTTAAACTAAGAGACAAACATATTATGGCAGTGAATCATGGGAACTATAACAAAGAAACCATGAGGAAGCCTTGGGACAAGGCCATGATGAGCCTGGTGCACATCAGTGTGATATGGAGAGGCGGTTTGGAGTGAGACACAGAAGCTAAAGAGTAAGCTGAGTTATAAAAAGAAAAAAACATTCAGATTATAGCTAGGTCATGCAGGCCATGGGAGAATGAAGAGTTGTAGATTCTGACTGTAGGAAGCACGTCTTTCTTATTTACCATTGCACAGTTCTAATAACACAGCCCATTCCTTGCACTGAAAAAAGCAAACTGAAATAAGTATGTTCAAAACTGATAATATGGTCAACAGGAAGTAGGAAAAAAAAAACAGTGAGGGAGTGATACATAGGATAAGTTGGAAAAGTAAAGACTGTAAAAGGGATATTCAAGGCAAAGATAACAGCCTAAGTAAATTTATATTATATATATTATATATTATAAATATATCATTTATATCTCATAAAAATTATTACATATGGTCTTTCTATAACTCTAATATATTACTTTTTTTTAAACTTAATTCTCTAGAACTGAAAGCATTTTGCAAACCTCATCAAGAAATTTAGGGAATTAAAATAACGTTAGTGTGCCTGAAGCATAAAGTTCTAAATAAAACCAAGTGAGAGATATAGTTGGAGGTAGAAACAGGCCCAGATGATGGAAAGAGTTTTATTTCATTCTATGGAGTTTGTATTTGGTACATAAAGTATGATTACTCATGTTTGATGCAAACAAGTGATCTGCCTAAATCTGCATTGGGGAAGACCCTTTGAAAAGCCTAATAAAGAAACCAGAGAGACCTGTTTGCAATCTGTTATGGTGCTCCAGGTTACACATAAATATGGCAAGAAGAACAGATGCAAAGACCTTAAGAAGTTAGGATTGGAGGACTGGGTAACTGGTTCAATGTAGGGAGTGCAGGAAATAGAGGGTCTAGAATGATACCCAATTTTCTTTGTTGACTGAATGAAGAAGGCTACTATTCTCAAAGGTTGTGAGTAAAAAGAATCCAATTGTGTCAGCAATAACAAGTTCAGGTTTGGCCATGTTCTACCTGGGGGGGGGGGCAATGGACCAGCCTGTGGAATTCAGCTCAGTTATATCAATTAATCTTCTTTTCATTTCCACTTGGATGTTCACAAACATCTTCACCACACCTTATTCAAAGTTAAAATCCTGGCTCTGCTTGTTTATTTTTCGGATACCCCCATATGAATATAATGTTCATGAAAATAGAAATGCATTTGTTGTATTGACCACTATATTATCTACCTAGCATTGCACAAAGCTTAAAATATACATACAGTGTATATTTAAATGATAAATTAATAAAATAGGCAAGTTAAAAGTTATCAGCCTTGAAATGGCAGCTAAAACTCTAGGTATAAATGTGATTACTAAGGACTAGGGAATAGTCTTAAATATGAGGCAAAAGGGACAATACTGTCACACTAACATTATTTTTTTCCCTAGAATACTACACAATGTGAATCATAAAGTTGAGAATTAAGGAATACAGGAGATTGAAAAGACACATCTAATGAGCATCAGACACAGTCTGGATACTTTATATCATATGACATCTCAGATAAGTCACCAAGAAACTTACCATGTTTTCTTTGAATAATTCAGAGAAATTTTATAAATATATATTTTAAGCATGAAGATTTGAATGTGCTATAAGTAAATATAGCACAGTAGAAACATTTCACAAAAAAATACAATGTGCACTGGACCAGATAAAATAGCTATCTCTATTTCAGCAAAATAAATAAAATAATTTATCCTTGAAAAAGGATTTTGAAATAGTCAATAAAACTTTTATCATAATTGATATGTTTATATGCATTGCATAAGCCTGGGTTTGACTAACAATAAAAAAAAAATCTCATAGTTAAAATGTCTCAACAAACATTGTTCCCATGAAATTATAATTGATACTCATGTTAGCATTGCTAGGACATCAATAACAATTCAAGCTGATAGCACTGTTGTCCTTTGTACTCAGTTTTGTACTTGTGATATATTATGCTACCTAGCTGTATATCATATTGTGGTTCAGATATTACCTGTCTGATTACTGTTCTTTACCTAGAATGGAAGGTATTCTCACTTTATCGAAAAGCTTCAGATGCATATTTCAGAGTTAAAAAAAATCCTGCAGGGCAAAATCAGTAATTTTTTGAAATTCTTCATGGTTTATCAGTAAATAAACTGTAAAGTAATTTTTAAAACTAAATATAGTAACATAAAAATAAAATACCATAAGTAAATGAGATTTTGGAGTTTATTTTAATAAAACATTTGTACAATAATGTTCAAGCTCATTTCAGTCTATGTTCCTCAGACCTAGAGGGGAAAAAGACAACAAGTCTTCCTTTACAAAGTTTCCCAATTGTTTAAGTTTAGATAATCATTTTCCTTGAGTTTAAAACTTATTTTCAAAAATAGATAAAATAATTAAATAAAGGAAATAGGATTTGGAGTTTAAGAAACGAGAGATTTCAATTCAGGGGAGGTGATTTTTTTTTGTTCGGTTTAGGTTATTTTTTTTGTGTGTGTATGTGTGTGTGTGTGTGTGTGTTTAAATTAGAAAAACTGAAAATATTATAAATATATCATTTATATCTCATAAAAATTATTATATATGGTCTTTCTATAACTCTAATATATTACTTTTTTTTAAACTTAATTCTCTAGAACTGAAAGCATTTTGCAAACCTCATCAAGGTTTATAGTAGAGGGGAAGAAATATAGAGAGAGAAAGGTGAAATACTAAACACTTCCTGTGCTTAAATGAAGGCAGGTTTGACTTTGTTTTATATATGGGTATCCAAGATCCTTGTCAAACAGAGATTCTTACTGCTAAATAATTTTTAAAAACAGAGATCTAAACTATTTAGAAGGATACTACATACACATTGTAAAAAAGTGGGACACAGACTATCAGACTTTTTATTCTCTACACTTTTTTTTTCTCTGAGAGAGATAGAGAGAGAGAGAGACTTCAGTTTCTTATTTCAAGGACTCAGCACCATGATCCCACCTTTCAGAAGATGCTTTAAATGCCTGTTACCCCAAAGAGGTAAAGCCTCTTATGCCTTCTTTCTGATTCAAACCCATTATAACTATATATTTTACCAACTGGCAGCTCTGTGCTTATCTTGAACTTTAATTTGTTCCTTTTACATTTTTTTCCTTTAGCATTTTTTTTTATGACTTTGTGTTTTGAGTGGGACGGGAGTTCAGGATAATCAAATCATGCCACTGTATTTAGCATGTTACCTGACCAGAATTTTATTCTTATCTTAAAAATATACTTGTTATTGGGACTTCCCTGTGGTCCAGTGGTTAAAACTCCACCTTACAATGCAGGGGGTGTGGGTTTGATTCCTTGTCGGGGAGCTAGGATCCCACATGCCTCACGGCCAAAAATCCAAAACATAAAACAGAAGCAATATTGTAACAAATTCTATAAAGACTTTAAAAATGGTCCACATCAAAAAAACCTTTTTTTAAAAATATACTTACTATTGAATATATTTGTCCACCTATTGAACAAACACCTTTTATGAGAAAATGTGTCTTGTGTTCTTTTATAGAAAAGAGATGTAATTATCTTGCTACTAAGTATCATGAATTAGAAAATATAAGAGCTAAAGCAGCTATAAAGTATAAGATTAATTATGTCAATTTACAGATAAAATGGGACAAAATGTATTGCATTTGGCAACATAATGCCTACAATAGGTATGTAGAATAATTTACTATATAGTATAATTGCCCTAAGTATTACTTTACAATTTTGAAGAAATTACTGGCAGCTAAGACTTATTGGGTCAACTGGGGCATCACTTTGTCATGCAAAACTATTCCTTACAGCATATTTTCCAGGAATCTGTCCAGTTTTAAATGATACAAACTGTATCATTGGTAAATGACTTGAGTCTTGGTAAATGACTTCATAGCTGAGTAAAGCATTTTATAGTGATAATGATGATGTAAATAATAGCTAAAAATGAGCTGATTTTACTTTCCTCTCCCAATGTTGCATAGGTTAGCCCAATAATTGTAACCATTAGCACACAATCAAACATTCTGTTAACATTATATTTGGCCAAGATCTTTAAGGTCATAAGTTCTAACATTTCAATATTTCTTGCATTCTCTAAACATCCCCAGTACAGCCTCAGTTTTAACTCCTTCCAAAAATAATTTTTCCACCCTTACAGGCAGCTCACTGGATTGCATCTACCTGATATTATTGTATTTGTCTTCTTTCTTGCCAGAATCATGCCAAATATTTCTAATTCCTTTTTCCAATTATAATAGTCTTTTACATATTTCCTTCTCCTAGCTAACCTTCTTCCACACCCTCCACCATTTCCTAAAATTTATGGCTCCAATTGCTTGCATCACCATTAAATCAATTCAACTTTCCAGATGACAATAATCTCCACAGAGAATAATGCAACTATTATCTCTCATGTTAAACTCAATCCATGATTGTCCCAACAATTTTTCACTATTAGACACTTAGAATGTTAATTATTTCCTTTTCTAGGTGCCCACAAATCAACCAGCTAATATTATATTAAGCAATCTTAAATATGACCAATATTAGCCTGTCACTGGAGTTTCTAGATTTACTCTTCTTAGGGGAGAAATTCAGTTTATATTTTTGCATCTCCACCATATTCTTAGTTTCACATAATTCCTACCATACAATTGACATTGTCTTAATATTATCTACAAGTTCTTTCAGTGCACTAAGGGGTAAACGGTCTGAGCCATTGGTCTTAGACTAATTTAGAAAGCTTCTTGTTCTTTACACGGTTTTCTCAATTCTTTTTGAATATAATTTTGTTCTTAATAATTATTCTCTATCATTTTTCATATTAATATAATTGACAGAAACAAGAGGGAGGGAAATTAAATGGATTTGAAGACTTTGCTTCTGTATTTTCTATTAACACCTTAGCATCCATTCCAAGCAGCAGGTCTCAGATTGCATTGTTCTTTTTCTCCCCCTCTAAATATTGCCAAAATCTGTTCCTATCCTTTGTGTTTTTGCAAATAGTAGTTTAATCTGGGTTTCCACCCTTTTAATGCCATTCTTAAGGGCTTAAGTTATTCTTATTCATTCTTAATTACACCCTCTGTCCATATTCATTAATTGTTTATATGTATTTTTTCTAGGGCTTTGTGTTAGATGTGATATCTTTTAATCATTCTTCTTTCTTATTTTTCCATTCAAAATTGTATTTTCACAATATTATTTTGAGGAGCTTTACAATTTTTTAAATTATTTTTCTTGTTTTACAAAGTATAGTTGATTTACAATGTTGTGTTACTTTCAGGTGTACAGCAAAGTGAGTCAGTTATATATGAGTATATATATGTGTATATATACACACATATATATATATGTATATATATTCTTTTCAGATTTTTTTCATTATAAGTTATTATAAGATATTGAATATAGTTGCCTTGCTATATCTACTACTTTTTATATCATCTTTTAAATTCAGATTTTAGTTTTATAACTATATTTTCTCTGAAACTTTTGAAATCTTTCTTAAATCTAGGATATATGCTGGACTTCTAATAGTTATTTTTTCCCCCTTGGTTATCATTAATGTTAATTCATTGTAGATTTATTCTCCCATTTCTTATTAAGAACTGGTTTTTAATTGACAGTGAATATGTATAGTAATTACCCTCTTTGGTTTTTCAACTTTCCAGAAAACAAAATTTTCCACAAGTCAAGAATGTAAAACCCCTGCTACAGAGCATCCATTCATAGAGCTACATCTGAGTCTCTTAAATTTGGTATGTTTTTGGAATTGATGCATAAACAGATGCCAAAGCATTGTAAACTTATCTTTTGTGCTTGGAGCCCTGTTTTCTCACTATGAGGTGTAAAGTTGTGGATTTCATTTCATTTATCTTGCTTGGGGATTCATCTTTCCTGAGTAGTCATATCTTTTATAAATTTGGAACTTTTTTTTTTGTTATTTTCTCTTAGAACATTGTTCTTCTCTCTCTTATTCACTGTTAAGGACTCCAGTAGGTTAGAAGTTTTTATCACCTTTTCTTTTAACATCTTGTTTATTTATTTTTCTTTTTTCTTTATTTTCTTTCTGCCAAGTTCTGGATAATAATTTTAGCTTTATCTCTCTGTTGACAAATATGTTCTTTAGTTCTATGTAATTTATCTTTTAACCCATCCATTGTTGCTGGGAAAATGAGAATAACAAAGAGATCCAAGAACACAATGAAGCAAACTGAAAGAAAATACTACAAATTTACTTTGACTATGAGTTTGAACACACATTGTTTGGACATCCAATGAAGATTTTCATCAAGCATTTGGAAATATGGGACTATAAAACAGAAGTCAAACAAAAAGCATAGAAGGGGAATTTGTGGATTTCAAGTGTCATACAATGTCAGTATAATTTATAACATTATTGACTCCTGGTTTGTGCTTGCTTTCAGCGTAATAAAAACTAGTTTAATAGTTTACAGTAATGGTAATTTAATAGCAGCAATGATAATTTAAGGTAATATTGGAAAAACTTTATCATAGTGAAGGATTACAGGCTGACCTATTTGAGAATAATTTTAGAAGCATCGCTTAAAAAATTGGGGGGTTGTAAATAGTGAGGTCTCTATGATTAACTCCACAGGGGGCGCTATTTATTAGAACACAATGTTATTCATCAACTCTGTGGCCATGGACATCAAGATCTGCTAGGTAGCTTATAAAAAAAATTATAATCTCTGACTTGTGTTTTGTTTTTATTTCCAAAACTTTACTCTCTTATAACTGTGCATTAGAGTTAAAATATATTTTATGCTGACTTTAACATTGGTCTTCATTTAGTAAATACATATCTATTTATTTTTCAAAATATAATGACTGAATCATGTTTTATTAATTATTACTTGGGATCTACTGTGAGACATCAACAAACCAAGAACTGACTTAAGGAAAATAAGTTTGTGTCACAC
The DNA here is from genome assembly GCF_964270905.1 of Leucopleurus acutus. Taxonomy (NCBI): domain Eukaryota; kingdom Metazoa; phylum Chordata; class Mammalia; order Artiodactyla; family Delphinidae; genus Leucopleurus; species Leucopleurus acutus. Next base: position 20,324,994 of record NC_139147.1, on the reverse strand, counting down.
AGATTTCATCAGAGGAGTGAGTGAAATTCCATTTAGGAAATTAACCAGTTCTCTGGTCTGCAGGGTTGAATAGACCAGTACAGAAACATATAAAGAAAGGGCAATCAATGAGAAATTTGGTAATTTTGTTACCAAACACAGAAAAAAATAAGATTCACATGGGCTAATGCTTTCAGAAGTCATCTGTGGTAGATTATATTATTGTTGAGCAAATATCTACTGTCCTTTTCCTTCCTGCATGGAAGAAGTATTCTTCCCTACCCCACTGATAGTGGACTTAGTTTCTTTTGTTCCTACCATCTGTCTTGAAAAGAGCATGCCTTTGGCAGCCACTGTCCTGTCAGATTGAATCCTGACTTAGAAAACTGGTAGGACAAAGCTAAATCCACCCAACAGCTTGAACCAGAATTACTAGAGCTATCTGCATATTCAACACTGGGAAAAAATGGTAATTATTATAAATCACTGAGATTATAGCTTATTTTTATGTAGCATTATTGCAGGTAAGGGTAATGAAAACAATAACCAAAATTGTGACTAATACACCAGGAGAGATAACTTCTTAACTGAAAGAATTGAAATATTCTGGTCATATTGGCAATGGTGCACTTTTTGCAGAGATATTGATAAGTACATTAATAACATTAAATAGTGAATACTTTTCTTTGTTCTGACTACACAGTCTTTAAAGAACCTACTAAAGTGACTGGATTATTCATGTGATTTGAGAAAAATTATGCATTTTTATGCTAACATAAAACTTACTTTGTTAAATGTAACTTTACTTTTTCGTTTGAAATGAATAAAATTTTGTCAGTCTCATATTCTTGATAAATTGTTTTGCTCAGATTTTGATGTGGATTTATTCTATTTGAAAATCTTATCTGGTGTTTGAGTTGGCAAGGCAAGATTTGAGAAAGTGGTAAATTCTCTAAGGTAACTAATGATCAACTGTAGATGTTTTTAGTGTTGTCTATGAGCCAAGGGGAAATAGCTCATTTTTCTATGCCATAGAAATGTGAGTTATAAATAACAGCTCTGTAAATAAAGGAAAGCCTGATATCTCAGTCAAGTGTTAAGTGCAATGTTTATGTTATTACTACTGTTTTCCATTTTCATATCTATAAAACTTTTTTATTGAGGTTTTCATGGAAGATGGAGAGATTCTTGTGATTCATTAAGAAAGTTCATGTTTCTTAATCTGTGCCAGGAATTCTATTAAAAAAAGAGTGTATTGACAGTTTTGCCAAATATTTGGTTAAAAGGAAATATCTCTACAGATAACAATTTGCGATCCTGCTGAGTTTAAGCTCTCTTTTCAAGATAATATACATTATTTTGCAATCAGATAAAGCTTTCCATTTTTGTTTTTCTTTTTATGAGACATAGGGAAGGCAAGGGTTTGCAGAAACTAACAGAGATCTTAGATAAAAAAAGTGTCTTTAACTGAGAGAGGAATTTAATATCTTTTTGCTCTATATCAGTTATTCAATTGCCCAAAGAAAAGACAGATCTAAGAAAGAAATCAGTTATAAGGAATCATAAAAGACAGAGAAAAAAAGACTTGAATGCAAGTGAAGGAAGAATGACAGTGAAAACAAGAATAGGGATTCAGAGATGTGCTTGAAATGAATCATGTGCAGACTATTCAAAAACTGCCTGGAAGGAGTCATATGGTCACCACCCAATAAAATAAATGAACACAAACTTAATTACAGCAGATGAATAATAAATCAGAGCACTACTCTAAACACTTCTCATAGACTGTCTCACTGAATCTCACAAAAACCTTATGAGGATGATATTTTTATATCTATTTTACAATAAGGAAGTTGAAACCCAGAGTGATCAACAATCTTGTTCAAGACTGTATTGTCATCAGGTGTCAGAACCCAGATTTAAATGTGATGTGTCTGATTGTGGAATCTGCAGTCCTAGATTATAACTTGGAGGTAGAAAACATACCTAGACATGCTAGTGCTGGAAGGCTGGACCCAGCTGTAAATGTTGGAATTGAGTGTATTTTGTCATGATTATAACATAAATTTAAATAGCATTCTAAGGTTCTAAATGCACCAAGTTCATCATTTAGAATTGAGATAATACTTATTGGAATAATTGTGATATTTTCTTTTCTCCTCATGGATTTTCTCTTATCCTTGCAAGCTAATGTTAAGTAAAAATAAATCATGCCAAGACAGTTAAGCATGACCAAATTACAGCTTAACTCATTTATTATGTTTCATATTTTTCCAGAAGCTCTCAGAGTTTCCTAGGAATAGTTTGTAATTATTTAGGTCACCAATTTCTTTTTCTGTTTACAAATAAAGAATTGAAGTCAATACTTAATTCTTCATAACTGTAATACTGAGCCAGGTGATCAATCATACAAAAGAAGAGCAGCATTTATTATCGGTTCTGTTTCTGCTAGAGAAGAATTTTGTCACTTAATCCCCAGCTGAGCTTATCATAGAAAAAACACAACAATGATTTGGCTATTATTCCAATAGGAGAGTCTTCATGATTCAAATAATTTGCAAAATGTAATAAAGCACTTGAAACATGCTAAGAAATTGGTTAGCACTTTCTGTTTTGGTTTTCCAAATTCATCTTCAGAAGGTTTTTTGGCCTGAGGTGTGTCAGACATGTACAGTACTTATACAACCAATGCTGCATCTAGCCTGAGACATGTGAGTAATTAGAGGAACATAACGTGTAACTTTTGATTTTTTTGTTCTTCAAAGTAAAACTTAACTATTGCTCTTGATTTGTCACACATTGGAAATCACAGTGACTTCCATCCACATATAAGTGAAATCATATAGTCTGACTTATTTCACTTAGCATTATGCCCTCAGGGTCTATCCATATTGTTGCAAATGGCAAGATTTCATTATTTTTAATGACTGGATAATATTCCATTGTATATATGTACCACATTTTCTTTATCCCTTCACCCCCTGATGGACAGTTATGTTGTTTCCATGTCATGACTGCTATAGATAATGTTGTAATGAACATGGGAATGTGATTACCTTTTCCAGTTAGTGTTTTTTGTTTCCTTGGATAAATACCCAGAAGTGGAATTGCTGGATCATATGGTAGTTCTATTTTTAATTTTTTGAGGCACCTCCATACTGTTTTCTATAGTAGCTGCACCAATTTACATTCCCAAAAACTGTGTACAAGGATTCCCTTTTCTCTACATTCTTCCCAACACTAGCTATTTCTTATCATTTGGTAATAACCATTCAAACGGGTGTGAGGTAATGTCTCATTGTGGTTTTGATTTGTATTTTCCTGATGATTAATGATGTTGAGCACCTTTTCATGTACCTGTTGGCCACCTGAATGCCTTCTTTGGAAAAATGTCTATTTAGATGCTATTCCCATTTAAAAAATCAAATTGTTTATTTTTGTTATTGAGTTGTATGATTTTTTTGTGTATTTTGGATACTTGCCCCTTTTCAGATATGTGATTTGCAAATATTTTCTCCCATTCCATAGGTTACTTTTCATTATGTTGATGATTTCCTTGGTTATACAGAAGCTTTTTATTGTGATGTATTCACTAGTGTGTTTCTTTTTAAAAATTAAAAAAACACATTTTCTAGTATTGTTATTGAATACATAATATGTCATTCATGTTATGAGTTTAAAAGAGGTTGTTAATGACCATTCTTTAATTTTTTTTTTATGTTATAGGAATACTTAACATGAGATCTACCCTCAACAAAATGTTAAGTGTACAATATATTATTATTGATGTTGGTATATTTTTTAAACATCTTATCTCAAACAAATAATAAAAAAAAATATCAATGCATCATTAATAATGTACAAAATCCCAATATATGTAATCAATGCATGTTGAGACTTTGTGTATCAAATATACTCACTGATTTAGTTTATCTGAATAAAACAATATAACATAAACTGTTATAGTTTCCTTTTCTTCTAATCTATGAAATTGGAGAAATTGATGGCCTCAAGGTTTTTTGTAAGGATCAAACCAGCAAATATTCTTATAACAGGATGTTAGAACATTTGTAATTGCTGTTTTGGTGGAGCCAGAAGCTAGAACCAAAACTTTGCTATTAGATTATCTGCTGCTTCTCTCCAGACTCCCGTAACTCACACGTGTGCAGGACTAAGCCATGCATGTGTAGCCATGATCTGGCCTGTGTTACTTTTCCGAACTCTTATCGTATTTCTATCTCTTTTACTTCACTCATTGACAGGCTTTTCCACTGTTCCTTGAACAAGCTAGTTATGAGTTTAGCTTAGGGCCCTTTGCAAATACTGTTCACTTTATCTGGAATGCTCTTCTCCCAACATAGTCTCAAGACTGGCTCCCTTTCTCTACTCAAAAGGCTCCTTTTCATTGAGGTCTTTCCTAGATACCTCACCTAAAAATTATCCATATGCTTTCACACACATACACATGCACTTTACATTCTCTTCAGTTTTAATTTTTCTACTGAGCGCTTATCACCTACTAACAATATATACCTCAGAGTACTCTAGAGCAAAAGAACCAATAGGAACTATATATATATATATATATATATATATATAACATTATTCTCTATATCCTCTTAATATATATTATGAGATTTATTTTAAGGAATTGTCTCACGTGGTTGTGGGGAAATGGTAAGTCTGAAATTGACAGGGCAGGCTGCCAGTCTGAAAAGTGCCACAGGACTTGATGTCATAGTCCTGAGTCTGAAACTTAGTAAGGGTCAGGTCACAAGGCTGGAAATTCAGGCAGGATTTCTAGGTTACAATCTTGAGGTAATCAACTGACTGGACAAGGCCCATGTAATTTCCTTAAAGTCAACTGATGTCATATCTACTAAACACCTCCCCAAAAAATTTAGATGAACGTTTGACCAAACAATGGGCACCATAGCTTAGCCAAGTTGTCACATAAAATTTTACTATCATACATAGTGTATATCATTTTTTTAAAAGTCTGACCTATTTTCTGCCTCTCCCAATAAAACTTAATCTCCATGAGAACAGAGGTTGATGTCTGTTCCTTTACTTAAGTTTCCCCACTGCCCAGAGCAGTTCTTGGGAACTCAGTATTTGTTGATTTAATGAATGAACTTATATTGGATTGTTGAGGAATGTTTAGATTGGGGAATACTTACCTACCCCATCACCCATCAAATTTGTATGAGGTTCAGGAGAACAGATATACAGGGAAGTGTTCTTTGGGGGAGAGAGTTTTTAATGTGCTATGCAAGTTGACTCCATTGGAAGAGTCAAGCAGCCCATTTGGGAGAGATGATTGTGAGAAACAGCCATGAAAAAACTCAAAGAAATGTCAATAAGAGGATCTGAGGGGAGGGAAAATCTTTAAAAAAGCAAAAAAACGATCCTTGAAAGTGCCCATAGGAAAAAAAAAAAGAAGCTCTAACCACCCACGATGCCTTGATACCAGACCCCAAAAAAACTTGCAAGCAAGAAAATCTCCTTCCCATGAGTCACATTTTCCCTGGCTCAAATGTTGGAGGGGTAGAGAAACTCAGAAATATATGAAGAGTGAAAGTAAAGCTAGGATGGAGATCAGAAACTGACCATAGCCACTTTGTCACTCTTCATGCCTAGGCCTGAAACAGTACTTAGCTGGAAAAGTAAAGAAGTTTTAATTTTAGTCAATTTTATTTTACACTGGAATTTTAATTATTGACATGGACTATTTATGCTTAAAATACCTAGAGGATTTTTTTTTTCCAAGAGTGATTGAGACTGCTATTAGGCCAGCTCAATTGTTCATCTAATGGCTTGGTAGAAATAATGATCTTCAGATTAGCTTTAAAGGGCTAGTGAGAAAAATAATGCTTACATTCTCTTGAATTTAGTCCATTTAGAAGAATACAATATGTAAAACAGTCTTAGTATTGTGTAGTATTAGACAGATAGGAAGAATTTAGTAAATAATAACTATCTTTATCTATACTGTTAGGAATGGATGTTGACTTTTATTTGCTGTTTAACATTCTAGAAAATGATAGTTACTGAAAACAAAGAAGTTAGACAGAAAGCACATACCCATTAAACCTGTCTTTATAGATTTATATCCATCATCTCTAACCCATAACAGATGCTCCGTTGTTATTGCTTGAAAGGGTTCTAATAAGAGTAGGAATGATTAGCTTTCAAAATGAATGAAAAAACATAGCATTGTAGGAACTTAAAATCAAACACATCAGCATTGACTAGAATGTGAGAGAGGATTCATGGGGTAGGTGAAGCAGCTGGCCATTGGAAGATCTAGAAGCTATGGATAGAAGGAGACAGCTTTGGTGGAGCTGAGTGAAGTTGGGGGCAGCAGGGCAGTTAACTGGAAAAAACACTGACACCAAAGTGGTACTATTTTTTGTGGGAGACTGAGAACTTTGATATATATTTACTCTGAATTTCTGGTGGTTCTATTAGCCTGCTTGGTGAGCAGGACCCGTGTGTGTTTATGATGGCCACTTTTTTTTTTTAATACAGTGTAATATTCTATGTCCAATAATGTCCCTGGTCTGGTGGTCATAGTCCATTTTTATTATTAATTGGTCTGAATTTTAGCTGTGTAGCAAATAGATATGTCCGAGAGTAAGACTGCTGATGTGTAAAGAAAGTAATTTAATTTTAATTTTAACATCAGATATCTTTAAGTTGTTTAGAAAGTAAAGATGGCTCAACTTAAAACACTTCAAATGTAAAAGGAGTTTCTGTATTAAAACTACAGAAAGAACATTTACATGTCATTAACCTGGAAACTGGGGGGAAAAAAGCTAAGGACCAGCTTTTGACCACTACAAAATTAATTTAACTACCAAGACTATTTCTTTGCCTTTTTTGTGTGCTTTTTAAATACAACTATAAGCAATATGTGATGGTGTATATACCCTTAACAGATGCATATAATAGATCTCAGTCATTTTACTCAAGAAAACTGTAACATGCAATAGAGATCCCTGTTATAAGACATGAGTCAAATAAGCACATTCATTAAAAATCAAAAGTTCTTGTTTTACATTATATATTTATATTTTATGTTTCCAGTTTTAAAAGTTCCATTTATAAATACTAATTATTAGAGAATGTCTGTAGCAGATCCAGAGAAACTAGAACTATTTTTCTGACTCCCTGAGAATTTCCTTCCCCAAAACTTACATAAAATTGGTAATGTAAATTGGAATAAGTTGAACAAATATATGTGTTTATGGAAAAATATTTTTAGACTCTTACTTTTCACGATAAGTTGCTAAATATGTATTATATATTAAAAAATCCCTCCCCTTCCCTTCCTCTCCTTCATCTTCTTTTCTTCTTTTTTTTTCTCCTCCCTGTCTCTCTCTTGCTCTCTCTCTCTTTCCTCTAGGGTGAAATTAACTTTCATACAGCTTTCTAGCAGATATCCCTAATGATATTGTTGATTAAAACATATTTGCAAGTCCATGACTAACTCAATCACTGGAAAAGGCTAATGAACCCTAATAATTGCTTTAAATTTATAAGATTTGATAACTGGAGTTGAGGATAAGATGACCTTACTTAAGTCCAATGGTGAAGGGGTAAACACCTGCACAAAATTTGGGTTCTGCCAGAAGTGAAGAAAAGGGAATAAATAACTCATGGATATGTTATCAAAATTTCTGCTAGTATTTATTAAGCATTTTGCCAAACATTCTTTAGGGTTGTATACTATTTTCTTGTGGAGATGTGTGATGCATTTAGAATAGAATGGTTGTCTAAATTTACCCATAGTCATAATGTCATATAATTCCTTCTATTTATATCAATAAATGTTTCTGTTTAAAGCTTCCTCCTACCCACAAAAAAGAATAGAATAGCTTCCTGCTTTTTTTTTTTTGACTGGTTAAGACAAATATGCTTAGACTATGAGTTGGACTTTAAACATTTTTCTCTATTCCTTCTGTTCATTTGATGATATAAAAAATAAGTATACAAAGTTTTACCCAATATGAGCAATATTCTTCTCACTGATCAAATAAGAGAATAGTCACTAGTTTGGGAGTTTTAGAGTGCCCTTAATATTTAAATTTGTATTTTATTTTGTTTTTTCCTTTTTTACTTTAATAGACTAAGTTTAGGGTTTTTATTTTAACATCACCTAATTACTGTGCAAATAAGATAAACCCTGGGAAAAATGATAAATTACTCAAGATAAAGTAATCAGGTTCTATGTTTTTAATATATTTTTACTCTCCCCTATGTATCTGCATGCATTTCACACTGCTCCAAGAAAACATGCTAGAAATATGAAAGCAAAAAACGTCAGGGTGTGATATCTTCTCAGTTGGTATCTGTGACTGATGTAATATTTACTTAGATGAAAACAAGTTTGTTCCTACTCATGAACCAAGGTGATTGAAACAGGAAACAGAAGTCTTTTAAAGGTGATAAACAGTCCTGTCATCCAAAAAGCACACTTAAAAATCTATGTTTAGTTTAATGCATACTGTTAAGCCACTTCAATTATGGGTCTTATGTTAAGACCCATGAGATTATGGGTCTTAACATACATTTTTCCCTTAAAATTGATACATTTTTCATGGTAATGATAAGTAAATCCACATACTCATATTATGACAGGTTGGCACAGGAAATCACTGAATTCGTTCAATCCCCTTGGAATTGTATCCATCTAGGAACAAGAAAAAGCTACAAAACAGTGCCTTAAACATGTTGTAACTGTACTGTTTCCTCAAGTACAGGAAAGTTAGAGTAGAGAGTTCAGGATTAGACCACAGGGTCACAGTGCCATCAAGTGACACTAGCTCCTTAACACATTTCCTGTCCTTGATTCTGGTGTACGTCTCATTTCTATGTTCTCCAGATGGCTGCCAGAACTCCAGGCATCACATCAGTGTTTCAGCTATAAAGAAAGAAAAGAGCAAAAAGGAAGCATGCCCATGAGCCCCCGGAAGTTCCCTTGGGACTTCCACCTTTATCTCATTGGCCAAAATGTGTTACATGACAAGAAGTGGGAAAACAATTTTTTATCATTTTTTTTTAAAAACTTGCCTCATTAACACTACAAATAACATCAGACTTCAGTGGTAAGAAAGAAGAGAGGATATTAGCTGGGCACTTAGCAGTCTTGCCACATTTATTAGTGTGAGAGAATCTTGTTTTGAAACCAGTTTAGTTCTCATAAAGAAAGAATAGCATAACTGAATTAGATGAAGTTCGAAACTGAGTGTATATTTTTAAGTGGAAGATGGCCTGGATAGGGCTGAAAAGATTAAGTAGTATGTTGAATCTTCCTTTTATGTCTCCCAAAATCATATCCATCTTCACAGGTTTCAATACTTTTATTCTGAAAATACTCAAGGTACATAACTGTAACCCTCTCTTTTTCATTCACTATTCAGAGAAAGTGGATATCTGATGCCCAGATGCTATCTGTGCAATATACCACATGTCCAAAACTGGACTTCTGCATCTGTTTCCAACTTCTCTATTCCTCCCAATTGCAGGACCATTCTCTGTCACTTAGAACCACACATTTAGTGTTGGCTCAACTTTCTTTTTTGCCTCTCATATCCAATTATTTTCTAACTCCTGTGGTTTCTACCTCTAAAATTCGTACTGTAGTTCACATTTCCATCCTTTTTTTTTTTTTTGAATTTTATCTTAGTTTTAAACAGCAGGTTCTTATTAGCTATCTATTTTATACATATTAGTGTATATAAGTCAATCCCAATCTCCCAATTCATCCCACCACCCACGCCACCTCCCCTCCCCCATTTTCCCCCCTTGGTGTCCATACCTTTGTTCTCTACATCTGTGTCTCTATTTTTGCCTTGCAAACGGGTTCATCTATATCATTTTTCTAGATTCCACATATATGCGGTAAAATAAGAGATTTGTTTTTCTCTTTCTGACTTACTTCACTCTGTATAACAGTCTCTAGGTCCATCCATGTCTCTACACATACACAATTTCTTCCTTTTTATGGCTGAGTAATATTCCATTGTATATATGTACCACATCTTTATCCATCCACCTGTCGAAGGGCATTTAGGTTGCTTCCATGACCTGGTTATTGTAAATAGCGCTGCAATGAACATTGGGGTGCATGACTCTTTTTGAATTATGGTTTTCTCAGGCTATATGCCCAGTAGTGGGATTGCTGGGTCATATGGCAATTCTATTTTTAGTTTTTTGAGGAACCTCCATACTGTTCTCCATAGTGGCTGTATCAATTTACATTCCCACCAACAGTGCAAGAGGGGTCCCTTTTCTCCACACCCTCTCCAGAATTTGTTGTTTGTAGATTTTCTGATGGTGCCCATTCTAACCGGTGTGAGGTGATACCTCATTGTAGTTTTTATTTGCATTTCTCTAATAATTAGTGATGTTGAGCAGCTTTTCATGTGCCTCTTGGCCATCTGTACGTCTTCTTTGGAGAAATGTCTATTTAGGTCTTCTAACCATTTTTTGAATGGATTGTTTGTTTTTTTTTAATATTGAGCTGCATGAGATGTTTATATATTTTGGAGATTAATCCTTTGTCCATTGATTCGTTTGCAAATATTTTCTCCCATTCTGAGGGTTGTCTTTTCATCTTGTTTATGGTTTCCTTTGCTGTGCAAAAGCTTTTAAGTTTCATTAGGTCCCATTTGTTTATTTTTGTTTTTATTTCCCATATTTCTATTCTTATGCCACTATCCTCCTGATTGAGATTCTGCAACGTTCAGTACTCAACCAGTTATTTTCCAAATTTGGTGACAATCATTTCACTTTCTTAATAAAAACCTGGAAATAATTACAATTCCTACTACAATGCAAAGTCCTCACGCTAGCTTTCAAGCCTCCCAATAGCATCACTATTTTCCAGCCTTAATGTGTATGGTTCCTCTATGCTGACCTTTATTACAGCAAAACTTGATTTTTTTCATACATTGTTTGTTTTGCCAATATCTGAACTTTTGCTCACACTATACTTGTCTGCCTAGTGAACTCTAGCTATTTTCTTTCTACCTGTTGACATTTTAGTCATTCCTCAAGTTCAAACTCAATACTGCTCTCTCTATTAAAGGTCTTGATTTATCCAAGCAACTCTGGTTTCTCCCTTCTTTTGACCTCAATACATTTTATTTTTTTTAAAAGATTCAACTTACTTGACTTTTAATAGAAGTGATTAGATATTCTTATATTCCCTGAACTAGGTTGCTTTTCTCAAGGTGTAAGGATAATTATATAGTCCTCTTCTGCTCAGCACAATATGGAAATGACGTCTACCTATATGCCCAGAATTGTGGACATTTTGGTAATTTTTGGTATTGTGTATCAGAACCAAATAGCTCCCAGGTTCCTTATCAGAGTCTAACTTCTGGTTACCACTCAGTAGTAGCCAGAGTGAAGAATGACTTCTGCAAATAAGATCAGACAGAAAAGATAGCATTAAGACCTGGTCCTCTAAAGCTGTAAGTGGTACCAAAATCAAAATTATTTTTAACTTATTCTAAGTATTAAATTAGATAACAGCTATGAAATTACTACAGGAATATTAATGTGCTTTTAAAAAAACTTACTTCTAGTTGTAAAAATAGGCAAAATTTTGTTGCTAGGACCCTGAAATAACATTTGCTGATAAAGGGAAACACAGAATTAAAAAAAAATCTCATATATATATATGTAAGAGCAGTCATTATTTATTTATTTTTTTTGCTTGTAACTGGGTGGAGAAACCAAGATATCCATGTTTTGTTGTTGTTGTTTTAATTACCCTTTGAAGACAATGGGGAAATAGATTAAGTGCCCATTAGAAAGCACAGAACTGGCTTGAGTGATTGTAATCTTCACCAGCCATTGAGGAATAAATGTTGATAGACAACATTTGAAACAAAAAAGAAGGTATTTTCTATACATTTCACCAATATCACTAACTTATAACCCTCCACACCCCCCAAAAGGACAGAATAATTTCACTTATTATATATGTGCATAGGCCATAATTTAAATAATTCCTGCTTAATGCAAGACATTGCTTGTCTTATCTACCTAGTAATTAAATTGCTATTAAGCCTTTATTATCAAAGCCATTTGGGAGTACAGTCTTCTGTTACAGTTAGTGATTTAGACACTTAAACTCCAGACTCATATATCCAACTCCTACTCAACCTTTCTATTTGCACTATAGCCACTCTTAACTTAGCATGTTCCAAAGTTAACGTGACATCATAATCTTCTACCTTGTCTTCCCATCTCGGTTAATGACAAGTTCACCCTTCCAGAAGCTCAAGGTCAACATCATTTGACTCTTTTCTTACTCTCACACTTCACATTAATTTTTTAGCAAATTGTATTTTCTTTATCTTTAACAGTTGTCCTGAATCTGGTCATTTGTTTCCATTTTTTCTACTATCTCTAGTCCAAAACACGTTTCCCTCTTCCCTGGATTATTTAAACATCCTTCTAGTTGGTTTTACTCATTTTTCATTTACTGTAATCCAAGTTATTCTCAAAATAGAAGTCAGAATGATACTTTTAAAATAATAGATCATGTTCCTTTCCTGTTAAAAGCCCTCTAGTGGATCCCTAGCCATGCAGAATAACAGCAAAATTCTACATATAGACCTAATCCAGCCCTACCTGTTCTAATGCCCATGTACCTCTTTAACTTTTCCTACTCTTCCTGTACACTCACTCCATCCCAAGGACTGGCTTTGATTTCCTGGATCCAGTGGTAACCCAAAACTGCATGTTAGTGTTGATTATTAAATTTTGAGAGAAAGTTCCCTGGTGGCCTAGTGGTTAGGATTCTGGGCTTTCACTGCTGTGGCTTGGGTTCAGTCCTTGGTCAGGGAAATGAGATCCACAAGCAGTGTAGTCAAAAAAAAAAAAAGAAAAAAAGAAAACATTTAGAAAGCCAGTTGTCAAACCCAGTCATTGTTAAAAAATAAATTATATACTAAATGTAAAATAAATTATATTAAAAAATGAGTAAAATATACTTAAAACTCATCAATTACTAATCATTTTACTACATTTTACTATGATCTCTATTCTGCAGGTTATTTACATATATCATACCTCTGTCCAGATCTATTATATATGTATGATAGAGAGATTATATAATGATGTCTGAATCCAGTGACTCATGTTGATAAGTTGAAATTGACCATGGTCATAATATTTGTACCATAAGAAATCATGAAATCTATAAGTCAGGAATCTCCTTTTAATATGGTTATTAAACCTTCACCACTGCCTAGAATACACTATTAATTTGCATTTATCTCCCTCTGAAAAGCATTCCTCTAGGATATTTTTATGGATGGCTTCCTAATACACCTCAGAGTTCTTCTCAGATATACTTTTTCAGTGAGACATTCTCCAAGAATCTTATTCTAATCATATCTCATCTCTGATTTTTTTCTCCCTTATTGACTTTATGATGTTCTTATATTTGATATAATTTACTATAAAATATTCCTATGAAGATTTCATGTGAGTCATGAATTCTGGATCTTTTGGCCAATGCTATAGCTCCAACATTTAGAAGAAAGCTTAGCATATATGCTTAAAAGATGTTTAATTGGGATAGAGAGGGTGGGAGGGAGGGAGATGCAAGAGGGAACAGATATGGAGATATGTATATGTATAGCTGATTCACTCTGTTATAAAGCAGAAACTAACAATTGTAAAGCAATTATACTCCAATAAAGATGTTGAAAAACAAATATGTTTAATTTAAAAAATATATTATTTTCTAAAAGTCTACCTTCTGATCTGTTGATTTTTCCTGGAGATGATAATATAATCTGAAAATAATGCCTGCATTAGGGAATAAAATTTTTCAGTGAATTATGATGAAAGGATATGCTATGTCCTTTTGACTCTAAAGAAAAAAAAAGAAATTAATGACAAAAATCTTATATATTTGGAAACCAAATTTCCAATTATTAAATATCCCTACATAAAAATAAATTCCATTATAAATTTTAAAATATTTTGAAAATATACTGATGAGATATGACATGTCAAATGCCTAAGAAATATGTAAAGTAATACACAGGAGGAAGATCTATGGCTTTAAATATTGATTTAGAAATAGCAGAAACTACAAGTAAATAAGATAAGCTTTTATTACAAAAAGTTGAGAATAAAATAAAGAAAATAGTAAAGTTAAGGATAAAAGTAATAAAGGGAGAAAGACAAAATTAGAAATTTGGTTTTAGAATAAAACCAAAATTTGCTCATTTCAAAAATATATGAATAGAAATTTGGCATAAATTAATGAGAAAATAACAGATAATGTGCAATAAACAAAATATAGAATGACAAAGATAACAATAAACACACCAAAATAATATTTTAAATGAAATTAAGTATATATTAATAAAATTGAAAATATAAATATTAGCTTTTTAAATCCAGTATTTAATTTAGGCATGATGCATCATAATCAGATTTTTTCAGAAATCCAGTGTTTGCACAGAATCAATATTTAGGTCAAACTTGTGTTGGTTGAAAATGTCTAAATTATCAGGAGTTTTAGTACATGTAGATTGTCAATCAAGAAAAAATGTGCCTCAAAGGTGAGTTTCTGGAATATTGCATTTATTTTAACTATTTCAGTTTTCTCCCTTCTATGAGTTAGCTAAACATTGACTGATCTTCGTAGTTGTGAGTTGTGGAGGTTAGCAAAGTACACCCACATAAGAACGAACAGAAGGTATTTATTCAAAGCTTACATTAGCAAGGGAGTTATCCATTGACACTTGCACCTGACTGAGATTCAGAGGCAAGCCGGGAAGTGGGAAAGCTTTGTAGAGAGAAAAGGCAAGGCTTCAGCTCTCCTCTAATTGGAGGTTGTTGGGACGAGGAAGTTGCAAGCTGGCTTATAAGAAGCAGGCCATCCTACATGATTGGTCTGGGGAACATATTTGGCCTTCTCCATTTGATCCTGAGTTGGAAGCTGGGCCAAAAAACAGGGAAAGTGGCGGTCATCAATCAATTCTGAGCTTCCTGGGTCGATTGCTTCAAAAGTTGTGCTTTGGCTTCTTGGACTGTTACTATAGAGGTTGTGGGTCGAAGTTCTATTGTGATATGTAGTCTGGCCATTTTTCTGTATCTTTTGTCTCTCAAAGGATACCAGTTTTGAACTGATTTACATCTATTTTAACCAACATCCTCATCAATCAGAACATTATATATCAAGGATACTTAAATGTGAACATTCAAAGTGCCTTAATTAGTTGGATAAAAGTTACAAAATTATATCAGTGTTAATGACAGAAAAACTTTTTATAGAAAAAAAAATGTCATTCAATGAAAACTATGCAGTGACTAGAGGACAGCCCACTCCATGTCACATGATTCTAGTCTTTCATAGTCTTTGAGCCATTTTACAACTGCGCATTGTCTATATTCAGCACTCCCTGCTGGTTTATCTGATTAAAACTTTTTTTTATTGTCTTTGAGCTATTTTACAATTCTGTACAAATATAGCTGTTCTTTCTCATTCTGTCTTGGCCAAGTTACAACGACTTTCTGTTTCCCTCATAAAATGAAGTAAAAAAAGCTTTTATGATTTGTTCATTGTTATATCTGTATGAGAGTCATAATTTTATCTTTTTTCCTGAAAAGCATCTTTTAACACAACCCTTGATCTTATCTGAAGAGTTACTTAGATGGAGTAAGACATATGTAACAAAAAGTGATTTTATATACACTGAGTGTTCACAGTGTCTCAAACGAGTCAGGTCATTTAGAATGAGGACCTGTGGTTGGAAAATACTGACTAATGCCAGTAGTACTTGACTCTACTAATGAAACTCAGTCCCCCTAAAACTGTGTTCCATTACTGTTTATTATTAATTTCTCTATCCAAAACTTCATTCTCTTTCTTGTCTCCTCTGACCTCAATCCTGTACAAACTGAGCACTAATCAACCAGAGTCAGATGACTAAAACTTTTGTTGATAACATTGTTAATGCACTAAAATTGCTACTATAGATATAATTATTAATGTACCAACTCAGGTTGTTTCTTCAGGACAAGAAGAGATAACAGACCCTGGAGCCATGGACCACCTAGCCTAAGAATCATAAACCAGAGACAACCTGAATCCAGAAATTATGATTAAGAAATGTCACAGAACTGTCACAAGACAAAGATTAATCCCAGCCTCTTTGTTTTTCCACTTAAAAAAAAGATTCCAAACTGAAAGACCAAGTTGAAGAGCATCTGAGGCTTGTCTCCTACTCCATTGTTTGGTGCCCTGCAATAAACACTGTGCTTTCCTTCACCACAACCTCTTGTCAGTAGATTTTCTTTGCTGTGTCAGGCGAGCGGACCACAGTTGGGTTCAGTACACTCAAAGCATTGGTTTAAGTTTTATTTATAGATGAGTTTTCCTTAGCTTTAACCTTTGATTTATTTCACAAAATTAAGCCCAGAAACCTAATGTAAAAAAAAATCTGCCCATAATCACAAAGCACACATCACGTCATGACAATGACTATCCATAAATTATTCAAATGATAATTTAATATGCTTCTAAATGGTTTGGCATGAATACTAGAGTAGCTCTATTTACTTTTATTATTTTACAGCTGCACTTCCAGAAATACAGGGGCTATTTCCACAACTAAAAGGCCAAAAGATTTTCAGTGTATAACACTTCATCAAGATGCCTAACCTCCACCAAAACAGTCAATTTATTAAAAAAAGTTATTTCAGAAAATCTTCCCCAACATTGCAATAAAATTTGCAGTAATTGTTGGTAATGATAACTTGTTATTCTTTATTAATAAATCGAAGATTTCCTTACTACCCATTTACTGACTTTGTATCTTTTTCTCATTTTAATATGAGCTTATTATTGTTTGTTATGCTTTTTCTTTGATAAAATGGATGAATTCAATTGAATGAATTGTGATTTCATAAAGAGTTTATCTGCAAAAGTAAGATATTTTTGCACCCTGCTTTGCAGCTCTAAACAAGTAAGGAATTACATACTATGGGGAAAAAAATGGACTCTCTTAAATATTTTTTTTATATTCCTTTTAAATAGGAGAATGTTATATCATCATGAGTCTTTAGTTTTGTAGAGGTTTACTTTATTAGTAATTGAATAAATAAGCAGGAAAAAATAACCCTTGAAATCTGGTCTCAAGAATAAGTCTGAGTGGACTGTCTCTCAAATTAGTAAAAGTTTTATTAAATAGTTGCATAGTTTTTTTCAGTGTCTGTACTTTTGCTATCCTAAGGATATGTGATGTATCCTCTCATTTTATAGATACATACACATAAACAACAACAGCTCAGTCATTCTTTCCTAAATTTATTCATCATTTTGTGAATAAAGGTATATAACAAAGTAGTTAAAATTGAGGTATATAACAAGGTATATAACAAAGTAGTTAAAATTGAGGATGTAGTTAAAATTGAGGATGTTGGTAGAAAAATATATCATTAATAGAATTAGTTAAATAAATTAATGTAATTAAATTAAAATAATATTAATTACATTATTACTTAATTTATAACTATAATTACAACAAATGGTCTACTTTTAAAAATGATTATGATTGCACACTCTGTGACTTTGAGAATTTTAGAAATATATTCTCCCTGTGTGGTCAAAACATGTGAGAGACTAAGTAAACAAAAGGACCATATACAAAAGTAGAACTCTGATCCTCAACATGCAGCAACCAGACTAGGAAAATAACTCATTATCTACAGGAAACCAGCCTTCTATTTATAAGTCAGACTAGTAGTAAATAAGACCACTATCTCTAGTAATAATCCAGGAATCCAAATAAAAACCTCTGTGACACGGGGGCTCAAATTGCCAGGACCTAACTAACACCTGACAGCTTCCTTAGTTTTGTCCCTGTCTCCAACATAAGACTAACCAAGAAAAGACAAATGTGCACCCCAAACCAATTACATAGGATGCCTGTTTCTAGTCAGCCCACCTCCAGCTTCTCCATGCCAACAGCCTCCAATCAGGGTACACCTGCAGCCTTCACTTCTTCCACCATAAACTCCTCTGCTTGTCTTTGAGTCTCTGGCAAAATCAAAATGGTGGTGGCAGACTCCTTTGCTACAGCAAGCTCTGAATAAATAGTCTCTGCTTGGTCTTCATTTATTTCCACATATATTTTAATCTTTCTTGACATTTTCTCCACAATTAAACAATAAACCTATGTATAGGAACAGGGAGGCAGAGATCTACTCTAGACCCTTGCAGAATCTAATGCAACTGAGTTTGCTAAAAGTCTTAAAGTATATTCACACAGAAGAATGAGTTAAAAGGGTAAAATACATGCTAATTATCAAATTATTACCATGTATGAAACACAATTTTAAGTGCTTTATTTTAGCCAAAAATCAACTCTTTGAGAGAGTGCCTCTTATTGTTCTTATTTTAAAGATGAGGGACTTGAGCAATTTGAGAGGTTAAATTACTTAATTAAACTCTGAAATACATCCAAGTTTTAAAGCTATCAGGTAGCAGAGCCAGAATTTAAACCTTGTCAATCTAACTCTGTAGTTTGTACACTTAACCAATGCATTAGACTGAATCTAAAGTTAAGAATTACCCAAAATTCTGTAGTCTATTTGTGAGTTTTTAAACACTTCCACAGAATGTAGAAGCTATGAAGAAGCTACATTGTAGCTATAATATAAGCTCTGTTATTGCTTATTTGCATAACTTTAGTTTGGATTTCACAGAAATTCTAAAATAGTTTTATAAAATAAGCTTTGAATTAACCATTAACTTTCTGTTTACAGAAATTCATAGAAATATGGAACTAGAAATGTGAAGTTTTTTGAATCTCAAAAATATATAGCTACTGGCTTAAAAATTTAAAGTTGAAACAACAGCTGTTTACAAAACAAACATATGCTTACGTTATAGTTTATATTTTCAAACACTTGCTATGAAATATAACTTATACCATAAACTTAATGATGCTATAACAATTAAATATTGTGAAATAAACCTTAGCACTCTATAATTTCTAAAATTACCACACAATTATTTTCTATATATTTATATATGATAATAAGTACCTCCAACTGTCAAAAATTAATTTACAACAACTTTTTTTTTCTTATATCATTCTCCAATCTTGAAGCTCTGAAATCTTTGATAAGAGTCCAGTTTCTTTCCTGCTATTAAAATTCATTTGCAGGTGACCCAGATCCTAGAGTCAGACCTTGAATTAATCAGCTCAAATTTCTGTAACAAAATACCATAAACTAGGTGGCTTAAACAACAGAAGCTTATTTCCTCACAGTTCTGGAGGCTGGAAGTTGGAGATTAGGGTTCCAGTATATTTGGGTTCGGTGAGAGCTCTTTTCCTGGCTTGCAGACTGCCACCTGCTCACTATGTACTTACATGGCAGAAGCAAACTCTGGTATCTCTTCTTATAAGAGCACAAATCTCATGATAGGGGCTCCATCTTTGTGACTTTATCTTACCCTAATTACGTCCCAAAGTCTCCATCTCCAAATACCAGCAGATTGTGAGTTAGGGCTTCAACATATAAATTTTAAGTGGGGAAACAAATATTCAGTCCATAACAGACCTCTAAAGCTTCAGGCTCTCTTTCTGGATTCAAATGCATCTTAAGGTAGGGACTAAGGGATGACTCATAAGTTTCAGGAGTTTAGCTTCTTCAAACCTATTCTCAATTATGTTGAAATCACTACAAAACACATCCAAAATTTGATTGATCCAAGACCTTGTTATTGTCAATCTTCCCCCCTTTTCCCTTGAGGATTCACTCTCATACTACGGAGACTCAACCTAAACTTTTTTCAATTTTCCTTGATGATTTTTATTCTTTTCTTCTGATAACAATATTTTCATACTTAAAGCCATTAACTCTCTATTTCCCCTTTAATTAAACTTTGCAAAGAGACATGATTTTTTTTTTTCTAAATTAAAAACTGCAATGTTAACAATTGTAACTGTTGCATTTTGGGTTTTTTTCAACTTTTTATTTTATATTGGAAAATAGTTGATTAACAATGCTGTGATAGTTTCAGGTGTACAAAAAAGTGATTCACTTATACATACATTATATATATATCTATTCTTTTCCAAATTATTTTCCCATTTAGGTTGTTACATAATATTCAGCAGAATTCCCTGTGTTATACAGTGTCCTTGTTGGTTATCCATTTTATATATAGCAGTTGGTACATGTCAATTTCACACTCCCTAACTATCCCTCCCTCCCACCCTTCCAGAATAGTATGGGATCTTCAGCTTTGCAAACATCATCAGTGGTTTATTATGCTGCAAATGATGAAAGAACAATCAATGAGATTCAGTGTTGCCATTCATACTATTTGACAACAATATGTATTAGAATGATTAAGCTTAGTGAACATTAAAAAATTGTTTTTATACATCTTTATTGGAGTATAATTGCTTCAAAATGCTGTGTTAGTTTCTGTTGTACAACAAAGTGAATCAGCCATATGAATACATATATCCCCATATCCCCTCCCTCTTGAGCCTCCCTCCCAGCCTCCCTATCCCACCCCTCTAGGTCGTCGCAAAGCACCAAGCTGATCTCCTTGTGCTATGCAGCTGCTTCCCACTAGCTATCTATTTTACATTTGGTAGCGTATATATGTCAATGCTAATCGCTCACTTTGTCCCAGCTTACCCTTCCCCCTCCTCATGTCCCCAAGTCCATTCTCTACATCTGCATCTTTATTCCTGTCCTGCCCCTAGGTTCATCACAACCATTTGTTTTTGTTTTTTTTTTAGATTCCATATATATGTGTTAGCATACAGTATTTGTTTTTCTCTTTCTGACATACTTCACTCTGTATGACAGACTCTAGGTCCATCCACCTCATTACAAATAACTCAATTCTGTTCCTTTTCATGGGTAAGTAATATTCTATTGTACATATGTGCCACATCTTCTTTATCCAGTCATATGTTTATGGACATTTAGGTTGTTTCCATGTCCTGGTTATTGTAAATAGTGCTGCAGTGAACATTGTGGTACATGTCTCTTTTTGAATTATGGTTTTCTCAAGGTATATGCCCAGTAGTGGAAAAAAAAAGAGACAACAACAAATGCTGGAGAGGATGTGGTAACTGTTGCATTTTGCATATCAGAAATGGATATGTTCTTCTTCCTAAGACAAACATTGATTACTGAAAGCAAAGTGTTGCTGAAATTGAGTGTGGTTGAAGAAAAAAGTAGGCCCCAATTTTTTTCCCCAATTAAGGCCAATTCATTTTCATTTTGTCTTTTTAAAAATGTGCTTGCAAAATGACAATGAAATGAGAGATTGAAGCAATTATCCACATCATTCAGATCAAATAGGCTCTCATTAAATAAGCACAGTTGCTATGAGTAGAAATGGTAGCTTGAAGGCTATGTCCCTCACATATTACATATGAAAATAGATTGTTTCTTCAGTACATTTATTTTAAAACAGTCTACATCTCATCTAATAGGTGAGTTTGTTTGAAATGTTACATGGTAGCTACAGTCATAAATTACACTTCCTTAGCCATTTAAAATAATTAAAAGCTATTTACACTCATCAAATTCACAAAATTGTAGTAAAATAGGTCCTTAATGTAAATGTTTTATTTGAGGGCCTGACATCCTGGATGGATATCCTGCAGCCTCCTACACCCCTCCTCAAGAATAGGTCAGGAAGAATGACTCACAGGCACCAATGGATGTGAAATAAGTTTTTTGTTCACAGAGTAAATAGCAAAATGATTCCCCAAAAAGAATCCACCAGGTCAAATTCTGAATAAAACAAAAGTTGGGGGTCGGGCAGTTGGCTCTGGCTTTTATTGTGGTTAGATGTTGGAGCCAAGGTGAAGCTTTTCTGGGCCTGGGTTTGAATGATCTGAATTTCCCAAAGGTACAAATGGAGGGAGCTCAGGGGCTTGCGGTAAACTGGCTTATCCAGGTGTGGAGCAAAGGGGAAGGGAGAGGGGTGGAGCTTGAAAGCTGCTAGCAGTCAAGCATCAAAAACAATGTCAGATCCTTTATTATAGAAAGCATTCAGCTGTGGGAGGTTTCTGGAGTATATAGTGATAAATTTATAAATTTTATTGAATTATACAAATTCAAGTGTTTTTATAGTGTTCATACATTTATCTGTACATTCCTAATTTTGTAAATGATTCTAGTAAAATAATTATAGACATTCACAAATATTTTCATATAAGGGTTTATTTTAATATTGTAAGATTGCATGATAAATGAACACAGATTCAGATATCTCAAACTTGGCAATAATTAAATTAACAATTTTATATTCTACAATTATTTATTTTATATATTTAATAACTTTTATACCAGTAGATGTTTAATAATGGATATTTTATAGAGGTACTTTTACCCAAAACAATGATCAGATTACAATCATGAATGATATGAGGATTACACACCTTATATACATATACAATATGATACCCTCTGCATGTGAATATATGCATGTGCATCATTTTAGAAGGAAATATACTACATTACTATGGGTTACTCTAATTGGTTAGATCATAGGTGATTTTTATATATATATATATATGATACTATTTTACTTTACTTACTAAATTAATGAATTATAAATATTTCTACATAAATAGTAAAAAGGAAACAGTAGTCATTTTTTTTCTCCTGAATGTGTATCACAGAATGCCTTTTGGTTTTCATGTTGTATAATTGGGAAAAAGTTTACAGTAACTCTAAAGACACCTGTTATTTAGAAATATACATTTATATTAAAAATCTTACTTTAGAGTGAAACCAAACTATATTAGCTATTTTATTTTACTTAGAATTTGACATTCATATTAATATTGGTAATCTAGAAATTTTATAGGAAAATTATATTAAGCCTCTATGTTTCTAAATAGGAATTCTATACTGGACAGAGAAACAGCTGGGCATGTTAAATAACAATTAGAGGCTCTGCAGAACACTTTTTTCCTATATAAATTGGAGAATTTAGTCAACTTAATAAAATTGAAAGAACTATCAAAAAATAAAATACATAGGTTTATGTGTTTCCCGAATGTTCAGTTTCTAATTACCATGAATCCTGGCATCCAGGTACTGGTTTTTGCTTTATTATTTTGCTCGGAGCATGTGCTCTCTATGGAGCATGACTCTGGATTCATGGGTGGAATTTCTTTCTCCTTTCCTTCCTTCTTCTCTCCTTCCCTCCCTCCTTCCCTTCCTTCCTTCTTTCCTTCCTTTTTCCTTCCTTCCTTCCTTCCATCCATCCTTCCATCTCTCTCTCTCTCATTCTCCCCCTTTTTCATATTTTATATTACTGTGCAGAAAAGATCTAAAATGGTTGCAATCACTTCCATAAACACATAGTATATAAATTATAATGACATCATTCATCATTTGGCAACATAGAATAATGGAAAAATGAGCATTTCACAGATTTTTGAGACATACACTATTGTATGAAGTGTGTGACCCCAGATAACTTTTGCATCTCAATTTCCTCGTGTAGAAGATGAGAGCTATCATACCTTTAGAAGGTTTATTTATCACCTATTTGTTTGGAAGTTTCTTAGCAATATTTAGAACACATTAGGCATTTAAGTTATAATGCAAGAGACTTTTTTTTTTCATTCATTCAACAAATACTTACTTAGAACTTAGCATATGCCAGGTTCTCTTCTGGTTCTTAGGAATGCAGCAGTGAAGAATATAGATGATGCCCATAGACTTTATACATTATAGGGATGCATCAATATGTTGTAGGCAGTTATCTCAGTAAAATAGAACATTATGTTAGATGTTTAGAGAGTATTTCCTATGTTTAACTAGGCCTCATTGATGTAATAAATTTAAGCTACTGTTGAAAACATATACAAAATTATTCTACCTATGTGCTTGAAATAACTGATAATGACCTCTCCACAGCTATCAAACAAAAAAAAAAACTTTTTATATTACCTGATTTCCAATATTCACCTATTAATCAGAATTAAACGTACAGTGTGGCCTGAGACATTTCTCAAAGAAAACATGCTGGACAAAGTCCTGTAGGTTTCATTAAAGTAAATACAATGGTGGGTTTTATAGCTGGATTTCTCAGGATGTTCCCCCAAGAGCTAATGATTCATTGCTAAAGTGTGCGTAAATTAAAATAAATCTTAAAGGCCCCAACAGTGGGAGCACATAACTATCTCATTCATTCAATAGAGAGATTGCAAACATGCAGTTTGAATTCTACACTCATGACCAATTCATCTCTTGAAGGCTCCAGTTGCAAATCCCATCACACTGGGAAATAGTTTTCAGTATACAAATTTTGGGGTGACAAACATTCAGTCTGTAGCAAATCCCTTCTCCATGTATAAATATACACTTTAGCATAAGTAAAGGGATCATTTAGTTTTGTCTCCTTCAAAAACCTCCTTTAATATTATTTCTTCAAATGTATATATGGATATATTTGGTTATTATATTTTCTGACAAATATCTATAAAATCAAAATCAACCATTTGAATATGTGCTCAGGTGAGTTGGAATAGGGTTGATAATACTTCTGGAAATCTGAGAGAGTGTCTGAACCCTGTATTGTCAGACAAGGCAGCTTTGTTTGTACTAGTGATAGAGTAAAAAAACAAGACCTAGGCGTCATGGAGTTTACACTTCTGTGGAGAATACAGAAAATAAGAAAAAAGAAATAAATTACATAATTTTAGATAAGCGCTAAAAAAATGAAAGAGAGAAAGAGGACTGAGGATAAATGAATATGGGTAAGGGTTATTTTAGATAGGATGGATAAGAAAATTCTTTACTGAAGACACAGTATTTGAAGAGATATGTGTTGAGTATTTAATATTACACATTATTAGTTTTATTCTGAATGTGTGCAGAGGTATTCTGAATCAAATTTCTTATTAATTACCTTGCAGTAAAATAATAAGCATGTTATACCCTAACTTCTTTGCCTAAGGGCTTTCCCTTCAGACCATGTAACATAAGGAAAACCACCAGCCAGAGAGGTTGGAAGCTGGTTTTTGAGTAGTGGGACCTCACACATAAGAGAAGTGAGAAAAAATGATTTCCTCTGCTTGCAAAGTAGAAAGAGGAAACTATCCCTCTCCCTTCCTGAAAAGATTTCTTCCTTACCTCAAACCCTGTTTAGGTAAATAAAATCTCTCCAGGAGCCAGATAACTCTGTAAGTCTTGACTTTTACAACCTAGAGATGTCTTCCAGGTCTAGGGCATCTTCCTTCCTGACACATAAGGACCCAGGCAGATAGCACACAAGTCACCCAGTCATGTGTAGCTTCACCTGGAGACCTAGTCCAGGCTGCAACCACTTGGTCCTCTCAGAGATAAGAGAAGTTTTATAATCCATTTGGATCAAAGCAAATAACTAGACAAATCACTACAGATATAATTCTCATTCTATAAGAAGAGTCTTAGGGAACCACAGCTTGTTACAAGAGCACTTAGAAACCCAGAGAAGTTCTATGTCTCCACAAGACATAAATATTTATCACGTGGCAAGTTTGGGGATTGGGGGAGGGAGATGTTTGAGGTATTCTTTACTGACCACCTTTACTTTTTCTCAATTGAATATCACCTGATTAAAAGCGAATCTATTTCTTGACCATCTTTTTCACAAAATAATATGTTTTGAAACAAAAATCAATACTGGAAAAGCTATGCCTAAAACATTTCTCTACTGCTAAATATTGGTATAAGGACTTAAAGGTTTTCAAAAAGTAAAGTGATATGTTTTAGGTGGACAGTTTGTTAAAAAAACATATTTGTGTATAATTTGGGAGGAGATGTAACTATTTTTCTAATGCCTCAAACCAAATTCTAGGATGGATGGCAGATACACTGAGCTCAACCCAGCAAGGCAGGGACGATAGAGTTGAAAAGGGTAAAAACATCAAAGGCTGGAGCCCATTATCTGAAATTATTCCTGGAAAATATTACACAGTGTTGTTAATCAAAAAGCCTCAATCTAAAGATGATCGAAAGGAGCTTAGAGCAAACTCATTATTTCAGCAGATGTTTCTTTAGCGGCTCTGATGCTCAGGTCCTGTAGGTGAGTTATGAGGTAAGGGAATAGTTATAAGAACTGAGATCCAGATCTATGAATGTGTCTAATTTTTTAAGTGCATGCTTTACTTGATGCTACCGTAGGAAAAAAAAAATATCTGAAAAGTAGAAAACAACCACAGCAATGGTTGGTGAATTCAATTTAAGAGATGAAGGAAAAGCATGACATTGATCACAAAGTTCTGATGCAAAGAATGAGGAATTAGAGGAATTAGAGGAGAATCCAATTTTATCCAATACAATATGAACCTCCCAGGGACAAAGCTTTAAATAACAAGATCTTACATTTTAGAATTTTACATTTTTTTTAAACTTGATTTTACAATTCTAAATTTTAAGGAGTAAAACACTGAACAGCATATAATATAGTTATGAATAAGAATTTAAGGATCACCATGGATTTATGTATAAATTTTGATAGAAACCACCAAAAAAGATAATATATCCAAAACGTCACAGAAAAAGGATGAATTCGAGAAGAGCTAACATTGCATGAGGTATGCTTTCTTTCTCAAAGTAAAAACAATGTTTTATTAAGTGTTAAGCTTTCTTCAGGAAAGATATGATATATATTTTTTCTACCATGCCAAATGAATCTTTTCATAGTCCTTAATAAAAATTAAAAACAAACAAATAAAGCTAAAGACTAATATAGCTTATATTAGTCTATCTTTTTGAATTTGAATGTCCTTTCCTTGAGCTAGATATTGTTAAATTTCTATCAGAGCAGATAGAAATACTCTATAAAAATTAAGATTTTTGAGCAATCTTTCAATTAATGATTGCTATGTCATTTTTATTGTAATAAATACATTTAAAATTTATTTTTAAAACTGAAATAATATGCTTATCAACACAGGTGTAAGCAATTTCTTTGTCTATTTTGATGTAGTATCTATAAGTAAAATGTAAGGCTCTTAAAAACACTGTGAGCCATGCCTCCGTGTCTGTGAAAATGGGACGTCAGAAATTTCACCATGTGTGGAAATAAATAAAAGATTGATTTAAGTATTAAAAAATATTCTGAAGCCAAAATGATACCCAAGTACTCTTCCTTTAACTGCATTTTCTTTTTCCAAGCTTACATTAAATGAGTTTCCAATAGAAGCTAAAGAACGGCAAAGAAAATCTGCAGTTTATCTGCTCCTAAGTATTTTTTTAAGGAAAAAAAAGTCACAAACTTCACCCTCACTCTAAAATTATTGACAAAGCATATGCTGAAATTCTCTTAATTTCATCAATATCTGTCTTATCATTTCAAGATGTTTACATTGGAAAAGATTGTAAATTAGATACATTCCAAGGATATATATTGGATTCACACCTATAACATATTAATCACTCTGACAACCGACATTTATTGAACCAAAGCTGAAATATAAACTACTATGGTCTGAATGTTTGTGTCCTTCAAAATTCCTATATTGAAATTCTAATGCCTGATGTAATGGAATTAGTAGGTGAGGACTTCGGGAAGTTCTTAAGCCATGAGTGTGGAGCCCTTATGTGTGGGATTAGCACCTTATAAAAGAGACTACAGAAAAATACCTAACCCCATGCACTATGAAGGACACAGAGAAGGTGCCAGTTGCAAACCAAGAATATCCATGCTGGGGCCTTAATCTTCCAGTGTCTAGAACTGCGAGAAATAGATTTCTTTGTTTATGAGCCACCAGTCTATTGTATTTTGTTATAGCAGCCCAATCAGACTAAGACAGAAACACAGATAATCCTTCTAACCACTAAACTAGACTGACTTACATTAAATATATAACAGTTCAAGCCCCATTTAGAACTAATTCTATGCTAGCAGTTCTTTCTTTTTCCTTCTCCACTCTTGTACCCCCAAGGATAAATGCTATTCTGAATCTGAATTATCTATTAAGCATTATTCTTCTCTTTTTTGAACTTTTGACACTGATGTATGTGTTCCCTAAAGAAATGTATATGTATATATATAC
The DNA here is from genome assembly GCF_964270905.1 of Leucopleurus acutus. Taxonomy (NCBI): domain Eukaryota; kingdom Metazoa; phylum Chordata; class Mammalia; order Artiodactyla; family Delphinidae; genus Leucopleurus; species Leucopleurus acutus. Next base: position 20,296,930 of record NC_139147.1, on the reverse strand, counting down.
ATAAAACATATATGTATATATATATATATATGTTGTTTGTTTATAGACTTTATATAAATGAATGTATATAAATATGAAAGAGTTCTTGAGTGAAATACTAAGGAGAAACATTTCTGGATTGTAAGATATTGACATGTTTAAGTTTACCATTAATAGCAATTCACTAATTCAGTATTCATAAAGACTCTACAGAACATTGCTACCACAAATAATCAAAAGAGACCATATATACATGTGTGTGTGTATATATATATATATATATATATAGATGACTTCTTTAGTTGTCCAGAGGCCCAAGGGTGTCTATATTTTATATACTCATGTTCAGTTTATGGCACAACAGAGGGCAGAAACACAATGTTAGTAAGATCAGTTTCAGCACCTTTAGATCACTATAATACTGGAAATGTTTTTTTCCCTATGTCTAAGTGTGTAAATAACCACCCCACCAGTCAACAGTTGTAATAGAAAAACTAATTTATTCTAAAAATTATATTTAGCATTACATTTAAAATACATAAACTATTGTTGATATTATAACTAAAAAACACCAGTAGAAATCAATTCCTAAAATATGGTACATGAAAACTACTTACTATGAACTCTATTTCTTTCCATTTATCAATATCTTGTCCTTTCTTAGACAGAAGCAGCGGGCACTAATATTTCCCCAGGGGTAGACAAGCAGAACACTATCTGAGGCCACATGAAAAGTAAATGTACTTATCCAAGTGGAAAATATGGCAAATGCATGTGTTATTCATGACACTGATTAGTTCTTGAATCAACAAATATGATAAAATGTTTTCAAAGGTATACATCTACAAAGATTAGCATACATACATAAATCCGAAAGGAAGTCTTGTGAGATTGAACTGGATAATTCAATAAGAAAGAGTTATATTATCTGAAATATCTATGAATACAGGGTACAAGAACTAGAGTTGTTTTGTTTTCTTGTGTGTCATGAATCATCTTCTTTGAGTAAATAAACCAAATATACAGTCAATGAAGAAAGCCTTTTTTAAGTATTCAGAATTGTTTTGAATTTTATTCTCATAAAAAGTATTCAGTTAGATATCCATATGAGGAAACTGATTCTTAGAGAATCAAAGAAATTTGATCAAATTATCCAAAGGAAAGTACAGTACTGAAACTCATGATCATTGCTGGCACGATACAAAATTTGCATTTGTCTCACTAAAGTAGGTTACCTTCGAATTCATTGAAATGCAAGATTTGCAGTAGATTACTTAACTTTCATTATAAAAATAGTACTCTCAAATTGAATTATGTTCCATGAAGTATTGAAAATAATTCCTTCTTGTGGCACTTTAATTTTCCTAGCATATCTTGTCTAAAGAGTACTAGCATAAGATTTAGCATTGTTATGTTACATATTTAAATTTACCTATTTAATCTGATATATTTAATCCGATTTTTATTTAAATACTTAATTGGAATTATTTTGGTTAACATTTTGTATCAACCAGAGAGGAGTTGGATTCCTACATACTGAGTTCATGCACTCATAAAATGATTATGCTCATATTCAGAGTGACTGTTAGTCATTTGTCTTCAAAAAAATTTTTTTACAATGAAAATAACCTTAAAATGTCTAAAACTGAGGGCTTGAAAAAATTTAGTTGTTTGTTATTCCGTACAGAATGTGTAGTCTTTAAATTAAATTTGAGAAGAATATTCAATACATAAGATGTTTATGTTTAATATAAATTCGACATGAACAGAAGTGAGACTAGAGAGAACACAGACAGAATGGGTAAATAGGTGAGAAAATATCCAAAGAGTTATTTTTACTTAGGATTTTTTATGATTTTTTCTTTATATGTTCCTTCAATTTCAAAATCTCACATAAACATGAATTCAATTTATGTAAAAATGTTTAAATCTTTACAACTTTTACCTCTATAATGAGTAATAATAAATCCATTTTTACATATACACACACACGTAAACACACAGAGATATGGAAAAAGCTAAAGTTCTCTTCACAAGGCACATGGCATTTCTTGATTGGACAGCTGTGTATTTTTCATGGGAAGGTCCATATTTCCAAGGGGAGAGGTGATAGCTGGCACTTTAGCCATAGGGTCAGAGCAGGAAAAAAAATATTCACAATCAATGATTAGTTATTCAGTGGGTGACCTAAGTACATGCAGAAAGGTCAAACTATTTTTAAATTGATATCTGATATTTTTGTGAAAATATCACTTAATAGAAAGGTTGAGGTTTCTGACAATTATTTTAGAGTTAGGATATATTTTATATGACACATAGCTAAGGAAGACAATTATGTTTTCAATAAAAGCATCTCTAAAAGTTGGGTTTCAGTCCTGTTCCTATTACCTGTTCTACTGAAGGCATACAGTGAAGGGAAAGAAAAACCCAGCAAAAGTAGAGGGTTACTTGGGAAAATGACAACACAAAGGAGGAAGGGAAGTGAGGCTGTATGGCCAGCAAAGGTGTGAGTTGGGAAGCCACTTCTGGGTTGATGTGTTTGTTTCAAAAGAAGCAACTGGAAATTCTCCTGACAATGCTGGTTCACGATTTATCTTCTCAGAGCAGCACAGAAGGTAATGTTTCCTCTAGGTCTCATCTGCCAGAACAGATGCTTCTCTATGAACAGTTGTTTTATATACATTCCTTTTATATAACATCAGAGTCAGTTTACTTCTTCAGGTCATCTTGAGCATCATTCTTCTTCATTATAAGTGACAGGGAAAACTAATATATTACTTGAAGACTACTTAGCAAGATGGGAAAATCAAATGTGTGCCTCTAAAGCCTTCTAGGTTTGTAGCAGGATTGTACTTTTCTGCAACAGCCGTCTCATTTCATTCAGTCCTGAGGGAAAAATCTTCCCATATTTTCCAGCATAATTTGTATACTTCTCTGCTGTCAAAGAGAACTAACCCCAAAGAAAAGTTTCCATTTCAGTGGAATATCAAGTTAAATATCTCCCAATTGTACCTAAAATCTTAACATTGCTAGAAAGTTTATATTATAAGACAAAAGAAGTTACAATCCATTGGCATTAGTCTATAATAGAAATGTAATGCACTGGGATATCATCTCAGAAGGTGAAGAGTTATTTCATATATTTAGAACTCTTCCTTTGTAATGTACCTAAATTAAAAAAAAGAAAGAAAGAGATCAAATTTTCATCTAGAGTAAAATTAGAAAAGTCTCACCAACATTCTACATATTTTGAAATATCAACATGACATAAAGAAATTTAGAAGAAGCTTATAGAGAAGAACTGTAACCAACAAGCAATTCTTTGACTTGACACTAGAGTGCCATGTTCTTGTAAACATGTAGAAAATGTTTTGAAGAAGAATTCAATCATCTAAATTATTAATTTTTGACTTGGAATACTAAGAAAAAAGTAAAAGGTGTGAAAACAAGTTTACTTGACAGTGGGATCAGAGATAATGACACACATAAGGGTGGGCCTCTCTACCGTCAGAGAAAAACAACTATGTGATACCTCACAGATCCAAAGACCATAAATGCTGTGGTGTCAATTCTACTTCAGTTTCTCACCAAGGTATTTGTTTAGCATAGAACAGGAAATGAACTGATATCTGTGGACATCCCATAACAAACAAGGTTAAGTCCTACAAAGTGGTAAAGAAACCCACAGAGATGGAATGCCACATATTTAGAAAGCAAGTAAATGCATTCCTGAGACTTGAATTATCTTTGAGATTATCTTTGATTAATTTTTCTTTTTTCCAGGCAACTGAGAAGTTGGTTTCAGATTGGACTGTGTCACCATCCAGTCTCCAACTCAATTTCTCAGTGGTGTAATAAATAAGATAGTGATTTAAAAAATTCTACCTGTATTATTTTTTAACAAAGTGCAAAACTTGATAGACTTGTTTGCCTAAAAATCTTGATTTTTTTATCAGTTAAAATAATTAAGTAACAATTCTAAGTATATTAGTAAAAAGAAAATTACTTGCTGTGTAAAGGCTTAAAATAACATGGTGTCTGATAGGTCCAGTCATATCTGGGTTTTCATTCCATTTTCAGCTTTAGTGTAAGAAGTTATACATAATAAATACATAATACAAATTTGCAAGATCAGAGAGCATTTGCAAGAGGATGATCTCAAGGATACTGTCCAGTGGCAGATCCAGAATATTCCAGAAGTCCAACAGAATCACCAATATAATGGTACTAAGCAGAAAGACAGGAAGAGATGGGGGTGAAAGAGAGAGAGAAGAGAAAGAGAGACACTAACAATATAAGGACAGAAAAAAGTGCTGGGTCTGAACAAACAAGTTCTGAAGGATAAACAGGAGAGAGAGCCCAGGAGGTGTCTTGGGCTCTTCCAGCATGGTTATGGCACGTCTTTCTTTTTTAAGGAAGAAGCTTTGCCCAGCATGAGAGGACTGTTATAGATTTTAAGAATTGCTCTTGGACTACAGTCTGTTCCAGTGACATGAGTGTATCACCAAGTGGGATTCTTCTCCATCCCTTAATGTTGGTGATACCCAGGGCAACTTTCTTTTCAATGCTGGGAAAATGAGGTTTCAAGAACTGCATGGACCACCCAATTTCCCTTCTTTCCATTTCAGGTAATTGAAGCATTGTCAGTAAAAATAATTTTCAGTGGATTTCTACAAGGTTTGCAGTGTGCATTTGCATTAATAACAGTTTTCTCTAAATGGATAGGTAGTAAAGTCATAAAACACAGAATGCAGCATTTATAAGGCACTCATCATGTGGGAAAGACATGCACTAATGGATAAGAAAACAATTGCTTCTGCCCCGATAACTGAATGGGTTACATGCACCCAAACCTTGCTCTTTACAACAAAATATAAACATAAGCTTCAGAGGAGATAAATGACTCCCCAGAGAGAGGGCAGATGATGTGCTCTTCCTGTGAGCTCTAAAGTGTTTATTATAAAAGGGAGAGATTCTTATTCCTATAATTCTCAGAGGAGGAAAGGCACTGGGGAGTAGAGAAAATAGGCACAACATGAGTTCAGGGAAAATTTTCATTTCGTTGAGCACTTGCTGACAGACAGCATATCTAGCGATAACTTGCATGCAGCATGGGGACCTTTCTTTCTAGTAAGTGTGGTGAGAGTATCTGACCCTTCCTGGCATAATATTCTTGCTCTATCTGAGCATAATAGGGATTTAAAACTTCCCAAGAGAAGTTAAAGAAAAATGTGACAGTATTAAAAAGAAAATCTATTTATAAAACTTATTTTCTTTACATGCAACTAATCCTTATTTTCTGATTTCATAGTGTCATATTAAATACTTTCTTTTTACATCTTTTTTGGAGTATAATTGATTTACAATGGTGTGTTAGTTTCTGCTTTATAACAAAATGAATCAGTTATACATATACATACGTTCCCATATATCTTCCCTCTTGCGTCTCCCTCCCTCCTACCCTCCCTATACCACCCCTCCAGGCGGTCACAAAGCACAGAGCTGATCCCACTGTGCTATGCGGCTGCTTCCCACTAGCTATCTACCTTACGTTTTGTAGTGTATATATATCCATGCATCTCTCTCACTTTGTCAGAGCTTACCCTTCCCCCCTTCCCATATCCTCCAGTCCATTCTCTGGTAGGTCTGTGTCTTTATTCCTGTCTTACCCCTAGGTTCTTCTTGACATGTTTTTCCTTAAATTCCATATATATGTGTTAGCATACAGTATTTGTCTTTCTCTTTCTGACTTACTTTACTCTGTATGACAGACTCTAGGTCTATCCACCTCATTACAAATAGCCCAATTTAGTTTCTTTTTATGGATGAGTAATATTGCATTGTATATATGTGCTACATCTTCTTTATCCATTCATCCGATGATGGACACTTAGGTTGTTTCGATCTCTGGGCTATTGTAAATAGAGCTGCAATGAACATTTTGGTACATGACTCTTTTTGAATTATGGTTTTCTCAGGGTATATGCTCACTAGTGGGATTGCTGGGTCATATGGTCGTTCTTTAGAAGTTTTTTTAAGGAACCTCCATACTGTTCTCCATAGTGGCTGTACCAATTCACATTCCCACCAGCAGTGCAAGAGTGTTCCCTTTTCTCCACACCCTCTCCAGCATTTATTATTTCTAGATTTTTTTGATGATGGCCATTCTGACTGGTGTGAGATGATATCTCATTGTAGTTTTGATTTGCATTTCTCTCATGATTAATGATGTTGAGCACTCTTTCATGTGTTTGTTGGCAGTCTGTATATCTTCTTTGGAGAAATGTCTATTTAGGTCTTCTGCCCATTTTTGGATTGGGTTGCTTGTTTTTTGTTATTGAGCTGCAAGATCTGTTTATAAATTTTGGAGATTAATCCTTTGTCAGTTGCTTCATTTGCAAATATTTTCGCTCATTCTGAGGGTTGTCTTTTGGTCTTGTTTATGGTTTCCTTTGCAGTGCAAAAGGTTTGAAGTTTCATTAGGTCCCATTTGTTTATTTTTGTTTTTATTTCCATTTCTCTAGCGGGTGGGTCAAAAAGGACCTTGCTGTGATTTATGTCATAGAGTGTTCTGCCTATGTTCTCCTCTAAGAGTTTGATAGTTTCTGGACTTACATGTAGGTCTTTAATCCATTTTGAGCTTATTTTTGTATATGGTGTTAGGGAGTGATCTAATCTCATATTTTTACATGTACCTGTCCAGTTTTCCCAGCACCACTTATTGAAGAGGCTGTCCTTTCTCCACTGTACATTCCTGCCCCCTTTATCAAAGATAAGGGGACCATATGTGCATGGGTTTATAGCTGGGCTTTCTATCCTGTTCCATTGATCAATCTTTCTATTTTTGTGCCAGCACCATACTGCCTTGATTACTGTAGGTTTCTAGTATAGTCTGAAGTCAGGGAGCCTGATTCCTCCAGCTCTGTTTTGCGTTCTCAAGATTGCTTTGGCTATTCAGGATATTTTGTGTTTTCGTACAAATTGTGAATGCTTTTGTTCTAGTTCTGTGAAAATGCCAGTTGTAATTTAATAGGGATTGCCTTGCATATGTAGATTGCTTCGGGTAGTAGAGTCATTTTCACAATGTTGATTCGTCCAATCCAAGAACATTGTATATCTCTACATCTATTTGTATCATCTTTAACTTTCATCAGTGTCTTATAATTTTCTGCATACAGGTCTTTTGTCTTCTTAGGTAAGTTTATTCCTAGATATTTTATTCTTTTTGTTGCAATGGTAAAAGGGAGTGTTTTCTTGATTTCACTTTCAGATTCTTCATCATTAGTGCATAGGAATGCCTGAGATTTCTGTGCATTAATTTTGTATCCTGCTACTTTACCAAATTCATTGATTAGCCCTAGTAGTTTTCTGGTAGCATCTTTAGGATTCTCCATGTATAGTATCATGTCATCTGCAAACAGTGACAGCTTTACTTCTTCTTTTCCAATTTGGATTCCTTTAATTTCCTTTTCTTCTCTGATTGCTGTGGCTAAAACTTCCAAAACTATGTTGAATAAGAGTGGTGAGAGTGGGCAAGTTTGTTTGTTCCTGTTCTTAGTGGAAATGCTTTCAGTTTTTCACCATTCAGGACGATGTTGGCTGGGGGTTTGTCATATATGCCCTTTATTATGTTGAGGAAAGTTCCCTCTATGCCTACTTTCTGCAGGGTTTTTATCATAAATGCGTGTTGAATTTTGTCGAAAGCTTTCTCTGCATCTATTGAGATGATCATATGTTTTTTCTCCTTCAGTTTGTTAATATGGTGTATCACGTTTATTGATTTGTGTATATTGAAGAATCTTTGCATTCCTGGAATAAACCCCACTTGATCATGATTTATGATCATTTTAATGTGCTGTTGGATTCTGTTTGCTAGTATTTTGTTAAGGATTTTTGCATCTATGTTCATCAGTGATATTGGATTGTAGTTTTCTTTCTTTGTGACATCCTTGTCTAGTTTTTGTATCAAGGTGATGGTGGCCTTGTAGAATGAGTTTGGGAGTGTTCCTCCCTCTTCTATATTTTGGAAGAGTATGAGGAGGACAGGTGTTAGCTCTTCTCTAAATGTTTGACAGAATTCGCCTGTGAAGCCATCTGGTCCTGGGCTTTTGTTTCTTTGATGATTTTTAATCACAGTTTCAATTTCAGTGCTTGTGATTGGTCTGTTCATATTTTCTATTTCTTTCTGATTCAGTCTTGGCAAGTTGTGCATTTCTACGAATTTGTCCATTTCTTCCAGGTTGCCCATTTTATTCGCATAGAGTTGCTTGTAGTAATCTCTCATGATCTTTTGTATGTCTGCAGTGTCAGTTGTTACTTCTCCTTTTTCATTTCTAATTCTATTGATTTGAGTCTTCTCTCTTTTTTTCTTGATGAGTCTTGCTAATGGTTTATCAATTTTGTTTATTTTCTCAAAGAACCAGCTTTTATTTTTATTGATCTTTGCTATCATTTCCTTCGTTTCTTTTTCATTCATTTCTGATTTTTTTTATAATTTCTTTCCTTCTGCTAACTTTGGGTTTTTGTGTTTTCGTTCTTCTTTCTCTAATTGCTTTAAGTGCAAGGTTAGTTTGTTTATTCGAGATGTTTCCTGTTTCTTAAGGTAGGATTGTATTGTTATAAACTTCCCTCTTAGAACTGCTTTTGCTGCATCCCATAGGTTTTGGGTGGTCATATCTCCATTGTCATTTGTTTCTAAGTATTTTTTTTAATTTCCTCTTTGATTTCTTCAGTGATCACTTTGTTATTAAGTAGTGTATTGTTTAGCCTACATGTGTTTGTCTTTTTTACAGCTCTTTTCCTGTAATTGATATCTAGTCTCATAGTATTGTGGTCAGAAAAGATACTTGACACAATTTCAATTTTCTTAAATTTAGCAAGGCTTGATTTGTGACCCAAGATATGATCTATCCTGGAGAGTGTTCCATGAGCACTTGAGAAAAATGTGTATTCTGTTGTTTTTGGATGGAATGTCCTATAAATATCAATTAAGTCCATCTTGTTTAATATATCATTTAAAGCGTGTGTTTCCTTATTTATTTTCACTCTGGATGATCTGTCCATTGGTGAAAGTGGGGTGTTAAAGTCCCCTACTATGAATGTTTTACTGTCAATTTCCCCTTTTATGGCTGTTAGTATTTGAATGAATTTAGTATTTGAATGAAGACCTGCATTATCTCTTTTTATTCTATCTATCCCTTTTATTATTGATCTCTAATTTATTATTATGGAGACATATTACATGTGTATTATAATTTTTAAAAGAGAGAGGATGGAAGAGCATATTAAGCAATAGAAACAATAATAAAATCACTTTGCTAAGGACTAGATGGGCAAGATACCTAGTGTTACATCAGAGTATTTATTTCAATGAGTATGTGTTAATAAACTGTAATTTGACATTATAGACTTAGAGTTAGATATAGACAATTTCTAGGAAGAGTATTAATACCATGTATCCCTCTTAAAAAATTTATACTTTTTTCCCTTGCTTAACAGAACTAGGAACACTCCAAAATATTTGAACTATATATTTAATATATGTAGTAATTAATATTTTTGTAACTCATAAAGTAATCTAACTATAATAGCAAAGCACCTTAACTGAAAAAAAATCCAAACTTGTTGGATTTCCTATAAATGGGATCTGCCTTTAACCTGCCCTAGAGGGCTTATTTACAAGGAATTCTCATGAACCTTATTATTAAAGCAACATCTCAACACTAAGCAATATGTCTTAGCCTTTTAGGAGTTCTATATCAAACTACCATGGACTGAATGGCTTAAAAAACAAATATTCATTTTTTTTTCATGGCTCTGAAGTCTGGGAAGTTTAAGAACAAGGTACAAGCAGAATTGGTGTCTGGTGAGAATTGGCTACCTGGTTCATCTATAGCCATTTTCTCTCTAACTTCAAGTGGTGGAAGGGGCAAGGAAGCTGTCTTGACCCTCTTTTATGAGGACACTGATCCCACTCTTTAGAGCTCCCACCTCATAACCTAATCACCTCCCAATAGCCACACCTCCTAATACAATTTCATTTGGGTTAAGTTTCAACATAAGAATTTTGGGAGGGTAAAATCATCCAGTCCATAGTAGAACATGGGTAAAAATATCCAGTCCATAGTACAACATGAGTACAGTGCCAGGGACTGTAATATCTTCATGTGGATTTAGATTGTCTCCAAGGGAGCTCTATCTCAACTATAGCATAACATTGTTCGTGTTTTTACACTGATAGTGGTAGTTCAAGTTTATTAATTCTAGCAATTGAAACATACATCAGAGATCTTGAAATAAGCTTTAAAAGAAGAAACAAAAAGTATTTAATCTGTGGAAACTGGATACAAGCATACCTCATTTAATTGTGATTCACAGTTATTGCATTGTTTTTACAAATTGAAGGTTTGTGGCAACCACGTGTTGAGCAAATCTATTGGCACCATATTTTCAATAGCATTCACTCACTTTTTGTCTCTGTTTGACATTTTGGTAATTCTTACAGTATTTCTAACCCTCCCACAACAAAAAGATTATGACTCACTGAAGGCTCAGATGATGGTTAGCATTTTCTTGCAATAAAATATTTTTAAATTAAGGTATGTAAACTTTTTTTAGACACAATGCTATTACACACGTAATAGACTGTAGTATAGTACAAACATAACTTTTATATTAACTGGGAAACCAAAGAATTCGTGCGATTTGCTTTATTGTGATATTAACTATATTACAGTGGTCTGAAACAAAACCCTCAATATCTCCAAGGTATGACTATATATAGTTCAGAGATTTGATATCAGTACTAATTTTCCTTGCTGGTAGTCACAAGCAATCACTGCTATATTTTACTTTGTAGCTACCATATTGAACAGAATCATAAACTCTTACAACTGATTTCACTTGTGGATACAACCCAGAACTTAAGTACAAATGCTTGTCTTTGATAAATAGCCTTATTAACTACACAGGTCAGGTCATATGTTTGAGTAATTTACTGTGAAATTTTCTCTTATTTATCAAAATATAAGCTTAATAACATATATGCTTTTCTAACTAGTTAACTCTATGCTAATTTATATGGTTTAAATATACTATTTATATCATATTATCCAAAATATGAAAGGAATGCCTATGTGACACCAAAGTTTGCAGTCTTTAGATTTGGTTGAATGTTTAACTTAGTTTCAATTTATTATGTATATTAAACTGCAAATGAGATCTTAAAATGTCTTACACATTTGTTTGTATATTCTCTCCTAATCTTTGCTTAATAAACCTGAGGCAAAAATCAAGATTAAAGAAATTTAGTAAATATAGTTAAAGACTTGATTTGTTTCTAATTATTTTATTTATTTTTATTTTAATAGATCTTTATTGGAGCATAATTGCTTCACAAAACTGTGTTAGTTTCTGTTGTACAGCAAAGCGAATCAACCATATGCATACACATGTCCCCATAACCCCTTCCTCTTGAACTTCCCTCTTATCCTCCCCATCCCACCCCTCTAGGTCATGGCAAAGCACAAGCCCATCTCCCTGTGTTATGCTGCTGCTTCCCACTGGCCAACTATTTTACATTTGGTAGTATATATATGTCGATGCTACTCTCACTTAGCCCCAGCTTCCCCCTCCCACCCCATGTCCTCAAGTCCATTCTCTATGTCTACCTCTTTATTCCTGCCTTGCAACTAGTTTCATCAGTACCTTTTTTTTTAAAGATTCTGTATATATGTGTTAGCATATGGTATTTGTTTTTCTCTTTCTGACTTACTTCACTCTGTATGACAGACTCTAGAAGGAAATTTTCTACTCTCCTCTGCCTTAAATTTGCTTATTCAAGTGAGGCTTCACTTCTTTCTTCATTCACCTAACAATTTCTGTCTGTCTGCATTGTAACAGGTCATTTGTCTAGGTAGTAGGGAGGGACATATAGTAATACATATTTCTGGATTTTGAGAGACTTGATATAATGAGAGATTCAGTTCATAAGAAGAAAATGCACATGCTATTGTAGAGAGAAAGTGAAAGGTAATACACAGGTAACTTCAACATCATGTTAGATGTGCCACAGGATTTAGCGAGAAAAAAGGAAGGAATAAGAAACTACCTGATAGAGAAGAGGTATCATAGAGACTTAAAAAGAATAGGTGAAGAAAAGGAAATAAAAGGTATACATATCTGAAAGGAAGAAATAAAACTGTCTTTGTTTACACATGACATGATTGTTTTGCAGAAAATTACAAAGAATCAACAAAATAAGTCCCAGAACTTATAAGTGATTACAGAAAGTTTTCAGCATGCAAAGCTAATGTATAAAGGTCAATCACTTTCTTATATATCAGCAATGAAAAATTGGAATCTGAAGTTAAGAGTGCAATACCATACACATTCATACACAAAAAATAAAATACATAGGTAAAAATCAGAAAAAAAATCTGTATTAGGAAAACTACAAAACTCTGATGAAACAAATCAATAACTAACTAAATAAAGAGATATTCCAGAGTTTTCCCCAACTTGATCTATAAGTTCAAGGCAATCCTAATAAAAATTTCAGTAACTTATTTTGTGGATGTCAACAAAATGATTCTATAATGTATATGGAGAGGCAAAAACTCAGAATAGCCAACACAACATTCAAGGAAAAGATCAAGTCAGAGGACTGACACAAGCTGACCTCAAGACTTCTTAGTATAAAGCTATAGTAATCAAGACAGTGTAGTATTAGTGAAAGAACAGACAAGTAGATCAATATAAAAGAATAGAGACCCCAGAAATAGAGTCACATAAATATAGTCAACTAATCTACTGGAAAAACTGGACATCTACACACAAAAAAATGAATCTATACCCAGATCTTATACCTTTCACAAAAATTAACTCAAAAAGGCTTATAGACCTAAGTGTAAAATGAAAAACTATAAAAGTCCTAAAAGATAACTTAGGAGAAAATCTAGGTAACTTTGGGTTTGGTGATAGCTTTTAGATACAACACCAGAAGCACAGTCAATGAAAGAAGAAATAATTTGGACCTCATTAAAAAAAAATTCTGCTCTAGGAAAGACATTATTAAGAAAATAAAAAGACAAACCACAGACTGTAAGAAATTATTAGCAAAACATATGCTGAATAACTAATATCCAACTATACAAAGAACAGTTAAAATTCAACAATAAGAAAACAAATAACCCAAATAAAAAATGATAAAAGATCTGAACAAAAAAATTCCCCAAAGAATAGATACAAGATGACAAACAAACATATGAAGAGATGCTCAACAACATATGTCACTAGAGAATTTCAAATAATAATAATAATACACTACCGCATACATTTGAGGATGGCTAAATTCCAAAATAGTGAGAACAGGGAATACTAGAGAGGATGTAGAGCAAACAAAACTCCCATTAATTGCTTATGGAAATGTAAAATAATTCAGATACTTTGGAAGACAATTTAGCAGATTTTTTTTACAAAACTAAGCATGTGCTTCTTATATGATCCAGCAATTGTGCTCCTTGGTATTTACTCAAAGGAGTTGAAAACTTATGTCCACACAAAAATCTGCACATGGATGTTTACAGCAGCTTTATTGATAATTCCCAAAACTTGGAAGCAACCAAGATGCCCTTCTATAAGTGAGTGGATAAATAGGTGAGTGGTAATGGAGTATAATTCAGCAGAAAAAAAAAGAAACAAATCATTAAAAAACATGGAGGAACCATGAAAAGACATGGAAGAACCCTAAGTACATAATGTTAAGTGAAAGAAGCCAATCTGAAAAGGCTACATACTGTATAATTCCAACTCTATGACCTTCTGGAAAAGGCAAAACTATGAAGACAGTAAAATAATCAGTTGTTGCCAGAGTTCAATGAGAGGGAGGGAGGGAAGAACAGATGGCATACAGGAGATTATTAGGGCAGTGAAACTCTTCCGTATGATACTATAATAATGGGTATGTGTCAATATGGATCTGTTAAAATCCATAGAACATACAACACAGAATGTATCCTTAGGTAAACTATGGACTATATTTAATAATAATGTTTCAATATTGATTGATCAATTTTAACAAACACACCATACTAATGCAAACTTTTAATAATAAGGAAAACAGTGTGTGATGGGTGGGTGTGTGGTATATAGGAGCTCTTTGTACATTTCCTTCAAATTTTCTGTAAACATAAACTGCTCTAAACATAATCTGTCTATTCATTAAAGAAAAAAGAAAAGAATATATGAATTGGACTTTGAGGATGTGGAGACTTGGAAAGAATCTCCCCCTTACAAAACAACAACAACAACAAGGAAAGCAAGGGGAATATGCATATTCATAACTGTTCTTGAATCCATCAGAAAGCTGAAGTTGCAGGGCAGGCAGTTAACCCTGAATATAAGACAAGTCACTCTAAAATAAATAAGAGAGGAGCATTTGCTTACCTGTGAAAGATGTCACTGAGCATTGATAAAAAGAGTTTAGCTGAATTTTTAAATAAATTGCTAAAATTAAATGTGGAGTAGCAAGAATATATGAACCTCTGGGGGCTGGATATACGAGGGGAATTTGCACTCATTCACAGATTCTTTACCATTGGCTTCATCAGTGCTTTCAAAAAGGATTAGAGCCAGGGCAAGAGGTGGTGCTGGCTTAGGGGAGATGCAGCAACAAGGAAGACAGAAGTCAACCCTGGATCCCTGGATCCTTCCCTTCTAACTCTATTATGGAAGAAAAACCTTAAAATGCTGGATGAAGGGCAAGTACCACTGTCACCTTTAGGTTACTGGTAAAATTCTATTGCAACTGGAGGAAAAGAACAGAAAACAAAAACAAAACAAAACAAAGCAAAACCTTCTACATGCATGAGAGAGCAGGAATAAGTCCTGGACCTTGACCTATAGTTGGGAGCAGAGCAGGATCATGGTAATGCTGTACACCCAAGACTCCAGAAAATAGTCCCTGCTTAAGATTGAGATTCAATCAGGGTGACAGGGAAGCCCCAACTGTGCCCTTGACACCAGGCTAATGACTATTGATCATCAAGTAACAATAGTCCTACTGTTATATTCTGATAAATAGTCATCAGAATATATTAATTATGAGAAAACAATACTTGAAAAAATAAAAAGAGATAATTTTCCAAAGCTGGAAGATGTGAGATGCTTTTGCCTCTTTCAGGTGGAAATAAATTGGAGAGACATTGGGGGCAATTATGGGCTGAATTGTATTCCTTCCAATTTTTAGGTTGAAGTCCTTACTACCAGTACCTCAGAATGTGACTGTATTTGGAGCTAGGTACTTTAAAGAGGTAATTAAGTAAAATGATGCTACTGGGCAGAGGGGCTTAATCCAGGCTGACTGCTACCCTTATAAGAAAGGGAGAGATTAAAAGAAGGGAAATGAGGGGAAGGACAAACCTGGAGATTGGGATTAATAGATACATACTTCTTTATATAAAATAGATAAACAACAAGGTCCTAATGTATAGCACAGGGAGCTGTATTCAATATCTTGTAATAATCTATAATAGAAAATAATCTGAAATTATATATATATATGTGTATATATATATATATATATATATATATATATATATATATATAACTGAGTCACTTTGCTGTACACCAGAAAGTAACACAACATTGTAAGTCAACTATACTTCAGTTAAGAATAAATTCAATAAATAATAATAATAAAATAATGGGATAAACATTAAAAAAACAGACAGTAGGAGAATACCAGGGATGCACATAACACGAAGGGACCAACATGTGAAGAGGCAGCAAGAGGGCAGCCATCTGCAAGCCAAGGAGAGAAGCCTCAGAGGAAATCAACCCTACTGGCACTTGATCTTGGACTTCCAGCCCCCAGAACTGTGAGAAAATAAATTTCTGTGATCTCAGCCACCCAGTCTGTGCTATTTTATTATGGCAGCCTTAGCAAACAAACGTAAGGTCTTCTTTGACTCATCCTTCCGCTCCATTAACAGGTACACATGAGGCAGTGTCTGTACAGGAAGGAGCCCTGATATTTCTCCCACAAACTCTTCCAATGACACTTTGTTAGATGAAATGGCCTGACAGGCAGATAGGCCATAACCCTGAGCAGAGAGGTGAGTGAGAAACTAATAAGTATTTTCACTCCAGCTCATGAATAGATGGCATTTAAATATATGCAGTGGCATATAGTAAGTCTTGCATTTGCTCTTTTGCAAGTGGCCACTCCACACAAAGGACTGAAAAAAGGTAAAGCCAGATTCTAAGGACAATGACCAGAGACACTGGTAAGCTCCATTCAACAGAACAATTTGCTATGGTGGCTCCCACAGATCTTATTAGCACTCCATCTCCCTTCACCACAGAAGTTCTGAATTTCTGGCCTTCAGATGCTTTTTAAATTTTTCCTCTGTTGCCTCTATATGGCAAGAATAAGTAATCTTGAAGAGAAAGCACTGGCATATCAAGAAGAGTTTTTGTGAAAAAGAAAACATTATTGCTGTATTAAGTTCACGTTGCAAGCAGAGAAAAAATAGATTTGTTCCTATGATACCTAGTCACAGTTGTGAAAAAGACAAAACCTCCAAGAACCAAGGGATTGTAGTCACAGTGACAGATGGACAAAGTTCAATTGCTACAGAAAACTCACAGGATCTAAAATGTCAGTGCTTACTAATCTATGGTTTCTTACAGTACAAGAATACAGGAAAAGTATTAAAATAAGAATACACATCAAAGCCAAAAGCTGTCACAGTAAAGGGGTTCAGAAAGGCCTGAACCAGGTCCATTATAAGGTCTGTACCAGGATGCATTTTATCTCTTGAATAATGAACCCCTGAGATATGCACAGAACACTTTAGAATCAAGAGCTTAGAATGGAGTCTCAACAAGAATTTCTCACACTGTGGGCCATGTAGGCATGTTTCTTGCTATGTAACTAGCCTGAAAGCCACAGGCCTCTGAGAGTCTTATGGAAAACTCATGCTAATAATGTTAAACTTTCCCTGAGCCCTGTGCTCCTGGAAAACAACCAAGGTTAGAGTATCCCCTATCCTTTTGTGTTCCAGGAAATGGCTATTGCAAAGACCTATCTTTCCCTATATGACTTAAGATAAGACTTGTGGGTGATGCTTAGTTTATCTATGACAAGGCCATGCATGGACACTCCAAATTCCATTTTTTTTTTCTCTCAGAATGATTTGCTGAAATGTTTGTACTCACTGACCAATCTGGGCAACATACCTGCAAACTTGACTTATTTGACTTTAGTTAAGCTTCTCTGCTTCCTCAACAGCCCCCTGAACTTTGACTACCCTTTAAGCAAGCATTGGATTGAAGAACAATCCCTCCAGAAAGACCCTTCTCTAGAATCTACTGACCTAAATTCTAGAAAAGGGGGAAAAAAACACACTAAACTTTCATGCTTAATTGTCTGATTATGCAGTGGCACAGAACACTCCTCCATGTCTGATGCTTTCTAGACCTGGTTTCTCCTCTTTAAGAGAGAAAATTCCTTTCTGCCTGACCATTGAGAGGCTTGCAGACCTTCTGATCTGAGTGTTCCCTTTATTCTAATTGTCCACATTGCCTTATTACAATAGACCTCTTCTCCCTCTAGAAACTTTCCTTTTGACTACAGTCTCTCTATCTAAGCCTGGGTTTGTTTTGCATTTGACTGTGTAAGTCATCAGTCTTACTGTTATTAATAAATAGAGCTGGCAAACTGCCCTCAAAACTCCAAGGACCCGTGATTACAGAGTGATATTCATAGTAGTATTATTAATAGTATTTTGGTGCATTTCATGCCATGTGTTGGACAGATACAGTATAAAACTGTATAGTTGAGAAAAACATATAACAAATATTATGGAATCTGACCTAAATTTACTTAAAAATAACATGGAAGAGTTCTTTTTTTTTTTAAGCAGATAGATCCGTTGACATATAAATTGTTTAAAGTAATTTTTAAAGGGTTGAAAAGCCATCAGATTTGTTTAAGGAGCTATTATATGTTAGATTTTAAAGCCTCACAAAAGCTCCACAAATCACAAAAAAAAAAAAAGAAAAGTAGTAAGTTCTCTTATATTAGTAGATTTAAAATCTTAACTAAATTAAGCAATAAACTAAAAGATTAATCTGCCACAACTGACTGAGGTTTAATTAATGAATTGTTTAATATTAAACAAGTGTTAATATGATAATGCACAGATAGATGAAAATTCAAAAAACATTACAAATTATATTGAAATATAATGAAAACTTAGTATTCAAATTTCAACATAAAATCTGGCCATAGAAAAAATAGATATGTGCTTAGAAAAAGACCAGATTAAGAGAATAATAAAATGTTTATTTTCTTATGATAGGGGTTTTGTTTCTTTATTTTCCTAATTATTGCACAATTTAAATTATTTCTACAATAATTGTGTATAAATTATTAAGAGAATGATAAGAATTTGTTCAGAAATAACAACTGCATGAACTAAGAAGCAAAATAATCTAATTTTTACTATAACCCTGGGTTCAATGTACATTTTGGCTGGTAAATCTGTGTTTGCCACTAAGACATGTGGGTAGGATTAGATAAAAATGACGAGGAGCTCAGGTCCCTTACTGCAAACTGCAAAATGCTAATAGAATGTCAGAACTCTGGTTGGGCAATTGTTGCTGAAAGGTAATTGGCAGCAAGCATTGTTTTGCTTCTGTTGATCCTCATTCCAGAGAGAGTAATTACACTTGATTTCATACAATATTATTATTTTCTTTACTATAACTGATGTTGTCTGAGATAGTGATGGTCTGATCTCATCGAGATTTCACAAAATAAGATTTTTGGAACAAGGCATTTTTTCTTGCCTCCCTTCAATCTAGTGATTTTATTGATAAGACCTGCTATGACAGCAGAATTCTTTATTTCAAGAATTCTATATTTATTTTGTTATTTTTCAAATGTGCTTTTTTCCTTTTGCCTTTTAATTCTATTCACAAAGAACTTCACAGATAAATAAAATTTTAAAAAAGGACGAGTCAAACTTATCTACTAAAGATTTCAGTCTTATTTTCTTAATGATCAAGGTAAGTGAGATAAAAGAATGATAAACTATTTGAATCAATATGCTTAATGCTATTGTCTTTTCCTGAGAAAATTGTCATGTAGATTTTAAAGGGAGAATTTCTTAGATACTATTTTATAACAATTTCTTGTCCTAGCTAACCTCTAGATAAAACTGAAAAAATAAATAGATACATACAAAATTAAATAAATAAACTAGGTATTGTGGATGAAAAAATGCTGCATACCATATCAGTAAACAAAGGATGTTACAGCCATCAAGCCACTAAAGACACCAGGCAGGTGAGCCCTGGGAGAACTTAGGACAGACAAACGCGCTGCCTACTGCAAAGCCCTCAACCACTGTAGCCACTGGCAACTGTACACCCTGAGGGGATTCAGGATGGGAAAGAACAGGATACTGGTCCTAGATAGCTAAGGTACATATCAAAGGAATGATTTCAGTGAGCCCAGACTTTCACATCTTCCCATACATAGAAAAGTGTTAAATTCATCAACTTGAAATATCTGTTTTTCTTTAATTTTTTAACAGTAAATTTTTGAAGTTCTGGCTAGCTGGTCTTTGTTGCAAAAACTCCTATATATCCTGGCTTCCCCCTAACCTCTTCAGAGCAGTCTCTCAGAGCTGAGAGACTGCGTCCTAAGCTTAAGTCCTCACTTTTGTCTGCCAAATAAAACATAATTCTGCAGTTTTAGGTTGTGCATTTGTTTCAGTCGACAGTATAAAGTAAATGAGGTATCTTTTGGGACCTGTAAAATTAAACAAAATTGGAATCTCTATGATCTTGCAAAATATTTTTTTTTCTTTTGTGAAGATGCTATGGACTGAATTATGTTTCCCCCCCAAACTCGTATGTTGAATCCTTAATCCCCAATGTGACTATTTTTTTGAGATAGGGCTTCTAAGAGGTATATAAGGTTAAATGAGATTGCAAGGGCAGGGTCCTATTCTAATATGGTTGGTAGTCTTATAAGAAGAGAAAGAGAGAGATATCTTTTTCTTTCTTCTAGCAAACACCTAGAAAGTGGCCACCTGAAAGCCAGAAAGAGTGCTTTCACCAGAACCCAGTCATGCTGACGCCCTGATATCAGATTACCAGCCTCCAAAACTGTTAGAAAATAAATTTCTGTCATTTAAGCTACCTAGTCTATGGTATTTTGTTATGGCAGCCAGAGCAGACTAAGATGCAAGATATTAACAAAACATTTTTACTTTATCAGCTGTGGTGCAGAGACATATAAAATGAAGATACTGTTTCTAAAAAGGATGTAGTTTAAATTCCAATACAAATAGAATATACCAAATGACAAGTGATGCTAAAATTTCTCAGAAATATGTGATGTTAACAATAAAAAGCTGTGTTGAAACCTACTGACTCCTAGAACTTATTTGGGGACAAATTAATCCATTTCCTCAAAATTATTTGCTGGGGACTAAAAATGACAAGGCAAAATCACTGCTTGCCAAACATTGATAATATAAGTGTGAAATGTTATGCATGCTAAATTATACACAAAGGTTCATGGTGACCTGTGAGAGTAGGACAAAGTCTGAGCTGGGCAGTTGTTGGAGGGATTACGTTGTTATGTTGCAGGACATAGTTTATAGATTCTCAATAAAAAATGGGAATTAAAATTTAAATACATATGGATTCCCCAGGGGCTGCATGTATTGTATAATGATTTTTCTCACAATTTCAAAACATCAACAAAATAAGTGTTGACATTTGGGTCCTTTTCAATATCCTGACTTCTTTTCATTAAGGTTTGGACACAGAAATTTTTATTTTCTTATTTTTGCAATTATAAGACTTCCTTTTTTGGTGTTAAAATTCACTTTCAACTGTGCACAGCAAGAAATAACAAGGCACCAAATATAGAAATTTCATAGTTTTATTATTTTCTCTCTTGCTCCTTAATCTACTGAAAGTAATTTCATAAACCAACACTTCTAGGCAACATTTATTTTTCTTTCGTTGATTTTTGCTTGTTTAGACATCAAAGACTCCATCTTTAGTAAAAGTCTTCACTTGGACTATGAAGTAAAGCATGCACCACAGAGGATCCGCAACTCAGAGGTCTGTCCTACAAACTTCACTGATAATTGTTTGCACACTGCCGCTATCTGGTCATTTGATCCAATGTTGCTATTATGGTCTCCGGAAAGTTCTCTCTTTCTTCATCTACCTTAATTTTATGCCCATTTTTAAGTAACTCAAATTTGGGGGATGTAATGGCCAATGGAATTTTGAATAAGCTTGGAAAATCTTTTTTTTCAGTTTCTTCTTTAATGGAATAGTCTCAGGCATTCCTTCAGGAACAGCCACTTAAAAATCTGCATGAATTTTATAATTCAAAATCTTTTGAATCAGATTAGTTCCTTCTGCAAATGCAGCTGCATTTTCTTCTGCTATTTTAATCTTTGATGCATTCCTTGTAAATATAGCAACTTTATTGGTTTCTGAAACCAATGGATATGGAAAACAAAGAACACTGGCAAATGACTCCACTTTTTTCTTTTCCTCATGTACTGTATCCAGTGTCAAATCAAGATAAACACCTTGCTTTGGATTAATAGAGTCCAGAATTTGAAATTTCTTAAGTAAGTGAATAGCTTTATTAACCTTGTATATTTGCTGTGGGTACAAGTGTTTTAAATGCATACACTCAGGATTTATTTTCATATAGTGGTATGACTTTTTTTTTAACTCATCTTTTCTTTTTTTTCAATCTGATGCTTTTCCTTTGGCACCATTTTTATGTTTTTTAACCTTTAAAAAAATTTGCAGACTTTATAGCAGCAACGCAAGGTCTGTTGAGCATGTGAATGTTTACAGGACAAGAATAAAGAGATAACTGATAAACCATCTTTGAAAAGACTATGGCTTTGATGATGTATCAAGATTCTGCTGAGGTGTCATAAGGATATCATCATGTTGACCATTTTGAATTATGTTGACCTATAACCTTTTTATTTTCAAATTTGCCAAGGCAAAGATCACTTTATTATGCATTCTAATTTTAACTTTTAGAGTTTTTTACTATTATTATGGGGATATTGCTATATGAAAAACTCCAGGTTAAAAACAATTTATGTTCTTCTCTTTATATTGATGAAATAGAATGAGAATGTGGCTGATTTGATGAATTTTACATAACTTGACCATTCCAATAATTCCTATCAGAAATGACACCACTTTTCTCAGTTCTCTAGCCATCCTTAGAAGCACATCTTTAAGAAGATTTTGAGGCTAAAAAAAGTATGGCTAATATTAGTTACTCTGCTACTGTTCTCTCTATCAGCAACACTATGTAGACATCTAAACTCTACAAGATAACAGAAAAATAATTGGACTTCTTTCTCACATTGCCATGGAATGGTGCTTTCTTTTATTTTATATGTTACATTTGCTACTGTAATTTTTCTTGAACTTCATATTCTGTGAGTTTGATATGGTACATTTTAATAAGCAAGGAATAGACTAGTGTTATGCCAAGAGGATGGTGAGAGTGGAGTGCACTGAAAGGGGACATAACATTTAATTGGATACTATGTATTATTGGAAAGTAATCTGGTACCTGACCTGTTTAAAATTCAAATATATATATATATATATATATATATATATATATATATATATATACACACACATATATATATATATATATATTCAAATTTGTTGTTTTGGTGAAGCATGAAACCATAGCGCTGTTTCTCAGGGGGGGAATTATATATGTACACACACACACACACACACACACACACACACACACACACACACACTCTTTAAAGGATTTATTGGTTTCATTCAACACTAAAATTAAAGTTTCCTTCTTTTCTCCTAATTTTATTTGAGAAATGGCCCCCAAATCCCTAAGTTAATCTTTTCTACTCTTTTAACTTACAATGGATTTATAATGATCAGCTCACAGAAGGTTTTTCTCTTTGTTACCTCATATGAACAATTAAATTCTTCTTGGTTGCCCCAAATCCGTTTCACATTTTGACTTTTGCACATATATATTAAAAATCATTTTGCTTCCTATAAATATATTTTATTTTTTTTTCTTTCGCTTTTCTATGTTATATACCATTGTCTCCATTTAAGTGTAGAATTTAAATTCATTGTCCATAATAACACTGATTCTGGTCATATCAGTGGAACTTCCCACCATAATAACAAGAAACCAATGAGCAAGAATTCTATGTAGTATCTCTAAGCACAATTAACTGACTTAATAGCATACCAGGAATGCAAAATCATTTAAATTCTTAAGATCTGGTAATTTGTCTTTTCCCCATTAAGCTTAGTGCATTTTGGTGTTTGATGATTAGAATGAGGAGGGGAATACACACTGTAATGGTTAAGGCCACAAATAAACCTGCACTCCAGTCATTAATATCAAGCCATTGGTGACTAAGCATTCAGCACATACATAATTATTACTGTCAGCTGAAAGGGTAGAGAAGGTCCCCAGAGGTGCCTCTTTATATGGTTTTCAGAGCACTAGAAATGCCTTAACATATAAAACAACTTTTCCTCTAGACGGAAAAATCTCTTAAATCCACCTATCAGATTTATAGTCTGCATGTCATTAAGCCTGTTTCTAATACTGTTTTAGAGGTTTTTGTGAGGTGTATTGGCTTGAAAACTTAAGAAAAAAAAAATCACTTTATCCAAGGAGATTATTTTACTTTCCTTGGTCCAGTTAAGGAACGTATGATTTCATAGACAGGTATTTTTCTTATTCTAACCCAAGGGTTAGAATTCTCCATTTTATTTTATAAATAAGGGAACTCTCAATGAGAAAGCTACTTTCTCCATAGTAGAAGTGCTCCCCAAACAAAATAGATCATCCTCTATTATTCGCTTTTTTTTTTTAAATTTTTATTTATTTATTTTTTTAACATCTTTATTAGGGTATGATTGCTTTACAGTGGTGTGTTAGTTTCTGCTTTATAACAAAGTTAATCAGTTATACATATACATATGTTCCCATATCTCTTCCCTGTTGCATCTCCCTCCCTTCCACCCTCCTTATCCCACCTCTCCAGGAGGTCACAAAGCACCCAGCTGATTGTCCTGTGCTATGCGGCTGCTTCCCACTAGCTATCTACCTTATGATTGGTAGTGTATATATGTCCATGCCTCTCTCTTGCTTTGTCACAGCTCACCCTTCCCTCTCCCTGTATCCTCAAGTCCATTCTCTAGTAGGTCTGTGTCTTTATTCCTGTCTTACCCCTAGGTTCCTCATGACATTTTTATTTTTCTTAAATTCCATACATATGTGTTAGCATATGGTATTTGTCTTTCTCTTTCTGACTTACTTCACTCTGTATGATAGACTCTAGGTCTATCCACCTCACTACAATTGCTCAATTTCGTTTCTTTTTATGGCTGAGTAATATTCCATTGTATATATGTGCCACATCTTCTTTATCCATTCATCCAATGATGGACACTTAGGTTGTTTCGATCTCCGGGCTATTGTAAATAGAGCTTCAATGAACATTTTGGTACATGACTCTTTTTGAATTCTGGTTTTCTCAGGGTATATGCCCACTAGTGGGACTGCTGGGTCATATGGTAGTTCTATTTGTAGTTTTTTAAGGAACCTCCATACTGTTATCCATAGTGGCTGTACCAATTCACATTCCCACCAGCAGTGCAAGAGTGTTCCCTTTTCTCCACACCCTCTCCAGCATTTATTGTTTCTAGATTTTTTGATGATGGCCATTCTGACTAGTGTGAGATGATAGCTCATCGTAGTTTTGATTTACATTTCTCTAGTGATTAATGATGTTGAGCATTCTTTCATGTGTTTGTTGGCAGTCTGTATATCTTCTTGGGATAAATGTCTATTTAGGTCTTCTGCCCATTTTTGGATTGGGTTGTTTGTTTTTTTGATATTGAGCTGCATGAGCTGCTTGTAAATTTTGGAGATTAATCCTTTGCCAGTTGCTTCATTTGCAAATATTTTCTCCCATTCTGAGGGTTGTCTTTTGGTCTTGTTTATGGTTTCCTTTGCTGTGCAAAAGGTTTGAAGTTTCATTAGGTCCCATTTGTTTATTTTTGTTTTTATTTCCATTTCTCTAGGAGGTGGGTCAAAAAGGATCTTGCTGTGATTTATGTCATAGAGTGTTCTGCCTGTGTTTTCCTCTAGGTGTTTGATAGTTTGTGGCCTTACATTTAGGTCTTTACTCCATTTTGAGCTTTTTGTGTGTATGGTGTTAGGGAGTGATCTAATCTTTCTCAACATTTATAGTCAACATCTTGGACAATAGAATTTTGCTGTTTTTGTTGTTGTGGAAGCTGTCCTGTGTACTGTAGAATGTTTAGCAGTAGCCTTGACCTCTACCCACTAGATACCAGTAGCACCTTCATAGCCCCAGTGATGACAAGCAAGAATGGTTTCAGACATTCCCCATTGCCATTATTGTTGTATCTGCTAAAACTGCATCTTTGCTGTGCCAAATAGATTATCTTTTCTTCCCAATTCACATACTTTCCTTTAGAGCACTGATGTTCAAGGATTAGTTCTACTATGGTCTGAATGTTTGTCTCAAATTCACATGCTGAAATCCTAATGCCCAGTGTAATGACATTAGGAGGTGAAACTTCTGGAAAGTGATTAGGTCATGAGGACCCTGCCCTCATAAATGAGATTACAAAAGGCCTGAGGGAGCTCCCTAGACTTTTTACCACGTGAAAATACAACAAGAAATTTGCAACCTGGACAGGGGCCCTCCCCAGACCGTGCTGGAATCCTACTCTTGGAATTCCAGTCTCCAGAACTGGGAGAAATAAATTTCTGCTGTTTATAAGATTCCCAGTCTGTGATATTATGTTATAGCAGCCTGGATGGACTAAGCCACATCCTTATCCCTGTAAATAATATTTAAGTATTCATGAGAGTTATCCCTTTGATTTTTTTGGTGTGTGTGTTTTTTTTGGGGGGGGGTTGTGTTGTTTTCTTTGTTTACATTTTTTTTTTAGCTTAGTTTTCTTTTGAGGTTGGTGTAGAAGAAGTAGAGGAGAAGAAGGAAAAAAAAGTGTAGATAATGGAAACCCAAGAAATTCTCAGTGGCAAACTCCACTCCATGTTTGATTCAATTGTCAAAATGTTCATAGAGACTAAAAGCAATTAGTTTGAATGACTAGAACATTGTCAAAGGAGACAGTAAGTTTAAAAAACTGTTAAACCTCTGAGCATATTTTTAAAAAATGCAGAAAAATAGTCCCATTAACTCTGCTTTGTTATGCATTAAACACATAAGAAGAAAAATGGGTAAACCAAGCATAGGCCCAGAGAAAGTGGTCTGGTTATAGAAATAAACCAGCAATTCTTGTCAATTCAATTTTCTGTCTTCAAATTTATGCTGTTATATTTTAGTTAGCATCACTTCCATACATTCAGCTGCCATTTATTTCTTACTGAAACAATTGAATAGCCTTGGGCATTTATTAGGGATTAGACAAGAAAATAGAACTCCTATTTGTTGTAGTATGAAAGGCTTTAATAGAGGAAAAGAGAGGGACACACAGTCATTAGTGAAGCAAGGATCCTACAGACAAAAAGATGTTTTTAGATTGTAGCACTGAAGGGATGAGCCTTAAAAACTCTACTAGATGGTGCTGGGAAACTGAGAAACTTCTGGGTATTTCCCACTGATGATCTCAGCATGCAACACTGACATGGATAACTTAAGATAAGTTATTTTTTTTTTAAATAGTAACAGAGAGAGAGAACAGGAGAGAGGTAAATAAATCGATACTGTAAGGATGTTTCATATGGAAGTTCATAAACTACTTCAATAATCAGGCTCACAGTTTCCTATGGTACAGAAGATGATAATATCAGATTATCCTATGCTCATCTTAGCTTCTAATTCACCAGAAAAATTCTCTGGGATTTGAGTTCCATCTCTGATACTACGGATGTTTCTTTCCTCCTGGTATAGGGAAGATTTCTTTCACATGGGAGTTTTGTCTTCTGTTTTCAGAAGGGAAAGGGGAGGTCAAAACATTCTTCTTTTATCTGCTGCTTTTCATGTACCTTTAGCTCAAAATAATCTTCATACCAAAGTAGCATTTCTGAGGGTGGCATACTCTGCTATCCTTCATTCCTGCCCCCCACTCCACTTTTGAAATTTCCCCAAGAAATTTTGCCATCCAGAAACAGAGTTGATAGATTGTTCCAAACCTCACTGAAACAGTCTTAGTCTTGAGAATAGGTCAGTTGAGTTAAACAGTAGTGTCTTATTTCAAGGGGCAGTGCTGTAAATGAAAGTAGGGTGAGGGTATCTAAATTAGTCCTTTTTATGGTGCTACCAATCAGGCATTTAATGAGGGCCATTTCTATGGAAACAAAAGAAAAAATTAAAATTCATGGTTGTAGAAAACTCAGTTTTTAGTTCACATGGCAGTCAGTCTAGAAAATTTTTAGATATTGGACTCTAAGCATCTTTCAGTGGTGGACTGAGGATAGTAGTGGCAATCTGATAAATTTCCTGGTTTACAGATCAAATGTCTGTCAATGCCATCTGGTATTCCAGTGAATTTTATGAGCGACCCATAAATAGTAGGCACTGAGGCTGTCCATACATGATCTGTTGTGGTGATTTTTCTAATGTTTATATCAAGTTATCCAGTTTTTGCTTGCAGGGTTTTGAAAGAAAGTTCTTAGTGATTTCAAATCAGATGTGTCAGGGAAAATTGTCTACTGGCCTTAGCAATGGTGAGGTTCCTTTGCATAGTTTTACAAGTGATGCATTGACTAAGGGGAGTCTTGAGGCAGAGAAAAAAAATATGGCAGGTGACAACTGGATCTGGGGGAATATGATTATAGTAGTTGCCATTTGGGAACTCATAAAAAAATTGGAGAGATGTCTGAATATTCCACATGAGCAGAAACTTATTGGGGGTGATGTAAAAGTGGCTGTCTGCTCATAGGAATACACACATTCAAGAAAGGGTATTGAGATGTCTTATTCAAACAAGTTCATACTGTAATAAAATGGTGGTAATTATTAAAGATAAAATAAGTTTTTAAAAATTTACTTGCAGAGAAAATTTAAAGCAACAGATAAAAATATTTAAGAATTATATGTGGATTTCATCCTCACATCTATTCTGTATATAATATACTTAAGATAATTTTTCTGTGGTTACATTTATACACACATATTTATATTAAAAATACACACAAGGATATGTGTATTTGTGTGTGTGTAATATATATATATATAATTTCATAATTGCAATACCCTCAGAAAAATGAAAACACAAATTTTGTGTGTATGTATACAATATTCACAGAGTCAAATATTTGAGTTGAATTGAGATATTACATCTAAGTGCATTAGCATTTTATATTTTCATTTCTTAATTGATTTTTATAAGAATCTCTAAAAATGAATAATGTTCCATATTATAACTGGATACAATTTAAAATTCAATTTATTTTACCATATTAAATTCTCTTTAGTATAAATATTTGATTCTTCTTGTGACTAGTACTAAATTTAACTTTAATGCAAAATGTTTTAAAATGAAATATATAGTATTACTTTTTTCATTGAGATTAACAGTATTATAAAGGTTTTGGAAAAATATAGTCATACCCTATTCACCCCAACAAAAATATCTCTTTCTCTAAATTATGAAATTTCAGAGCTTTAATGAAGCTTCAGCCTTTATCTCTTAATCAGCCTACTGTTAAGAGACCATCTCTTAACAGTAGTTTAGAGACCAATATTATTTTTAGTAGACAAAAAACAAGTTAATATTTTGTAATAATAAAATGAAAATAAATTACATTAAGAATTTTACTCAATCTTGGTTCCAACAAATTTCACTAGGAAACCTCTTCATTTTAATGACTTTCAGAAGTGCTTTTACATTATTTAGTTCTCTATCTTGTTTCATAACATTCAAAATGTTCATGAATGTACTCTTTAAAATAATTATTCTTGGGACTCCGTTGGTGGAACAGTGGTTAGGAATCCACATGCCAGTACAGGGGACATGGGTTCAAGCCCTGGTCCGGGAAGATCCCACATGCCACAGAGCAACTAAGCCTGTGTGCCACAACTACTGAGCCTGTGCTCTAGAGCCCACGAGCCACAACTACTGAGCCTGCAAGCCACAACTACTGAAGCCCGCACACCTAGAGCCTGTGCTCCACAACAAGAGAAGCCACTGCAATAAGAAGCCTGCGCACCGCAACAAAGAGTAGCCCCGGCTCGCCACAATTAAAGAAAGTCCAC
This sequence comes from Leucopleurus acutus, assembly GCF_964270905.1. Classification (NCBI taxonomy): domain Eukaryota; kingdom Metazoa; phylum Chordata; class Mammalia; order Artiodactyla; family Delphinidae; genus Leucopleurus; species Leucopleurus acutus. Next base: position 20,267,609 of record NC_139147.1, on the reverse strand, counting down.
GCGCAGCAATGAAGATCCAGCGCAACCAAAAATAAATAAATAAAATTTTTAAAAAAGTATTCTTTGTCGTCAATATTTCTACTGAACACTAGTTTTTCAATGGATTTTTTAAAGTTATTGACAATGTCAGTAAGCCCAGTAGAATAATTATGTATATAAATTTAAAATCTTAGTTCCCACTCTGATGAATCTCTACTTATCTGAATAAGTAGAATAATTCTATGTAATGTTCTATAATTCTATTTATTTATTTTGGAGAAAAAGAATGAAACTTGTAATTTCTAAATGGTCACTTGGCATGAAGATAAGTGGTGATACATTTCAAAGTATTGTAAAATGAACTTTACAGCTCAGAATTTTTATAGTATGTTGTCAATTTTTTGAGGGTCTACTTTGAAAGAACATCAAAGGTATTCCCCCAAAATATATTTCCAGACAAGCAAATTTTTTCTATAACTGCTAAACAATATTTTTCTTAAAAAAATATTAAAGACATATATATATAGATAGATAGATAGATACATATATATAGAGAGACACATTATATGTAAGTCATACATGTAGTAATTTTATTGATTACATGCATTTTACTATTGGTCTAGACAATTTTTGACTTAACTTTTGGCTTTATCTTTATATAATGTATATTTATTATATATTACATATGAACACATGCATACATTTTTCTTTTGCTGTAATCCTGAAATACAATATCCTCTTAGCAAATGACGGAATGAATTGTTCAATGCCAGATTTTACATTAAATATCTAAAACAGTGGGGTTATAATTATATGTTATTCATAAACTGATAAAATCATATTTTAACACTTAAGGATATTGACAATGAGAAAGAACAATAACACCTATAGATATTCTAAATAATACTAGGGAAAATATAAAATTGAACTCATAAATTGCCGGGTTTGATTCCCATTAAGTTTATGTTCTGATGCCTGTGATATTTTCTACCATGTCCAAACTTCGAGAGACATTTTGAAAAACATAAACCAGTAGTATAATATCATTCATCTTAGACTGCTTAGATTGCTATGCAGATTAGACTTTTTAATATAGTATTTAAAACACTAATCCTAGTGTTTCATATGTAGTAAGATCTGCATTTATTTTAATACATAGATATGATTATATGCATTATGTATATGCCATATATTTGTACATAAATTCTCTATCTAAAGCCTAATAGAGGTAGTATAACTTGTATGTATGAAAAGACTGAACAAGTCATCCCATGTCTTTCATAGGCACATCAACATACACCGGCCTGCAATGTCTGTATGCTTTTTCCACTAAGGAACTGAAACAGTCTTCCAATCTTTCTTAGGAAGAGGAAGACAAAATGTTTATTTGTAATTATGTAAAGTACAATACTTGTTGATTACAATTAACTCAGGATAAATCAAGAGATAAAAAACCAAATTCATATTATTTTCATGTTTTACAGAATGTTTATGTTGTTGAATTTTCAGATAAAACAGACTTTTCTGTCTATCCAGGATATTCTGTCATGTATTTTCTATTTTATAGTGCATGTAAAAAAAGTATTAAAAAACTTATTTAGTATTTCCTTTGTCTCTAATTACAGAACTTTGAATGGCTTCAAGATTTTGATATACTAATAAGGTTATTACCCCTCTCCAGGTTCAAAATTTGCATAGGAGCCATGTGATAATGATGCACCTTTGCTGAAAGGATGAGGCAGGTGTGTTTTTCAGTAGGCCCTTAATGGTGAGTTTGGATTTTTCTCACCTGCCAAATCATGAAATTTTAGTAAAATTCATTAAACTAAAAAAAAAAAAGAGAGAGAGACTTTGACTTTTTTTTTCAATGATATGTGTTTATTAGCTTAATCACATCCCCTTTCTGTTAATGACCAAATACCCTAGGAAATAATTGCTTGTTGGTATCTATTCTCCAACTATGCTAAGATTTTTCATTTTACCATGTACTTCTTACTATAGTAATATAATAATAATATATTATTACCAATGATATTTCTTCTACTTTTAGATTGTCATGATTGTTTTGCCATGAATCACAACAGCTCAATCATGACCTTATTTTTTTTTCATTAGTTATTTTTCATAATGTATTAATCCTTGAAATAAAAATAAAATTGGGATCTCTGTAATCATATGTCAATTCCTCTTCTCCTCCTATTCCTTTGCCCCTCTGTTTCCATCTTGACTATCATATCCTTATCTAGTCAGTGTGACTTCAGATCCATTATGTGATCTTCACAACTGGGTCCTCAGAACTACAAAACACCGATGAGCTCTAATTAATGTCCCAGGTCCTTTTTATTAAATGAAACCTGATACGTTTTAACTTGTGGGTAAGTATATATTCTGACTTGGCCAGGTTGTCACATAAAGCAGTCTGCTCTGCTCAGTTACAAATGATGCTCAGTCTTTGTTCATTAAACTTGGGGATGGTTGTTGCATGCAAGAAGGCTCTGTATGTGTCTTCACTCTATAGGATGAGGTGATGGTAAAGATATTCTAAATTTCTTGAGCAGGAAGTGTAACTTCCTAACTAAAGACAGAGCTGGAAATATATCTCCTTGTGTGAAGTGTCATGACAATGTCTGTTAAACTTTAAAAAGTTCTCCCTGAAGCATTAGGTTTGGTCAGTATTGCCCATTAACTTCTTAGTCAATGTTATATGGGTGATGGTAGATGTGCATACATTACATATGTTGCAAATCTGTTAAATCCAACTTTACTATTCATTTTAAGATTTCCAAATATTCCTTGATTCTTGTAAAACAAAATGATAAATAGTATTTGCAACCAAAGAGCTTATGGAGGAAAGACATCATCAGCTTGTAGGATCTGTGTTAGTCATTGTTTCCTTCCTATTTACATATGGATGCAGTATACAAACACACATACAGGCACAGTTGCTTCTATGTAAAATAATCTTCTGTACTGCAGCAGTTGGAATAATAATATGACTGTTTGAATTGAAAACACATTTCAATTTATTGTTATTGATTTTTTTTTTTACTTATACATCAGGTAGGAAGGGACAAAATATTTTGTCAGTTCAATTTCTATAAAATTAGCTTCCTGAAAATCCCAAATGAGAGATTCTTTCAAAATTATTTAAAGTAATTGAATAATTATTGATTCACAGACACAGACACAATGATTGAAACAGACTGATGTAATGATGCTAGTTTCACACATAGGCAGTGGGAAAACCATTTAAAAAAACTTTTATATAAAGTAAATTATCTACAGGGATTAATGATTTTTTTCTTTCATTTGTTGTTTTCTTCCTTCCCCAAAAAACATGGTGTCATGTAGTTAGCTGGAAATTTCCATATAATGTCTATAAAGTCTAAGCCAAATTACATTTAGAAATAAAAACATATAGGGAAGAAACTGTCCAAGTTGACATGGAGAGCAATTCACTAAAGCACTAATTAAATTAACTGCAACACAGAAACATTGATGCTAGAAGAAGGAAGGGGAAAAGAGCATGTGTTCATGAAATCTGTTGCAGAGTTTTTGTCCTAATTTGAGAAAATAACTCACAAATATAAAACATAACACTTTCGAGCTTAGTGATAACTAACTTTATGGCCCCAGCACTTAATAGTTAAAATTTTCCAATAATGGCTGGAGGATAATAGGAATGATCAATAACAATCAAAGTTTTTTCTCTGGAGTTCCAAAAACTCCCCAGTTGTACAACACAAGTATAATATGACCACACTCATCTTTGCAATATAAAATTATATCTATTTGTTTGCCTCTATATCTCAGTATTTCCATAACTTATAGTACAGTTCATTTTGGTAAGGTTACTATTTTCTTGTGGAAACAAATCCTAGCATTTTATTTTTGGCCATCAGGTTAAAAAATAAGCAATACAGATGCAATATTTCTCACAGTGCTTTACTCTTTATAAGTTATAATTTTCACTATATGTTTGGGATAGTAAAAATGAAATTTTCATGAACTTTGTTTATCTTACCTTTCTTTTTCATTTGTACCCACACCTGGAAAAGGAAAGTTTTTTTTTTTCCCTTGAGGCAGACACTTGAATTACTAAAGAAATTAAATACCCAGCAAAACTAGTCTACACACACCCTCCATAGCTATAAAACAGAATTTGGAATAGAAATCTGTTGTTGCTGTTTTGTTTTGTGTTGCTTTTTGGTCTTCCAGGATTTTGCCTAAATCCTAAAGCAGAGAAGAAAGGAAACAAGTAACTCCCATATTATTTAAAAAAAAAAAACAGGGCTTCCCTGGTGGCGCAGTGATTGAGAGTCCACCTGCCGATGCAGGGGACACGGGTTCGTGTCCCGGTCCAGGAAGATCCCACACACCGTGGAGCGGCTGCGCCCGTGAGCCATGGCCGCTGATCCTGCACGTCCGGAGCTTGGGCTCCACAACGGGACAAGCCACAACAGTGAGAGGCCCGCGTACCACAAAAAAACAAAAACAAAAACAAAACAGAAAAACAAACAAACAAACAAAAAAACCCAGAACTACAATTAAGGTCTTATTAAGAAGTGACCACATTAGTCACTTATGTTTAGCCTTTACAAAAAGAAAGGTAAACGTTCATTACAATGGAAGATTTTGTGAAGAATCCTCCCATTTTTAGTCCTTGAGGAGACATGTTTGCAGATTTTTACAAGAAAATGGGAAAAGCATCTCTCTCTTTCCCTATCTGGAAGTTGCTGAGTTAAACACGACATGTGTTGTCTGTCGGTTATATGAACCCAGGCATTTAGCAGGGTACTCAAAAACTTTGGGAAACCATCATGAGTCTTCAGGAATTCAGGGAAAGTAGAGACTAGTGTCTACTTTTCACCTTCTTCTCCAAAGAGCTCATAACAAAGGATTCAAATTTGAGCCTATTCTCTGAGGGAGTCCTCTGACAGATCAGAGAACCTACAACCAAGTAAAGGACACTGTTACTTTTCTCTACCAATCCCTTTCCTTTCCTCAAGCCTTGAGTATCCAGAGTAGCAGGATAGGAAGGAGAGAGGGTAAACCAAAGATGAGCAGTGACCACATCTCCTTGATGACCTCCCCATACAGGTCATGGGCCAGGCTTAACCTAGAGGATGGAAGAAACTTAAAATTGAATACAAGATTAAAGCATCAGTTTAGATTGGACTGTCTTTCACATACCTGAAAATGACATTGAACTTAAGCTAAAAGGTACTAGAAAACTATGAAACCATGTAATGTGTGAGATCTATAGACAAGGGATGGAAAAGGGAATTCTGATAAAATATGTGTAAAGACCATGGAGGGAGACAAATGATTGAAGACATAATTATCAGATTGTCTGTTAGCACATTCCACACATTCAGTGAACAGACTCTGCCTATCAGTAATTATATTTCAGAAAACTCCTCTATTAAGAATACAGTGAAGTAAAGGATTTAATAATCATTCACTCATCATGTTTTCCTTGTTGTCAATAATATAATATTGTTTGGGAAAAATATTTCATAGAAAGTTTTCACATAGACACAAATATAGATGTGTACACTACTATTACAATATGTCTCAAGTATTACCTACAGAAATACTCTAAAAATACTAGATTAATCCAAACAACCTTTCACACTGTCACAGAAGGCACAGAGGGTCTTGAAAAACAAGTAATAGAAAACTAAATAACCAAAGACAATCATCATTACATCAAGGAAAGTCAGATGTAATAAGCTAACAAAAGAAGGTTTAATGCTCCCAAGAAGGTATCAGTATTTCTCAATGAAGCCAGGAGTCCTGATGAACACATGTCATGAAGGGTTGTTGAAGAGGGAAGATTATTAGAAAAGAAAAAATGGACAACAAAGTTTCTGATTCAGATTTGATGATATTCTATTATGGTTTACATTTTTATATTTATTTTATTGAATCTTATACGATCATAAAAATGCATGTAGAAAAAATAATCTGATGTACCTAATTAGACACATCTGATTAAAGTTCCTATGAAACAGAAATAGAGAGGAATTTCCTAAACCTGTTGAACAATAAAAATAATAAACCAAAAGCACAATAGACATTATACTCAGTGGTATGTTGCCTACTATTATGACTTCTATCCAACACTGAACCAGAGATAGTAACCAGTGCATTAATATCAGAAAGTTAAAGAATAGAACATATGCTTTGCAAAGAAGAAAATCAGACTGCCATATCCAAAGTTAATATACTAATATAGTTATATTAATTTATTATAATAAAAATGTTTATCAATGTTTTATATAAAATCAGTGTAAAAAAGTGCATATTATATATTAACAATGAATATTTAAAATGTCCTTTTAAAAATATTCCATTTAAAATATTGATAGAATGTGATGTATTTAGAAATAAATCTGAAGTTGTTTAAAATCTTTAAGGTGAAAATTATAAGACTTAAAAAAATGTATAATACATATTTCCAATAATAATGATAGCTACAAATTTAATGTCCAGAATATATAGCAATTATATTGCACTGAGATGAAAAATATCTGGAAAAAAAAGGCAAAACATATGAACTATACTTTTATTAGCAAGGAACCATATTGATTTTTAGGAAAATACAAATTAAAACCACAAAGATATAATTTTGCAATCTTCAGATTGACAAATGATAACAAGAAAAAGAGAAAGAAAGAGTGAGAAGAAAGAAGAGGAGGAGGAGGAGATAAAGAGGAGAAAAAAGGGGAAAAATGGTCATTAACCTGTATTTGTGAGCGTTCGGAGCTCTTATTTGGTACAACTTTTTAAAACTAGCATTACCTATTAAGGTAAACATAACTATACACTACTACCCAGAAACTTCTTTGTTAGGTATATGTCTTGAGAAACTCTTGCTCATTTACACAAAAATGCATTTTCATTCCCTGAAAATTGTTTGAATTTCTACATTGCACCAGGCACTGATCAAGATATTGAAGATGTAACAGTGAACAAAACAAAGTTCCCTGCATTCATGGAGCCTACATTCAAGTGGGAAGAGACAAATATTAAACCGAGTAAGTAAAATAATTCTGATGTTGATAAGAAAAATAAAGCAAAAAAGGGTACCTCAATAGTGGAAATTGATGAGACATTTTCTTTAGAAATGGCAGTTTGAGAAAAGATCTGAATGAGGTGAATGAGGCAGTTATGCATGTCTGTGAACCAGGATTCCAGGCAGAGGAAAGAGCATATGCAAAGTTGCTGGAACGTGATTGCCTAGAGAGCTGGAGGAACAGCATTTCAGAAATTCTTACAGCAGCTGATTTTCTTAAGAAAAGTGAAACAACTCTAACTTATATCAATAATAGAATGGATAAATCATGTTACATTTGTTCAAAAGAATGTTATATGGCAATTAAAATAAATTAATAAACATGATCATTCTTTTTTTATAAATTTATCTGTTTTATTTGTATATTTTTGGCTGTGTTGGGTCTTCGTTGATGCGTGTGGGCTTCCTCTAGTTGCGGCGAGCAGGGGCTACTCTTCATTGTAGTGTGCAGACTTCTCATTGTGGTGGCCTCTCTTGTTGCAGAGCATGGGCTCTAGGCACGAGGGCTTCAGTAGTTGTGGATCACAAGCTCTAGAGTGCAGGCTGTAGAGCACAGGCTCAGTAATTGTGGTACACAGGCCTAGCTGCTCTGCAGCATGTGGGATCTTCCTGGACCAGGGCTCGAACCTGTGTCCTCTGCCTTGGCAGGCGGATCCTTAACCACTGTACCACCAGGGAAGCCCTAAACCTGATAATTTTTAAAAAGGTATTAAGGAGTCTGATTCCATTTTTGACATTTGAGTGCTGACAGCTCCTCCCTCACCCTTCTTGACCAAATCTGAACAAATCAATAAAAAAGCCCAGGTTCTCCCTCCTTTGGTGCCAGTGGGAAGTTCAGATTTGTAATACTGTAATTTATAATAGGAAATATATATTTTGTCTTATGGCACACAGCTCCTAAAACCCTTGGAATCTCCAGTGGTGAGAATAATTAAGGTGTCTTTTGTTATGTTAATGAAATGACCTTGGAACCACAATTAAAGATTTTGGCTTGTTACCAGGAGAAACAATCATGTGATTAGAGGATTTGAACTTTTAATTTCATCCCCTTAACCTCCGGGGACAGAGGAGGGTCTGGAGTCTGAATCAACTGCCAGGGCTTATGATTCAATCAATCATGCTTATGTAATGAAGCCTCTGTAAAAACAGAAAAGAATGGGGTTCAAAGAGTTTCCAGGTCGGAAAAGCAGACTGCTTCCACATGCTACCATACCAGGCCCCAAATTCCATGAAGACAGAAGCTCCTCTGTTCAGGACCTCACCTTATATACCTCTTCATCTGGCTGTTGATTCACATCTTTTGATATCCTTTGTAATGAATCAGGAATCTAATGAGTAAACCATCTTCCTGAATTCTGTGAGGCACACTAGTAAGTGAATCAAACCAAAGGAGGGGGTGGTGGGGACCTCTGACTTACAGCTCATTGGTCAGAAGAAAGGTCACAAACTAAACTTGTGATGGGCTCTGAATGGGGGGGAGCTGTCTTGTGGGATTAAGCCCCCAATCTGTGGAATTTGATGCTATCTCTGGGCAGATAGTATCAGAATTGAGTTGAATTGTAGGGCCCCTAGATAGTGTCTGAGAATTTCTTGGTGGTGGTTGGGAGGGGAGCAGGGGGGACACAAATATTGAAAATGGTACTAGAACCTGCAAACCCCAGATCAGTCATGGAAACACTCATTTGCCTCATACAGGCAAATCCAGCCTTTAACCATAGTAACAGACAAAGCCAGTTCTCCCTCCTTGTTCTTTCAACATATTTCTGGACCCGTGTGTTAACTGCCTTACTCTTTCAGAAAACCTTATTTGAATATAAACCTTTTCAAACCTCTTAGTCCAAGTGTGGCATCTCAATATCTGTACTAGATTTTAGGTGGGAGATTCCATCTTGCCTCCATGTGACAACTACAAGATAATTGCCTCAGAAAGCCATGTATAGATGATCACCACCACTGGGAGTCTCTCTTACTTTGGTTTGCTAGCTGGCTGTATTTCCTGCTGTCTAGAGTATTTTATTTTTGAGTTGTTTTGCACTTTGAACTATGCTGCTTTGTGCTGAATTTACTTAGGTCCATCAAGCTTCCGTTACAGATGTAGCTTATCTAAATCAGAAGTCTTGGTGCTAGTTTCGTTTTGTTTTGTTTTGTTTTTGTGGTACGCGGGCCTCTCTGTTGTGGCCTCTCCCATTGTGGAGCACAGGCTCTGGACGCACAGGCTCAGCGGCCATGGCTCACGGGCCCAGCCACTCCACAGCATGTGGGATCTTCCCGGACCGGGGCATGAACACGTGTCCCCTGCATCGGCAGGCGGACTCTCAACCTCTGTGCCACCAGGGAAGCCCTTGATACTAGTTTTTGAGAACAGCATTAAAGGATTACGGCTCTCTTTACACTGACCCTGGGGCAAGTGCCTCAATGTGGATTTATTAATATCTCAGACTGAAACATTTCTTAATTCCATCATAAGCAGTGACTGAAACTAGGCTCCAGAGAAATACTCTATCCATGTGACTGTTGGATTGATGTCCCAGCCAGGTTAAGACTTCCATCCTGTAGAGCACACAGGAAGACTGACAACCCTGCAAGACCCACTGGGTGCCAACTCCTACGGAGGAAAGGTAGTCACTATGTGGTGTACTAATTTTTACATTTCTAAAAGCAGGTGGCTTGCTAAGACACTAAAATAAATAAATAAATTTAAAAAATGTCTTTTCTGTCAGTGTTACCTATTCCTCTTTTACCAGAAGATCATGATCCTTCTGGTTACAAGAAAGAAATCCAAGACACCATCCTGGCACAGCCAAAGTATGAATTCAAACTTGACTTAAGTCTAAGTCCCTAAACTCAGTAAAGCTACCACTACTATAGGAGAAGCTCTTAAATTTTATAATAATTACTTGAGATTCTCTGGAGGAGGAAAGATATACATATAAGCAGAGTGAAGAGGACTCATCTAAACCCCCTGCATTATATACAGAACTATTAAAAATATATATAAAGCAACTAGATGCAGGGTGAAGAAACAGAAAACTGAGTCATATGTCTGCAATTTTCTAATTTCGATGCGAGATTCAAAATTTACTAAAAGAATTTATATAAAAAGAAAAATAAAATGGCACTGATGGTTTTGCTGCCTCTAAAACATAGTTCACAAACATAGGTTGTGAATTAATTTTTTTTTTTTGTGGTACGCGGGCCTCCCACTGCTGCGGTCTCTCCCGTTGCGGAGCACAGGCTCCGGACGCGCAGGCTCAGCAGCCATGGTTCATGGGCCCAGCCGCTCCATGGCATGTGGGATCCTCCCGGACTGGAGCACGAACCCTCATCCCCTGCATCGGCAGGCGGGCTCTCAACCACTGCGCCACCAGAGAAGCCCGTGAATTAATTTTAAATTGTGTTGAAATTTACCAGGTTGCAAAACTTCATGGCCTTAATTAATATTAGGGCATAAATTATAGTTTATTCTGTGAATCTCAAAAATTTTAAAAATAAATAATTTCTTTATTTAGGCTGCATTGGGTCTTCATTACAGTGTGCCAGCTTCTGATTGTGGTGGCTTCTCTTGTTGCTCAGTAGGTGTGGCACACAGGCTTAGTTGCTCCGTGGCATGTGAGATCTTCCCAGACCAAGGATCGAACCCATGTCCCCTGCATTGGCAGGCAGATTCTTAACCACTGTGCCACCAGGGAAGTCCCTGAATCCCAATGGTTTTAAACAAAGTTTCCTCTTTAATCTGAGAGGAGTTACCAAAGGTAAAATAGAGGAAAACAGGTATACTCCACCTTAACCATGAGAACTCTTGTTTTGCCCAAATTCATCATAGTCATAAAATATTCTGTCATAGACAAAGGCACTCTGACTCACCAAGCAAAAAATTAAATCAAACAGTTATGAAGAGTAACTAAGTAGTAATAGATTACATTAAATTAAACTAGAATTAAGAATTACCTTAAAATTAAAGCAATTAGAGAAAGAAGCACAAAAAAAAAAAAAAAACAAAGTTAACAGAAGGTAAGAAATCATAAAGATCAGATCAGAAATAAATGAAAAAGAAAGGAAGGAAACAAGAGCAAAAATCAATAAAACTGAAAGCTCGTTCTTTGAGAAGATAAACAAAATTGATAAACCATTAGCCAGACTCATCAAGAAGAAAAGGGAGAAGACTCAAATCAATAGAATTAGAAATGAAAAAGGAGAAGTAACAATGACACAGTAGAAATGCAAAGGATCATGAGAGATTACTACAAGAAACTAAATGCCAATAAAATGGACAACCTGGAAGAAATGGACAAATTCTTAGAAAAACACAACCTTCTGAGACTGAACCAGGAAAACATAGAAAATATAAACAGACCAATCACAAGCACTGAAATTGAAACTGTGATTTAAAATCTTCCAACAAACAAAAGTCCAGGACCAGATGGCTTCACAGGCGAATTCTCTCAAACATTTAGAGAAAAGCTAACACCTATCTCTCTCAAAGTTTTCCAAAATATAGCAGAGGGAGGAACACTCCCAAACCCTATGAGGCCACCATTACCCTGATACCAAAACCAGACAAAGATGTCACAAAGAAAGAAAACTACAGGCCAATATCACTGATGAATGTAGATGCAAAAAATGCTCAACAAAATACTAGCAAACAGAACCCAACAGCACATTAAAAGGATCATATACCATGATTAAGTGGGGTTTATCCCAGGAAGGCAAGGGTTCTTAAAAATATGCAAATCAATCAATGTGATAAACCATATTAACAAATTGAAGGACAAAAAAATATGATAATATCAATAGATGCAGAAAAAGCTTTCAACAAAATTCAACACCCATTTATGATAAAAACCTTCCAGAAAGTAGGCATAGAGAGAACTTACCTCAACTTTACAAAGGCCATATATGACAAACCCACAGACAATATCATTCTCAATGGTGACAAATTGAAACCATTTCCACTAAGATAAGGAACAAGACAAGGTTGCCCACTCTCACCACTATTATTCAACATAGTTTTGGAAGTTTTGGCCACAGCATTCAGAAAAGAAAAAGAAATAAAAGGAGTCCAAATTGGAAAAGAAAAGTAAAACTGTCACTGTTTGCAGATGACATGATACTATACATAGAGAATCCTAAAGATGCTACCAGAAAACTACTAGAGCTAATCAGTGAATTTGGTAAAGTAGCAGGATACGAAATTAATGCTCAGAAATCTCTTGCATTCCTACACACTAATGATGAAATATCTGAAAGAGAAATTAAGGAAACACTTCCATTTACCATTGCAACCAAAAGAAAAAAAAAAAAAACAAACCTAGGAATAACCTAGCTAAGGAAACAAAAGACCTGTATGCAGAAAACTATAAGACACTGATGAAGAAATTAAAGATGATACAAAGAGATAGAGAGATATACACTGTTCTTGGATTGGAAGAATCAACATTGTGAAAATGATTATACTACCCAAAACCATCTACAGATTTAATGCAATCCCTATCAAACTACCAATGGCATTTTTCACAGGACTACAAGAAAAAAAATTCACAATTTGTATGAAAACACAAAAGACCCCGAATAGCAAAATCAATCTTGAGAACACAAAACGGAGGTGGAGGAATCAGGCTCCCTGACTTCAGACTATACTACAAAGCTACAATAATCAAGACAGTATGGTACTGGCACAAAAAACAGAAACATAGATCAATGGAAGAGGATAGAAAGCCTGGAGATAAACCCACGCACATATGGTCACCTTATCTTTGAAAAAGGAGGCAAGAATATACAGTGGAGAAAAGACAGCCTCTTAAATAAGTGGTGCTGGGAAAACTGGACAGCTACACATAGAAGAATGAAACTAGAACACTCCCTAACACCATATAGAAAAATAAACTCAAAATGGATTAAAGACCTAGATGTAAGGCCACACACCATAAAACTCTTAGAGGAAAGCATAGGCACAACACTCCATGACATAAATCAAAGCAAGATCCTTTTTCATCCACCTCCTAGGGAAATGGAAATAAAAACAAAAATAAACTAATGGGACCTAATGAAACTTCAAATCTTTTGCACAGCAAAGGAAACTATAAAATAGACAAAAAGACAGGCTTCAGAATGGGAGAAAATATTTGCAAATGAAGCAACTGAGAAAGGATTAATCTCCAAAATATATAAGCAGCTCATGCAGCTCAATATCAAAAAAAAAAAAAAAAAAAACACCCAATCCAAAAATGGGCAAAAGACCTAAACAGAGTATTCTCCAAAGAAGATATACAGATTGCCAACAAACACATGCAAGGATGCTCAACATCACTAATCATTACAGAAATGCAAATCAAAACTATAATGAAGTATCCCCTCACACTGGTCAGAATGTCCATCATCAAAAACTCTACAAACTATAAGTGCTGGAGAGGGTGTGGAGAAAAGGGAACACTCTTGCACTGTTGGTGGGAATGTAAATTGATACAGCCACTATGGAGAACAGTATGGAGGTTCCTCAGAAACCTAAAAATAGAGCTACCATATGACCCAGCACTCCCACAACTGGGCATATACCATGAGAAAACCATAATTCAAAAAGAGTCGTGTACCACAATGTTCATTGCAGCACTATTTACAATATCCAGGACATGGAAGCAACCTACATGTCCATCAACAGATGAATGGATAAAGAAGATGTGGCACATATATACAATGGAATATTACTCGCCATAAAATAAATGAAATGGAGTTATTTGTAGTGAGGTGGATGGACCTAGAGACTGTCATACAGAGTGAAGTAAGTGAGAAAGAGAAAAACAAATACTGTATGCTAACACATATATATGGAATCTAATAAAAAAAGACACTGTTCTGAAGAACCTAGGGGCAGGACTGGAATCAAGATGCAGACACACAGAATGGACTTGAGGGCACAGGGAGGGGGAAGGCTAAGCTGGGACAAATTGAGAGAGTGGCACGGACATATATACACTACCAAATGTAAAATAGATAGCTATTGGGAAGCAGCCGCATAGCTCAGGGAGATCAGCTCAGTGCTTTGTGACCATCTAGAGGGGTGGGATAGGGAGCATGGAAGGGAGATGCAAGAGGGATGAGATATGGGGATGTATGTATGCATATAGCTGATTCACTTTGTTATACAGGAGAAACTAACACACCATTTTAAAGCAGTTATACTTCAATAAAGATGTTAAAAAAAAAAAACAATTACTGACACCATTTAATCAGCAACTGGTGGATACCTTGCCATCATAGATTCAGCTATATTCCATTCAGGACCTATGCCTTTCAAGTATAGTGTGCCTTCACCTTCAAAAAGACATGGTACACCTTTAACTGTCAACCCATGGGGTGTAATAGCTGTTCCATCACACACAATATTTGCAGACAAAGGCTCAACTGCATCCAACTTTCTCCAGGAACACAGATATATCATCACAGCAGTAACATTTTTCTGTGAGTATGTTCATTTGACATACAAAGTCAGGACATCCAAATACTCACAAAGGAGCTCTAAAAAAGAACAGGCTACTGCCACACATAATGTACTGGTCCCCACTACTTCAATACATTTTGTGACATCATTTGGTCAGTTGATGAGACATTTCATCCTGACTTGTTAAGAAATGACTGCTGAACTGGCACCCACAGTATTAAAATGAACTCAATATCTTTTAGGGCTTCTGGGGTTTTAAAAGAAACATATTCCTTATTTAAAATTTTGCTAAAGCCCAGAAATGCCCTTATTCATAATTTGACCATCTTTGAATGGCCCTCCTTCCAACAAAAACTCTAGAGTCTGTCCAAATTACAATATAATAGATACTTCAAACAGTGCCCCCCCAGAGACTCTTTCACTCTACAGCATATAGGAAGTTCCTTGTATACCTCCTAGACTACTTGAGCCACCTATTATGGCCAGAAAATATCCATGGGCTTCCTAATGCAAGAAACTGCTCTTATTGGCTGCATGTTACCTGCCTTTAGGGCAATAATTGCTGGACATACACGTGGGTATTATTGAAATAGAAGTTTTCACAGGCACTAGACATGGAAATTTCTATATGCAGCTGTCCATTATAACTTAGGTCATGGAGGAAGCACTCCATAAACTTGGCCTCTTGCTAAATGAGAACAGTGTTAATAGGATAGAACCAACACTGAGCCCTTTAGTATATCTGCTATGCAAGAGGGATGGCCTGCCCATCCTTAGTCCCTTTTAGATGCCATGTTGCTGGATGAAGTCATTCTTCTACCAAATCTCTTGGCTACATGAGAGTCCTTTGGGATTAACTAACAGAACAGCAAAGGGAATTCATATAATTTATGAATGGTAGCACCACCATTACATGTGCTAGGGCCCTAAAAGGGGAGTTTCTCCCATCCTCTGATTAACCATGGTATTTCTGATTGAGAGCAAGACAGATGGGTCAGCACAATTGGCCAGACTTTGGACAGCCATTCTTAGTAATGGATGGCTTGAGCAACAACAGCCCCATCTGCACAATTTTACAGACTCTTAGACCATTTCCAATGGTATGGCCATCTGATCTGGCCAATAGCCAAAACAGCAATTCCTTATCCAGGGTTGCCCCATCTGGAATAAAGAACATTGGAAATATCTTATTTCACACATACCCAAAATATAAAGCACAATCATACATATCTCTGCCTACACTAAAGCCACAATACAAGGTTTCATCAAGACACCCCTTATCTGCTTTGGAGTTCAAGATATCATTGGTCATGACCAAGGCACACATTTGTTTTACTTTTCAACCTCTTATTTCTGGGCAACCTCAAAATAAAGACCAATTGCTTCCTCCTTCAGCACTGATAAGAGGTTCAAATCATGTAAGCTGCTGGTCTGAACAGGAAGTCTCACCCTGGCTCCACCCCAACCATAATAATAGCTAAAACCATTCCCTGCTCTTTGTGTCCTCAAGTCATTTTCAGACCTATTTATTCTCTTCAGAAAACCTCATTATGAGTAATAAAACTTTCAATATTGTCTTGGTGTGTGTGTGTATGTATGCATGTATATGTGTGTGTAGTACATATATATTATTTATATATAATATAAATATAATATATATTTTCTTATACATGGAAATATGTATATATATGGAAAAATATAAATAAAAGCAATTTAAGGTTAACATAAATTCAGAGGAGTGGCTATTTAGGCAATTGGGGTTGTATAAGAATATAGAATATATAGAAAATATATAGAGAACATATAGAAAATATTCAGTGGATTGGAAATGTTATATTTCTTAAGCTAGTTGGCAGGCGCATTGATAACCATTAATTTTTCTCAAACTCTTCTCATTAATTTTAATGTTTGCATTCAATTGTAGACTACAAATAGGTTAATATAATCAAAATTCTAGTCATAGGAATGATGAAAATGAAAACTGAAATTTGAAGCAAGGACAAATTTCATGCATTTGAAAGGAAATTGGAAAGGTTTAAAAATTTTGTAATTGTATATAATAAAAAGTATCCACAGCAATGCAGATAAGATAATGTCTAATGGATAATCGTCATCATTGGAATTTGAATTATTCATCTATTTATCACATGGCTATATTAACTTCAACACCAAAAATTTAAAAATTAAGGCAAACTAAATTATTTTCATGGGACTCAGGAAAATAATTTAATAAAACACTAAAAGTCTGCATTTTCATTTTGCTTAATACAGGTTACAAACTTTATGTACTATAAAATTATGATTGAATGTCACTGACATATTATGGTTGGAATGTCTTCAAGAATTGTATTTAAAGTCAGAGTTCATAGGTAAAATACTTGCTGTGTTAAATAAATTCTATGCCTCTCTGTTTCCCCATCCATAAAACAAGGATAATATAAACCTTTGTAAGAGGTTTCCTATAAGGAATGAAAGATAATAAAAGTGAAAGTGATTTTCACAGTGTCTGACTTACATAAGGCATTCAATAAAGTTTTGACATGATTTAAGAATGCTCTTAAAATAAGAAAATGTTTAAAATATATATGTGTGCTTCACTACTCCCTAATGAAACAGCATAGAAATGGTTCATGCCTCTTGAACGCTGACATAAACCTAGACTATTATTTAAGTGGCCACAGATTTAAGGGCAATCAGAAGGGGCAGCATGATGAGTTTGGTAAACCAGGAAGCAGTGAATATTCAGGGGCCAAAACATTAGAATTTCAGTATTCATGCTGTTCTCAGGAACACAAATTTGTTGATGGGAGTGGAAAGAGTGAAAAAGGATTGGTTGCTAGTTCTGAAGAAATTGTTAATCCAAATTACCATACTATTGCTATTTACCTTGAATTTATCCCATGTCATCTCCGATTTATGTTTGAACACACTACTCCTGTAACCGAGCAGGACCCCATGGGGCCTTCCTGGGACAGATGCCACTTTATATTTCCTGCTGCAGCTCCTCTCTGAAATACTGAGATAATAGTATCTGATACATATTTCCTGAGTTTTTCAGGTGCTAAAATCACCACCAAATGGAAGAAATTAACTACATGATGATCATGAACATGTAGCCCCCAGAACTTCTGGCACCTAAGATGTTAACCACCCTGTTACCTCACCATCAACCAATCAGAGAATTATGCAGGAGCTGGTCACATACCCTGTGACCTCCTCCCTCACCTGACCATTAAAAATACTTTACTGAAACCCTTCAAGGAGTTCTGTTTTTTTTGAGCACAAGCCACCCATATCTCCGTGCATGGCCCTTTCTCTGCTCCAAACTCCAATGTTTCTTCTTTGGTTTAGCTCACTGTGTGTCAGGCACATGGACTTGTGTTTGGAAACACTTCTACCCTTAAAATTTTTTTATGTGTGTGCCTTTTTACCTCTATTTATATCTTCTTCTCTCTGATTTCTGTAAACAGATTAAGACCCAGAGAAGAAAAGAATGGAAATTCCAGGTCTAGCTATGGCAGAGTTCATATCCGGTGGAGACAGGTATGGAGTTGCTCAGAAAGTTCAGATGATCAAACAGAATGAGATCCATGGGGTCAAGTTACAGTGAGAAATAACAGCAGTACTGCACTCCATACAGAGGTCAGCACTGCATCTAGTGTGGAAGATCCTGCTAAGTGTAGCCTGATCTGGCTACATTTAAAATTAAACCCCAATAATTTTTGAGGCCCCCCGAGAACTTCTCCATGGAATAAGGCCTGAAGAGATGCTGTCTGATATTGGTATTTTATTTGTTATCCTCAGGTCCATCCTGGCATAGGAAATTTGGGCATTGCTAGAGACAGAAGGGACTTTGTTTGTAGCTTTCATTTGTAACTTTGCTTAGCTTAAAACCTTTTAAAAATAATTTCTACCCTTGTACTTTAGCCACAATTTCCAAATAGGTTTTCAAAAGTATCTTAAAAAAATACCATAAGGATGGTGTTGGAAGAGGTCATCAGGGAGTATATGATCATGACCACCAGTTGACCTGGGCAATCAGAGACTCCTCACCTACTCCCCTGTTCTTCGGGTGTATGTTTGCCCACCTTCCTGTAGCCGGAGCGGTTCCAAAGTTGTGTAGCCTTGAGAGAGCAAGGTGTTGTTGAGGCCATCTGGGCTGCGCAGAATATAATCCTCATAAAGGTCTCTATAATTTTTTTTTTAATTTTAGAGGATGGGTGCAGAGATCTAATCCTCTTGCAGTCCCCCAAGACAAGGCTCATGTGTGAAATCTCTTGCTTAGTAAAACTGCCACCTACCAATCTGGAGTGGTCTGTCTCCTTCTTTGGTCTCTTTCTGTAGTCTTCTTATGAGGGCCAGTTTCAGATTTCACCTGGGAATCTCCCAAAGTTACAAAACAACAGAGGTTTTATGAGGAAAAATAATTAAATACACTTTAATCTGCAAAAGAGAAAATTATGGGTATTATGGAAACTCCTTTATTAATTCTTTCTTTCTCTATCTCTCTCTCCCTCCCTAGAAAGGTCTCTTTCTCATTCCCTCCATCCATCTGAAACTGCAGAAATGCATCTTGAGGGGCTCCAAGAAGCTCTGGTTCTTTTTGTCTCAGCACAGAAAAAATGCAGCGAGAGGCAAGGTGATAGATAAGAAGTGATTTATTAGAATATGATGCTTGTGAGGTTTATAAACAGGTGGGTGAGAGGATGCCATGCTGAGAGTGCTTAGTGGGCTACAGTTTTATAATCAAAGGAAAAATAGGGAGGAGGAGAAGACCATCTTCTTCCTCATTCTTGAGTACATGTCAAGCTTCCATTATCACGTCTTCCTCCATGTCAGGTGGAGGAGTTTTCTTGTCCCTACATGGTCAAGCCTGGACTTTCATAGTGCAATGGAAACGAGCAAAAAGGCAGCAACATATGCTAAAAATGGTAAACTTAGTATAATATTATCTTTTCCCTATATATATATTTTTTATTTTTAGTGTGTGCAGAGGAGCATGTCCTAGGAATCATTAACTTACTGAACTCAAAAGGCAGGATGTGGGTCTTGTTCCATGATTTCTTTTTTATTGTTTTGGATCATGTCTCATGCTTCTATTGCATGCTTTTATTGGTAAGCAAGCTTGCTTGGTTTTGTGGTTAAGCAAACTTGCTTTCTTGAGTGATCATTAACTTACAGTGGTCTCCCATATTTTTTTCTTTACTTACAGTCCCTTAGTGGGATTATCTATTTAATCACTTACTTTGTCCCTTTACTCTGTCCCTATTACATCCATCCATCCATCAATCCATCCATCCATCCATCTCTATAGCTCTCCATTTATCCTGCCATTTATTCTGATAGTGCTAAACATATTATATAGTCAATTTTCAGTTCTATTATTAAAAAGAAATAGGAAGAAACCCTACTCATTTAGAATAATAGATAAAAACTAACTACAGATAAAAAGGACAATAATAATAAATGCTTTAAGTCTGAAAGAACTAATAAATTACCTTCCTTTAGACAGTGTCTAACATATCATTCTGAGAAACTTTCTCTGAGAAATTTTAAGATCCTTACAAATTCCTTCAGTGTAGTTACCAGTGTTGTGAGAGAGGTAACTAATAAACTGGATACAAAAGGAAACTCAGCCTAATACAACTAAAAAAGATATTGTTAGTTATGTATATATTTCAGTCACTTATTTTTATGTACAAAATGAGTAATTTTTTTCCTAGAGAGACATCATATTATTAAATCCTGGAACTCGCCTCTGAAATATCTTATTATTAATTTTAACTAAGTGGATTATTTTATATATTAATAATGCTATTAATTCACATTTTTCACAAAGTTGAATATACATGGCAATCTATACACACATTGTATTAGCAGTGGTTTACATATCTGTAACTGATAATAGTAAAGGAAGTATTGGTGATGATTTCAGATCTTGATGAACCAAAATATATAGTTTATTAAGCACAAAATTTTTATTTCTTCATATCAAAATGTAATTAATCAAACATAGCTTGAAGTATTTAAAGTGTTTTTTCAAAAGCATAAAATTTAACAGAAAATCCAAGTTTCAGGTGATGACATTAAACAATTCAAAATTAAGGTTTTAGTAACTGATGAGTAAGTAGTACAATTAGAGTCCATGAGCATGGCTGATTCTAGCAAATATCTTCACTCTGTTCAAAACTAGGGAATTGGCTCAAACACAGGAAAAAGAATTTTCAAGCAGTAAGAGGAAAGGAACTATCATGCTAAAATGATCTAGAACTTACCGATCATAACTAAATTAAATCTATCATCATTGGTGACAAAGAGTTGGCAGTCATGCTCACTCTTAGCATTCTCTCACTTAACATAATATTTATGAATCTGTTTAGTTCTTAAAAGGCTTAAGTATGATGAAAGAAAATCAAGAGATGGTCATTTCTCCATGCCATACATGCATAAATGAAGCATGCATGCATATTTTAAATAAAAATTGTCTGAAAGGCCTTGATTGAAATGTCTTGGCAAATATATTTCTGCCCTCTTAATTTTGTCATTACATATGCAAAACTTGTTTCTTTTGGCCTGTTTCTTCATGATTTTGCTATTTTGCGACAATTTGCTATTTTGTGAAAATTTTAAAAAATTCTGCCAAATAGGAAAGACATACTCTGCCCTTCATAAAACAACACAGAAAATGTTTATATTTCCAAGCCTGAAAGAAATGACTTGAAATTAATGACATTTGTTCCAAGAGAAGTCAATAGATCACAAGTCACAGAAGTTAATTTAATTGATTCTGGGAGTTTATCATAACTGAGACTGGTGAAGTTCCCCAACTTCCTCCTCCCATTCAATATTTTTCCCCCTAGGCTATATGATTATTTTCAAATCAAAATTTCTTAGGTTATCTGAGTTTTGCCTGGCATTCATGCAAGATGTTGTCTTTGTTTCTAAGCATGAGAGCTTATGACAGTGTAACACACTTTTTAAACATGTTTCCTTTAATAATTTGAAAGGTATAATGTATTGATACTACTCAGTGTGTGAGAGTTTATAAGAATCATATCCATTAATGGGGGACTTATTTAGACTAATAGTACCCACTTCCCACTGAGTTTATTTTGACCCAATTTTTCCTTTACACAATATAGAATTGATGGTTAAATGATTTCTCTGCTAAAAAACCCAGCAGATTAACTAGTCATTATATTTATATAAATGGAATAACACACTTGAAAAAGACTGGGAGCTCTAAAACACTCTAAGGTGTCAATTATTATTATTATTTTTTGTTACACCTTCACACTTTAGGAAGTAGTCAGCCTAGCTGATCTCAGTACCAATTAGTGAGATAACTTCATTTATTTTCTCACCTGACCCATTATAAAATTTAAAACATAATTCACTGACTTTATATCATGGGACTGTTATAAGAATAAATTCCAGTTATAGGTATATGGAAGTATTTAGAAAATACATAGCTTAACTTATGCTATTTTTTTCTCCCCAAGTATTTTAATATTGAATTTGTTTTTATCTATGCATGAAAGCTCATTTATAAATAAACAACAGATTTGATTTTCTTTTCTAAAGTTAGAAACACTGTAACCAAAATTTTAAAGAAATATTTGTTGGTTGAATTTTATATGTGAATACATTTTAGCTCTAGTCTCAAAATATTGAAGGTTGGATTTATATATATTTATCTTTTTATTCCATTTGTTGAGAAAAAAATATGGCTGATCATTTACTAATATGTAAATAACTTTTGTTACTTCATAGCTGACATTAGAAATATCTTAACCTTTTATAACATTTTACTGTTAACCTGGTTACTTTCATTTAAATCACCTCTTCGTTCACTGATTGTTTTCAAATATAAGTAATTATTGAATCTATATTATATGCCAGATGTTGTGTTTAACTTATTGTCAACTGAACTATAAAGATAAGTAGGCAAAGCATTACTGTTTTATTTTTTAGGTGGACTGAGGATCTGGAATGTTGTTATTTCCAAAACAACTTACAGATAATAAGTACCAGATTCGGGACATAGAATATTAATCCAGTATACTTTCCAATACAGCATGGAGTCATGAAGGTCTATTGTTCTTGGAAACACTCTTTTTCTTTCTGTAGCAAAAACATTGGGTTTAAAATGTATTAATTTTATTAGAAATTTTAATAGAAAATGCACTATATAATTGGCTTTTACACAGTAAAAACCAAGCAGCTTATAACTCTGATCATTCTTAATTTCAGTTTAAGAATCAAGAAGACTCTTAGTTAATCAAGAAGATATTACCTAACTGTGCATTTGAATCCAGGCAAAAGTTTAAATATGTGATTTGATTAAAGCTTATTCAAAAATGTTTCTAATAGGTGTTAACATTTATTTTATAAAGGACTTTATAAGTATTTGTCATGGAAACTAGCAGCTTCCCCTCATTTCAATCCCGCCATGCCCAGAAGATATTTTAACCCTTTCTGGCTGTAGTTCTTCTGACAATTTCCTCCGTAAATCTAAATAATGTGTTTAACTTCGGTATGAAAATCCTAAAAATATTAGCAAATCTAACCCGTACATATGTGTGTGCCTACATCATATATAAATATGATATACATGTATACATATGATATCATATACATATATAATGTACATAATATTTCAAATACACATATATGTGGAGTTAAGAAAATATATCATGAAAGTAAGGGTGGTTTGACATTCAAAAGTCAATGTCATTCACTGCATTCACATAATAAAGGAGAAAATCATTTTTATGATGAAAAAACTAACAGTTAACAGCACTGTTGCTTAAAGACAGGTAAAATACGAAGAGAAAAGAACTTTCTCAATGTGATAAAGGGATTCTATTTCTTAAAAAGTTATAAGAAATGAACATTTTCATAATTATGTGAAAGGTAAGGTCATGACTCATCAAAGAAATTCTAATTAAATTCACAATGGGATAAAAGTACAAGGCCACACCACTGTCAAAATGAAAGAAAGAAAAAGAAAGAAAGAAAGAAAGAAAGAAAGAAAGAAAGAAAGAAAGAAAGAAAGAAAGAAAGAAAGAAAGAAAGAAAGAGAAAGAGAGAGAGAGAGAGAAAGGAAGGAAGAAAGAGAGAGAGAGAAAGAAAATATTGGCATGTGTCTGACTGGGGAGAGCCTGACAATGTCAAGTGAGGGAGAGGATATGGAGTAAATGGAGCTTCCATACCTTCCTAATGAGCGTGTCAACTTGTACAACTACCTTGCAAAACTGTTGGCAATATTTTCTAAGCCTGATCGAGAAATTCCACTAACGTCTCTGTAGTCAACAGAGATGTGCACATAGTTCCAAAAAAGCATGTGCAGAACCATTCCTAATAGTCACTAAGCAGAAACTGTTCAAATACACAGATCTTTGTGATTCTATCTGAATATTTTCAATTGCTATTTCCAATCGAAAAATTCTCTGTTGTGATGACTTTAGCTCATTGTTAAACTCATCTATTGAGATCTGAATTCCCAATATTTTATTCATTACATTACTATTATTTCATTTGATTTGTCAAGTATATTTCAATTCTCTGATGAAAATTTCCCATGTTTTGTTTATTTTAACCATTTTCTCTCATTTGGCATATATATGATTATGCATTATACATAACATATATTATAAATATTTCAAAGTTCTTGCCAGATAACTCATATTTGATCATCTGAGGACTGGTTTTTGATCATATGATCCTTTTTCTTATCATAACAGATTATTTTTGATGAAATGTTGCAACCCTGTACAAAAAGCATAGAAAAATTTTGCATGAGATTTCTCTTCAGAGAGAAGATGCCAGGGGACAGATAAGTTGTCTGTTTAGTTTCATAGATACATAGATGGAGAAGACTTGTGTCCCAAGAGTTATACACAATGGATTCTACCCTGAAGTCTGATGTACTCTGATTTAAGTGATTTAGATGATGAAATTTTAGACTGTTGAGATGAAAAGATTTAGGACTTTGAACTATTGTTATAATAGGAAGGGGTTTTGTGGTAAAAGTATTTTGCATTTGGGAGGGACAAGTATCATTGCAGGCCAGAATGTGGCCTGTGTTAGGCAGAATTCTAAGATGTCTTCAAGATCCATGTTCCTGGTGTACATGCCTTGCATAATCCTTGGAACAATAGATATAATGGATTTTACTTCCATTCATTAGATTTTGTTAGATGGCATAATTGACCTTAAGACAGGGAGATTCTCTAGGTAAGTCTGACATAATCACATGAACCCTTTAAAAACAGAATTTACCAGGCTGGTTGCAGATAAGAAAGTCAGACTTTCAAAGCATAAGAAGGACTAAATATACCATTGTTGACTTGAACGAAGTGGGACAAGTACCATGAACCTGGCCTCTCGCAGATGAGAGTGGACCCTGGTGGTCAGCCAGTAAGAAAACTGGAAAACTGACATCTCGGTCTTAAAAATGTAAGGAACTAAATTCTGCCAATAAGAATGAGCCTCCAGAAAAGAACTCAGGCAGGTTGACACTATGCCTTCAGGCTTTTGACACAAGCAGAGAGCCCAGCCATGCCATTTCAGACTTTTGATCTACAGAACAGAACTATGATAATGTTTCAAAACAGTAAATGCGTGGTAATTTGTTATGAAGCAATTGAGAACTATCACAGAAGACTTACACTTTCCTTTAGTAAACTGATAGAGGGGGACCTGATTACTTAAAACCAATTAGCAATGGGGCAGAAGAGCAGCTGGTTTGCAGTTCCACCATTATGCTCTGAGGGCACTGTCCTGCAGGGATGCTCAACCAGAGTTTTAAGTGTTCACCATGGCCTCTCCTCTTGGCTGTTCCAAAATCTTAATCTTTATCTTCTCAGTAGCATACAGTTGCCCAAAACTCCTAATTGCTTGGATAATTAGCCTTCTGGCTTGTGCAGGTTCAGAATTCAGCAGATGTCTTGACGCAATCCGACAGAGTTTGGGTATCTCACTAGTAGTTTCTTACTATTCCGTCACTGACCTGATCCTCAGATACTTGTCCTGAGTCTAGAATCAGCCAAGGCCCTGAAGGAAAATATACATAAAAATATTAGCTCACAGGTCCATGGGATTTGCTTTTTCTTTTCATTTACCTCCTCCAATTTTCTTTGCCTCAACAGTGCTAATTTGCCTTGATACAGAAAGATTATTGTGTTTTTATCTCTTTTACAGAGTTGTGTTCAGCAGAAACATTCATTGCTCTGTCACTGGTTTGTGATACACAAGTGACATCGTAACGTCATGTATAATGTATACAAAATATATTAATTTAATAAAAATATATTACTTTATATAAGGAGAATAACATATTTATGTCAGAATGCATATTGATTAAGTCTGAAGGGGAATGGTATAAAGTGTAATTAAAAACATTTTTGTCTGCTTGAACAACTAGGATTTTGGAGGCTATTGTTTTACAGTTAAACTCAGATGTTCAAGCTATTTTTACAGAATAATAAGTGGTAGCGATGGAGAAGTCACTCACGACTTCACCCCCTTTCATCACTTGGTGACAGAACTCTAACTTAGTGCCCCCAGGTATACCACCACAGACTGAATTTGGATTTCTTTCTTCCTTTTTTCTTCTTTCTTTCTTTCTTTCTTTCTTTCTTTCTTTCTTTCTTTCTTTTTCTTTCTTTCTTTCTTTCTTTCTTTCTTTTTTCTTTCTTTCTCTTTCTTTCTTTCTTCCTTTCTTTCTTTCTTTTTCTTTCCTTCCTTCTTTCTTTCTCTCTCTCTCTGTCTCATATGAAATTCTTGTTTTTAACAAAATCTCCATATATAAAAAAAAGAGAAAAAGAGAGAGAGAACAAGTTTCTGGCAAGGTGGAGCAATTGGAACCCTTGCTTACTGTTGGTTCAGAATGCAAAATGGTGCACCTGCTACAGAATACAATATGGAAGTTCCTCAGTAAATTCCAAATACAACTATTATATGATCCAGCAATCTAGCTTCTGGGTATTTGTCCAGAAGAATTGAAATCAAGATCTTGAAGAAATATCTGCACTTCTGTGGTTATTTCTGCACTGTTCACAATAACCAAGCCATGGAAACAACTAAAATGTCCATCAACAGATGAAGGGATAAAGAAAAGGTGGTAGAGCTTCCCTGGTGGCATAGTGGTTGAGAATCTGCCTGATAATGCAGGGGACACGGGTTCAAGCCCTGGTCTGGGAGGATCCCACATGCCGCGGAACAACTAGGCCCATGAGCCACAACTACTGAGCCTGCGCGTCTGGAGCCTGTGCTCCGCAACAAGAGAGGCCGCGATAGTGAGAGGCCCGCGCACCACCATGAAGAGTGGCTCCCGCTTGCCACAACTAGAGAAAGCCCTCGCACAGAAACGAAGACTCAACACAGCAAAAATAAATAAATTAATTAATAAACTCCTACCTCCAACATCTTCTTTAAAAAAAAAAAAGAAAAGAAAATGTGGTATATACATACAATGAAATATTTTTAAGGCTTATATAAAGAAGAAAATCCTGTGAAATATGACAACATGGATGAACCCGGAAGACATTATCCTAAGTGAAATAAGCCAGTCACAGAAGGACAGATCCTGTTTGATTTCACTGATATAAGGTATCTAAAATAGTCAAGTTTTTAGAAGCAGAGAGCAGAACTGTGGTTGCCAGGAGCAGGAATTAGGGGAAGGGGAGGGTGTTGCTCACTGGTTATAAATTTCTTTAATGCAAGATAAATGTGAAACTCTGCTGTACAACATTGGGCCTGTAGTTAACAATCTTGCTTTGTACATTTAAAACTTTGTTAAGAGGGTAGAGATCTCATCTCAAGTGTTCCTACCACAATAAAATAAAAATTAGAATTTAAAAAAACACAATTAAAATTTTATTTTCATTCATCCTTTTCAGTCACTGACAGATATCTGAATGTCATTTCTGACTAAGTCATGAAACAACAACAAAACATCTTGTTTTGTAATTGTGGTGTCAGAAACCTCACTATTCTATAAAGTCCTTTGTTATACTACCCTTAAATAGATTAGGTCCTATGTTGCTCTTTTTAACATTTATTAAATATTTTCTTCATATTATATACCATTAAATATTTTATTGCCATGTTATGATGTAATTGCTATATAAAAACTGAACAATGTCACAGAAACTATTAGAAAATTTTAATTCACAATGAGTTACAAATGCTCTTTTCAATTTTTTTTATGTGCAGGAAATAAAGCAAACTACATCAAGAGAAGGTCAGTGTATGTTTTTTCTTAGGTCAGCTTTTACAGGCTTATCTTATTTTCTTTCAGAGACTCTATGAGAAGTGTCTAAGCCTGTCAGGACCAAGATCTTAGACAACCTCTACATAGAGAGGAGGAATGGAGGGAACCAGAAGGGGATGCTTCTAGAAAGAAAGAGTAGAGATCTTTGCTCATAAATCTACAGTTACCAAAAAGAACACCACCAACTTCCAATATCGTCTTTTGCCACTTATTTGTAGAAATGTGAAGGCAGGAAGTTACTTAGCTATTTCCTTAATGGAGAATAAAATGTTAAATTTACATATTCACCAGGGAGCAATCCTATTTAAATTTTATTTCAAACCAAAGAACAAGTTATCACCACAAAAAGTGGAATAATAATAGCAGTGAATAAAGAATGTTAGCTAATGTTTATTAATTATATGGCACTTTGCTTAGACTTTACTGGCAGCAACTTTAGCGAGCTAACACCAAGAATTTAAAATCATTTTATACATTATATAACTGAAGCTTAGATAAATTAAAGACTTGCCTAAGATCATTCAAGTTGCATGTGGCATTGAAGAGTTTTATAGATTCCTGACCCCAAGAGCATAGTAACTAGTGTGTAGTGGGACTCCACCACAACTACCAGTATTTAAACCTAATAGGATAGAACTCACATTTGCCCTTTGAAATGTGAATATTCTGCAAAAAAGTTTCAACATTGAAACACACGTAGCTTTAGAAGAACTTTAGATACTGCTTGTGTAGAAAAGCTATACAGCCTTTTAGATTTAGTTGGAAAATGTATGCAATGAATACAAAATCAAAATAATTGTCTTCCCCATGAGAGTAAATATACTGTTAAATATATCTTTGTGTCTGGGGTATTTTTTACCACATTAGAGAGAGAGTACCCCATCAATAATACATTGGGCTTTTTTAAAGGAAGTAGAAAATTTGTTAATTCCAAAGGGGCAAGTAGACAATAAATGAGTAGTGAAACTGTGAAATACAGTTAACACTAACAAAGTTAGAAGCCTGCAGTTGTTTCCAAACTTGAGTAAATTGCAGAGAATAAATGGTACTAGATACTGTTCACTTAGATTTTCTTTCCTTTTCTTGTTTTCTTTTTCATTGTTTTTTTTTTTTTAATTCCCCTAAGCATCAGAAAAAAGAAGAACAACAGGCTGAATCCTAGTGTGATCTTGACTTTTTGGATAGAGCATCTGTTGATTTTTGAGCTTGTCCATTTGAGTGGGTGACTGATTATGCTACTCAGGGTCAAGGAGAGACAACACTGCTGTGCTGGCTGACAGCAGCCATGGGTCTATAGCTAGATTTGTTCACATTGAGTTGAGTTCCTAGTCTCAGGCTAAAATAAGCATGACATTTCTAACAGAATTTTTGTTTTTTTTAATAAATTGATATTCATGCTCTCTATTAAAATGAGCACAGGATGTGTTGCTTTGTTGTTCATTACAAATATATGTAAAGTGATTCATTATTAAAACCTTAGTGAAGATTACCTATTTTTCCTTTAAAAATTTGAAGAGCTTTATTGAGGTATAATTGATATATTAAAAACTGCACATTTAATATTCACCATTTGATGAGTTTAGACATATAAACAAGTAAATGCCAGTAAAACCATTACTACAAAGTGATAGCCAGAGGTAACACCTCTAAAAGTTTCCTTGTGACCCTTTGACTGATGTAGTGGTAAGAGTACAGCATGAGATGTATCCTCTTAAATTTGTAAGTTCACAATACAGTACTGTTAACTACAGGCGCTACGTTGTTTAGCTGGTCTCTAGAACTTATTCATCCTGCATTACAGGATTTTTTTTACCCATTGAACAACATGTCCTCATATCCCCCATTCCTCCAGGCCCTGACAACCACCATTCCACCTTCCACTTAGCAGTGTTTGTTCTTCTGTGACTGGCTTATATCGCTTAGGGTAGTATCCTCTAGGTTCATTCATGTTGTCATGTAGCACAGGATTTTTTTCTTTTTATTTTAAGACTGAATAATATTCCACTGTATGTATAACCACCTTTTAAAAATCCATTTATCTGTTGATGGACATCTGGATTGTTTTCACGTTTTGGCTATTGTAAATAATGCTGCAATGAACATGGGAGTGCAGATACCTCTTCGAGATCCTGACTTTAATTCTTTTGAATAAATACACTGAAGTTGGTAGATTGCTTTTTAATTTTTAATCATTACAGCACTATCTTTGGAGTATTTGATAGAACAGGCAATGCTTATAGGGAAATACATTTTACAAACTCTAGAAGAATCTGAATTGGCAGGTTTAGCCCCAAAGCTGATCTTTTCCTATTTGTTGTCATCTACAAGCCATCCTACTTTAAATATGGTAGATAGTTTGTTCCACATGTTTGTTTTGAACAAGTATTCACTTCCTGTGTTTCAAGAATCTGTGAAATAGCTAAATTTCAAAAATTGTTGCATTTGTATCTTAGAACATTTGTCTAATTGTCTTCTTGGCTTGACCCCTGAGGCAAAGCAGAGTCTAAATATAAAACATATAAATAAATATGCATATATATTTATATTGTAAATAGTATATATTAAATATATAATAACTACATAATATATTATAAACATATTGTATAAATATTAAATATAAATAGTACATAATATATATTTTATTATATATAGTAAAAAGCATATTTATATTACATAGCATACATATTTACATTATATATTCATATATAAATATAAATCACATGCAATTAATAATTCATATTAATTAGATGATCTCTGTGTTACTCTTTGAATTAATGAAAATGGATTATTTCACAGAAGTAATATGAACTTAAATTAAAGGAAGAGTGGAAAAATGAACAATTTTATCTTTTAAATTGGATCTTCCCCATGGATTTTTTTTTTAATGGGTAGCAGTTTCTCACACCTGCCCCTATTGAGATCACTTCCAACTCAGATGATTGAACTGAAAAAACAAGACAACTCCGCAGGAGCAAGTAATTTCTCTCCTCTGTTCATTCCCGCATCCTTGGCTCACATACAGGGCCTATTACAGGACAGGTTCTCATTGCAAATTTGTTGGCTAGATTGAATGAATTAGTTTTCTTGTATGCTTTAGTTTCTTATCAAGGGTATTTTTGTTTTTTTGTCTGAGGTGAAGTAGTTGAATCCTCAGGTAGATAGTGCTTAGAGATAAGTTGGAAGTGGAAATGTGCCCAATAAAAATGAGTAACTGAGCTGAAAATAAAGTTATTTTTTATCCAGGCACTTCTGTGAGTTTTTGAAAGCATTTGCAAGGCTTTTGGTGAAAATATACATAAAGAGGTAACAAAAAGGGACCTAAGTTGGACAGTATTTTTAAGACATTTGAAAAATCAGTTTGCAATGAATTCTGAAGTCAGAATACATATATAGCTAGACTCCGTTAGAGTGAATTGAAAGTTCCAATTTTGGCTTTCCAAGTTTGATCTAGTCATTCTATAGAGACGGCACAGCATTTTGAAGTGTTTCAACAATTAACTTTAAGCAATCTGTGCAGTTTTTATTAATATTTCCAACAAGGCTACAAAAATCCTATCGCTAATGAGATCAAAGTGTGCTTCAAACTTGATGCAAGACTGCCACCTTCAAACACAGGAGAACACTACGATGCCATCACACTGCAAATCAACTCACTGACTGGCTCTTTACAAATGTAAAAGAGCAAGGTAGGGAATTAGGAAAATAACAGGGTGAAATTTGTATACAAATTTCAGTTTCTTTCCTAAATTATTAGCTATATAAACAAGAAAATATCTACTCTATTTGCATGTCCTACTAATAGATTTCCTAAACACCATATTCATTACTATTTCATGATAGAATAATGTCTTGGAAAAACTCTGTTAATAGGAAACCCAGTTTACGTCTCAGATTTAGCAAGACAGAAACCTGTCAGCAGATAGAAGGGATATCTAGGAAAAGATACAGGTTGTCTAAAAAAACATCAGGCCTGCTTGTAGGTGATTCACACTTTAACTTCCCCCATTCACTTTCTTCCCCAGCTGGGTTTCATATTTGGTTCAAACATAATGAGACATTCTATATCATCTAGGACTGCACTAGCATATTCTTTCAATTAAATTTAAATTATAGTTGCATACCTGGCTTTTAGAGTTTCTCTTTCAAAGTCCTTTGCCTATTCAATGAGGAATTTTTATCCACAAGTAACATTATTTTCAAGGTATTTTCAATAATTGACTCTTTAATGTTGTGGAAATAAAAGTAATGATGTTGAACCCAGGCTTAACTTAATGCTTGCTGTACTGACTGCTACTAATAATCAAATGAAGTGTTTAACCTTCTAGAATGGTCTCTGAATTTGCTATTAATGGTGAATATTTCATGAACTAGTAAATCAGAAAGCTCTTACATTAAAGAGTCTGTGGAAAATGAAAATCTCCCTTAATATTTGATTTTGAATTAATTATAGGAAAACTGATTATTAACACAAATTAACTTATTTGAAGTGACTTATTTAATTGCAAATGGAGTTGTCGTTTGCTATTCCCTGGGGACTGGTTCCAAGACCCTCCTCAGATACCAAAATTTTAGGATGCTCAAGTCCCATAGTTGGCCCTCGCAACCCACAGTTCCACATCTGTGGATTCAACCAACTGCAGATCATGTAGTGCTGTAGTATTTAAAACAAAACAAAACAAAACAAAAAACAAGTGTAAGTGCACCCGTGTAGTTCAAACTTATGTTGTTCAAAGATCAACTGCACTTAAATAGACATTAAATACATGTAACAAACATTATGTGATTTCAAATAAAATGCTCCTGAATTGATTCAACCTGCATGTGGTAGGCACCAATTATGTGTCAATCATGGTGCCCAGGACTAGAACACAATGAAGAATGAGAGACTTGAGTTTTACTTGTAAAAAGCTAGCACTCTAAGGACTTCCCTTCCATTTTCTTGTTGATTTGCCTCTATAAAATAATGAAACAATTTAAAAGCTAACTAAACAATATGTGGATTAATACTGAAGCTCTTTTCAGAAATATTATTAAATTTCAACTAAGTACTAAATCCCAATACTGTTTTTTTACTCTTCTTATCATCATTATTATTTTAAAAAAGAAGTAAAATGTACAAATAACACTAGTAATAAATAATCATTAATAACTACTGCAATATTCACAATTCTTTACTTTATGATATTAAAAAATATATAGTCCTGATGTATAACCCTGGGTAAGATTATTTTCTCTAATTCTTCTCTAGAAGTCAATATAATTTGTTGCATAAAGAAATTCTTAAAATTCCAAATTGTTTTTTTCCAGTTTGATATGTAATTAATAACCTAATTAATTTCCCAGACTTCCTCATGTTCCACCTGGGCTGAGGGATATTTTACCATTGGGGGGTAGGAGTGGGTAAAATAAAATGAAAGAAGTTAATAGTACTGGCTGAATAAATGAGGTGGAGAGAAAATTTGTGGGGATGACAGCCAGACAGTGTAACACACTCACCTCATCCTCTTGGTGCTATCTCATCACTTCTTTGGTATCTTTGCATAAACCATGTTGTTTTCAGGATTATAGAATTTTAGGTATTTTAAGTTCCCTACTAATCTTTAAATCACAATACAATATTTTATCAAAATCTTAATATTAATTGCTCTTTTAAAATGTCAGAGTTTAATTTTAGTTGTAGTTTTATGAATACTAGCAATAATAGTATTAGGGATGGGACTATTAATGATAAAGGTAGTAGTGGTAATATTAGTTATGATTTATTAAGGGTTCACTCTGGCAAAGAATTATGCTGAATTTGCATTCTTTATTACTTGTTATTCATTCACAATGATTGTGACAACTATTATTATTTGGATGAAAGCCATAACATATTTGAAGACATGATGTCTAATGGCCACTGAGAAAACTATCTTGAGTAGACAAATATTCTCTATTGAGTAGAAATTTGAGGCTTTAGATGGGTGTGTTTTGAGAATATTTATGAAACCCAAAAACTTTTCAAAAATATTCTCAAAACACACCCATCTAAAGTCACCAAAGTCATATAGATAATCATGGGAGATTTAGTATTGCAATTCCTGATTTATGATTATCTCCTATTTACGTTTCATAATTTCTTATAAATAGTGCAAAGGCAACTTTTGGTTTGAACCCTGTCTATACCACTTACTTTTCACTGATTTGATTTTGGAAAAGTTATTTTAAACCCCTTGTCTCCATTTCTTCATCTTTAAAATGGGTGTATAATAGTCTCTTCATAGGATAATTCTAAGTATCTTAGTTTTAACTAATGAAGGTTTCATTATATTAATTCATTAGAACAGTGTTGAACACAGCATTCTAGAAAGTATTAGCCACTACTGTTCTAAGACTAAAGGATCCTTTGCTTTAAATAAGTATACAGCTAATCAATATCTGGTATCACTTAGAGATTATATGCTCATAATAGTCAAATAATTGCATTTGCTTATGTTTATATCTAATAGCCTTAGATATTTAGCACATTGTAAATAAGTGGTAGGAAAGGAAATACAGTCAATCCATTTTCTATTTTCACTGTTGGTGGCAAATGCAGGTGAAGAACAATTAAAAACCACAAATTATTTTTATCTATTACACTTTTCTAACTAGAGATAGATTCAAGAATTTAATAGCAAATATATGACCTAGAAAGGTGATGCTACAAAATGTACCCACTAACTCTTTGTCAAATTATCAGTTATTGATGTGCCAACTAAAATATCCTGGAGAAAGAGAATGAGATACATTTGGTGTAAGGTTAGGTTGTTTATTTGAGATGTTTCTGGTTTCTTAAGGTAGGCTTGTATAGCTATAAACTTCCCTCTTAGAACTGCTTTTGCTGCATCCCATAGGTTTTTGGTCATTATGTTTTCATTGTCATTTGTTTCAAGGTATTTTTTGATTTCCTCTTTGATTTCTTCAGTGATCTCTTGGTTATTAAGTAATGTGTTGTTTAGCCTCCATGTGTTTGTATTTCTTACACAGTTTTTCCTGTAATTGATATCTAGTCTCACAGTGTTGTGGTTGGAAAAGATACTTGATACAATTTCAACTTTCTTAAATTTACCAAGGCTTGATTTGTGACCCAAGATATGCTCTATCCTGGAGAATGTTCCATAAGCACTTGAGAAGAAAGTGTATTCTGTTGTTTTTGGATGGAATGTCCTATAAATATCAATTAAGTCCATCTTGTTTAATGTATCATTTAAAGCTTGTGTTTCCTTATTTATTTTCATTTTGGATGATCTGTCCATTGGTGAAAAGTGTGGTGTTAAAGTCCCCTACTATGATTGTGTTGCTGTCGATTTCCACTTTTATGGTTGTTAGCATTTGCCTTATGTATTGAGGTGCTCCTCTGTTGGGTGCATAAATATTTACAATTGTTATATCTTCTTCTTGGATTGATCCCTTGATCATTATGTAGTGTCCTTCTTTGTCTCTCGTAATAGTCTGTTTTAAAGTCTATATTGTCTGATATGAGAATTGCTACTCCAGCTTTCTTTTGATTTCCATTTGCATGGAATATCTTTTTCCATCCCCTTACTTTCAGTCTGTATGTGTCCTTAGGTCTGAAGTGGGTCTCTTCTACACTGCATGTATACAGGTCTTGTTTTTGTATCCATTCAGCCAGTCTATGTCTTTTGGTTGGAGCATTTAATCCATTTACATTTAAGGTAATTATGGATATGTATGTTCCTATTACCATTTTCTTAATTGTTTTGGGTTTATTATTGTAGGTCTTTTCCTTCTCTTGTGTTTCCTGCCTAAAGAAGTTCCTTTAGCATTTGTTGTAAAGCTGGTTTGGTGGTGCTGAATTCTCTTAGCTTTTGCTTGTCTGTAAAGCTTTTAATTTATCTGTCAAATCTGAATGAGATCCTTGCTGGGCAAAGTAATCTTGGTTGTAGGTTTTTCTCTTTCATCATTTTAAATATGTCCTGCCACTCCCTTCTGGCTTGCAGAGTTTTTGATGAAAGATCAGCCGTTAACCTTATGGGGATTCACTTATGTGTTACTTTTTGTTTTTCCCTTGCTGTGTTTAATATTTGTTCTTTGTATTTAATTTTTGACAGTTTGATTAATATGTGTCTTGGCATGTTTCCCCTTGGATTTATCCTGTATAGGACTCTCTGTGCTTCCTGGATTTGATTTACTATTTCCTTTCCCACGTTAGGGAAATTTTCAACTATAATCTCTTCAAATATTTTCTCAGTCCCTTTCTTTTTCTCTTGTTCTTCTGGGACCCCTATAGTTCTAATGTTGGTGTGTTTAATGTTGTCCCAGAAGTCTCTGAGACTGTCCTCAATTATTTTCATTCTTTTTTCTTTATTCTGCTTGGCAGTAGTTATTTCCACTATTTTATCCTCCAGGTCACTTATCCGTTCTTCTGCCTCAGTTATTCTGTTATTGATCCCTTCTAGAGAATTTTTAATTTCATTTATTGTGTTGTTCATCTCTGTTTGTTTGCTGTTTAGTTCTTCTAAGCCCTTGTTAAATGTTTCTTGTATATTCTCCATTGTATTCCCAAGATTTCATCTTTACTATCATTATTCTGAATTCTTTTTCATGTAGACTGCCTATTTCCTCTTCATTTGTTAGGTCTGGTGGGTTTTTCCCTTGCTCCTTCATCTGCTGTGTGTTTCCCTGTCTTCTCATTTTGCTTAACTTACTGTGTTTGGAGTCTCCTTTTCACAGGCTGCAGGTTCGTAGTTCCCATTGTTTTTGGTGTCTGTCCCCAGTGGCAAAAGTTTGTTCAGTGGGTTGTGTAGGCCTCCTGGTGGAGGGAACTAGTGCCTGTGTTCTGGTGGATGAGGCTGTTTCTTGTCTTTATGGTGGGCAGGTCTACGTCTGGTGGTGTGTATTGGGGTGTCTGTGGCCTTATTATGATTTTAGGCAGCCTCTGTGCTAATGGATGGGGTTGTGTTCCTGTCTTGATAGTTGTTTGGTATACGGTGTCCTGCACGGTAGCTTGCTGGTCGTTGAGTGGAGCTGGGTCTTGCCGTTGAGATGGAGATCTCTAGGAGATTTTCACCATTTGATATTATGTGGAGTTGGGAGGTTTCTTGTGGACCAGTGTCCTGAACTTGGCTCTCCCACCTCAGTGGCACAGCCCTGATGCCTGGCTGGAGCACCAACAGCCTGTCCTCCACACAGACAAGCTCAGAATAAAAAGGAGGAAAAAAAAAAAGAAAGAAAGAAGAAGATAGAATAAAATAAAATAAAGTAAAATAAAAGAAAATAAAGTTACTAAAATAAAACATAAATAATAGTTATTAAGAAAACATTTTTTTTCTTTTTTCAGGGGAAAGCGTGAACGCAGTCCCCCACTACCACAAATTATGCAGTCGAGTTTCCCACATTTGGGGAATTCGCAGGGGTCAGCACATCTGGAGTGCAATGGATAAGCCCCTCCCTTGGAAAAACACCTTTGTGATCATGGTATCTCCCCTGCCAGGTAAGTATAGAAAACAAAATTTTTTAATTAAAAAAAAACTGAAACAAAAACAAACAAACAAAAAAAAAACGGACAGACAGAACCCTAGGACAAATGGTTAAAGCAAAGCTATACAGACAAAATCACACACAGAAGCATGCACATACATACTCACAAATAGAGAAAAAGGGGAAAAAAAAAACCCCCATATATCATTGCTCCCAAAGTCCACATCCTCAATTTGGGATGATTTGTTGTCTATTCAGGTATTCCACAGATGCAGGTACATCAGGTTGATTGTGGAGATTTAATCCTCTGCTCCTGAGGCTGCTGGGAGAGATTTCCCTTTCTCTTCCTTGTTCGCACAGCTCCCGGGGTTCAGCTTTGGATTTGTACACGCCTCGGCCTGTAGGTCGCCTGAGGGCATCTTTTCTTCACTCAGACAGGACGGGGTTAAAGGCGCAGCTGATTTGGGGGCTCTGGCTCACTCAGGCCGGGGGGAGGGAGGGGTACAGATGCGGGGTGAGCCTGCGGCAGCAGAGGCCAGCGTGACATTGCAAAAGACTGAGGTGCGCAGTGTGTTTCCTCGGAAAGTCTCTGGATCACAGGACCCTAGCTGTGGTGGGCTGCACAGGCTCCCCGGAAGCAGGGTGTGTGGATAGTGACATGTGCTTGCACACAGGCTTCTTGGTGGCGGCAGCAGCAGCCTTAGCGTTTTATGCCCGTCTCTAGGGTCCATGCTGTTAGCCGCGGCTCGTGCCCGTCTCTGGAGCTCCTTTAAGCAGCGCTCTGAATCCCCTCTCCTTGCGCACCAGGAAACAAAGAGGCAAGAAAAAGTCTGTTGTCTCTTAGGCAGTTCCAGACTTTTCCCGGACTCCTTCCCGGCTAGCCATGGCGCCCTAGCCCCCTTCAGGCCGTGTTCACACCGCCAACCCCAGTCCTCTCCCTGGGATCCGACCTCCGAAGCCCGAGCCTCAGCTCCCAGCCCCCGCCCGCCCCGGCGGGTGAGCAGACAAGCCTCTCGGGCTGGTGAGTGCTGGTTGGCACCGATCCCCTGTGCAGGAATCGATCTGCTTTGCCCTCCACACCCCTGTGGCTGCGCTCTCCTCCGTGGTCCCGAAGCTCCCCCCTCCGCCACTAGCAGTCTCCGCCCACGAAGGGGCTTCTAGTGTGTGGAAACCTTTCCTCTTTCACAGCTCCCTCCCAGAGGTGCAGGTCCCGTCCCTATTCTTTGTCTCTTTTTTTTTCTTTTTTCTTTTGCCTTACCCAGGTATGTGGGGGAGTTTCTTGCCTTTAGGGAAATCTGAGGTCTTCTGCCAGTGTTCAGTAGGTGTTCTGTAGAAATTTTTCCACATGTAGATGTATTTCTGGTGTATTTGTGGGAAGGAAGGTGATCTCCACGTCTTGCTCTTCTGCCATCTTGAAGCTCCTCTCCCTAGTTATATTGATGAAACACAATTCTAATATCGCTTTATGAAAGGTGTCATAAAATGTTACTTATTGCGTTTAGCTTATGTAAATTTCTTGTGCTGTTGTTTATAAGGCTAAGTAATTCATGTCTGATACTTCATATGCGACCAACTAATGCAATATTTTGAATGACATATAAGGGCAAATAAAGACTAAACTATTACAAGAAAAAAAAAAAAAACAGATGAAGTCTGTTTTATCCAACCATGTTAGCAGTGGTTGTATCTGTAGTTTTTACATGGTGACATAATAGAAATGAAACAAATGTGGTCTCCACATAAGAAATGTTAGTAGAATGGAAATAACATTGATTGTATAAATATAATATTTTAAATGATTGATGATTTACTTATTAAATTATTAAAAAATATATTCTTCTCGGTTTAGTAAATATGACTATTTCCTGCTGAAACAAAGTTAAGCAAAAATAACTTTACATCTCTCAAGTTTATTATTCAAGTACTATTCAGTGCTCTACATCTCCCAGGTGTTCATGATAATTTATTAAAACTCGTAGCTTTCAGGCAACCATTGGGGCAGGATAAACAGAAGTTATTCAAATTCTTTCTCATCTCTCTTACTAGATTGCAGTGTATGTTGGTAGATGCTAATAAGTTATTTGCTGAAAGTTTCATTTTGGAGAAAGGGGATTGATTTCAGTCAATGCTTTCCAAGGTTTACAAGTTCCTCACTTATATCACACACAAGAAAAGTAGAGTATAAAAGCTTAATCTTTGGATAAGGCTGCAATTGTTGGTGTTTCACTCTTCAGTTGTCAATTGCTTCAGAATAAGCTACTCCAAAATTCAGTAGCTTAGAACACCACCATTTTATTATGTCTTACAATTCTGTGGGTCCAGTGGTGACAGCTCACCTCTTGTAGCCAAGTGTCTGCTTGGCTACAACATTCAATATGACTTCCCTCATGTGCCTAGTGTATTAGATTGGGTGACTGGAAGGCCTTGAGTCTAGATGGAATGCTTTGATTTAGGCCATATTTCCGGAACCTTTCTCAACATCTGCTCAGTTCTTCGCTAGGTGGTTTCTCCACTATCGCTATGTGGGCTTCGTACAGCATGGCAACTTGATTCCACATGGCAGGAATGAAGCTTGCTACACTCTCAGTGCCTGAGCTCAGAAATCCCAAATTTTCACTTGTAATACGGTCCAGCGGTCCAAGGCAGCCACAAAGATGGTCCATATTCGACATGAGGAAAAAGTAAGCTTTGGGTCTTGAACTAGGTACAGAGCATGTGCACAGTAGAGGAGGTGTCATTGGGCAAAATCTTTTGGGACTAATTTGCAAATCCCAAACCAGAATTTTCATCTATTATTCATTTGTTTAATTTTGTGAAAACCTGAAAGTTATCTGGCTTAATTTCATTGAAAAGTATTTACCAGGATCTTACTTGTGCTGTATAGCTAGGTTAGCTTTTGAGAATTTAGCATAGAAGAAAAAAATTTTTGAATAAACATTTTAAAAATAAATTAGGTTCTTATTATAGCTGTTTTTCAATATTTGGGGATTTTTAAAATTCACTTTCAAATAAAACAATAAAGCTTAACTGTTATGAATGTTAACATTTTAATTTAGAAAAAATCTACAAAATAAAAGCAAAATTAAAACTTTTAAGGGCTTCCCTGGTGGCGCAGTTGTTGAGAGGCCGCCTGCCAATGCAGGGAACACGGGTTCATGCCCCTGTCTGGGAAGATCCCACATGCTGCGGAGTGGCTGGGCCTGTGAGCCATGTCCGCTAAGCCTGCACGTCTGGAGCCTGGGCTCCACAATGGGAGAGGCCACAACAGTGAGAGGCCCACGTTCCATGAAAAAACAAAAACAAAACAAAACAAAACAAAACTTTTAAGAACATCTCAATTGCTTCAATAGTTCAAGAGCAATTAAATTTCCCAATTTTGAACATCTATTTATTTTCCTTTATATGTTTATAAAGCTCTTTAAAAATATTGTTATTTATGGTCTTATAAGCATATAAAACACATTCACATAAATGTCTCTTGTTCTTCAAACATTTTTTTTCTTTCATAACGAAATCATTTTGGTAGGTTCTAATTAAATCAATGAACCATAAATACTAGGGCAACGGATCAACTGAAGAATTCTTGCTGTATTCAGTAGAAGTAATTCCTAGGGTTTTGTGTTTAATTCACTTCATTTTACAGGTTCATTAACCATAAAAAAACATCAATTTTATTCAATACTTTTCTTGACACACTGACTGAATAACTTTCCAAGGATGAGACATATGGTTGAGACATATTCTGCTCTATGAAAATTTTTTCTCAGATGAATGTAATTTCATAAAGTTGCCAAGAAGTTTTTATTTCTAGACAAATACAAATATATGCCTATATGCCTATTGTATGCACTATCAGTGCTCTTAAATCTTCATCTCTCTCAAAATAAAGTCAATGGCAGAGGGAATGTTAGCAAAACTCTTCTGTCTTTTGCAAATAAAAGCATCTTTAGGTGAATTTTAAAATAATGGTTCAGAGAAGACTTAATTGTGAATAAATTAATTATTGCCACTTAGAGGCTGCAACACATATAAACCCTCAGCTCATGTCTTTGGAAAAATTAGCTCCTTCATTATATTTCCTGACTTCTTTCTCCCTTTAAGTTCCAACATTCTTAGGTCAGGGATGTGTGCCTTTGTTTTTGCACAATCTTCAATGTTAAGGTTTGTTGAAGCATGATAAGGTGAGAAAGGGCAGCCAAACATCATAAAGGTGATCAGCAGAGCAATCACTAGAGTATCAGTAGTTGATCGTGGATGGAATTCAGAGGGATCATAAATTTGTCTGCTGAAAAAAAAATATTTTTGTTCACTATCCTCTAATTGAAATTTCACATTTCCTAAATGAATGTAGGTAACAAATTATGCATGTATTATGATTAACTATTACTTGTCACCAATATAACACATATATTTCCATGTAAACTTACAGTTGTTGCAGATATCTCAAAATAATAAATTAACCACTACTTTGATATTATGGTAGGTTTTAGAAGTGCTACTATTTCTTATTACTTAATGTGTTAATGAAGAAATACTTACATTAATATATTATGTTGTAAAAGTTTGTATAACTGTATATTTTCTATGAAATTTTTAGTAGGAAATTTTTCATGAATTCATAAATCCACTCTAAAAAAGAGGTGCATGGATCAAAAATGATTAAGAACCCCTGCAGTTCTCGCTGAGCATGATTGTTAACTGATATTTACCATTTCCTTCCATCATATATTTTAGATATCTCATGTTACCTTGTATAAATACCTTTCCTGGTGAAGTTACCTGGATTTTTATTTTTAAGTTGCCTTGCCCTTAGCAGGACATGTTTGTTAAAATTGTCCTTTAAATATCATTTAACATGAAAATACATCTTCTATCCAATCTATAAGCAAAATGTATGAGATATCTTTTCAAAATATTTTCTGACACTGAACTTTTCTATTCATCTTGTATTTTCCAATATGGTATGTTACCTAGTAACTATGCTAATTTCTATGGCATCCATTGTGAATTTTCATTATCCATGCTATACCAGGCATTAGGATTTTGCATATCATCTCTGTTTCTCACCATCTTCAATGTTATTAATTTACTGTAAGACATTATCTTCTCTTACCTGGTTATTGTAATGAAAGCCAAGTTGATTTTCTTGTTTCCAATCCTATCTTCTCTTCAAAGTAATACACTGCACAGCACCTAGAGATTTCCTTCTTCTGCATGAGTTTAGTCATGTCACTGCTTTTCCAAAATCACTCCAATGTATGTCCATCTCATTCACATCTAATAGCCAATTCTTACAACAGGCAGAAATGTTTTATATAATTTCATTGAATGACTTCTGTCTGGGTAAGCTC
Source organism: Leucopleurus acutus (assembly GCF_964270905.1). Taxonomy (NCBI): domain Eukaryota; kingdom Metazoa; phylum Chordata; class Mammalia; order Artiodactyla; family Delphinidae; genus Leucopleurus; species Leucopleurus acutus. The sequence goes on along the minus strand of NC_139147.1, from coordinate 20,225,022 downwards.
AACTGTGTTTTCTGCCTATGATCTCACAAAGGTGAAATCAAAGTGTCAATCAGGCTGAGTTCATATCTGAAGACTTTGAGAAGAATTTGTTTCTAAGCTCTTTCAGGTCATTGACAGAATTCAGTTCCTTGTGGTTGTAGGACTGATGTCCTCATTTCCTTGTTGGCTGTCAGAAAGGAGTCACTATCATCTTCTAGAGGTCCATCTGCATTCCTTGACATGCTATACCCCTTCATCTTCAAGTCAACCCTGTGATATCAAATTGTCCTCATACTAGGAATAGCTATGACTATTTTCTTCTGTTGGTCATTATAAAAACAACATCAACAACAAACTCTGCTTTGAAAAAGCAGAGAGTAATTTCTGCCCATTCAGTTTTCTTTTTGAGAGTTTACTAATTAAAGTCCACTGGTTAGTAAACTTTATTACATTTTCAAAATCTCTTTGTCATGTAACATAATATAATATGGCTGAATATCTCACCATATTCACAGTCCTGGAAATTACGGCTGGAATCTTAAGGTAGCCATTTTAGAATCATCACTGGCACAGATGGAAAATGTTTGTGGAAAGGGATGTATTAGCTTTCTATTGTTACATAAAAATATTGTCACAAACTTAACAGCTTAAAGCAGCATTAATTTACTAGGTCACAGTTTCTAAGATCCAGGAGTCTAACATGGCTTATCTGGGTCCTTTGCAAAGCTATAATCAACATATCCACCATGGCTGCATTTGAATATGGAAACTTGACTATAGAGGGATCTGCTTCAAGCTTCTGTCATTGTTCATAGAATTTAATTCCTTATGGTTATAGGAAGAAGGACCTTATTTTCTTGCTGTCTATTGGGTGGAGACCACCCTCAGTTCCCAGAGCACACTCTCAGTGATTTTTGTCTTGTGCCCCCAACATAGCTGTTTGCTTCATCAAGCCAGCAAGGAAGAGTCTCTTCCTAAAATGAGCAATACAGTCTTATAGAATGTAATCATGTACATTAATCTCTATGTCTCATCATTTGTGCCTTATTCTGTTGGTTAGAAGCAAGTCATATGCCATGTCTGCTCAAGAAAAGAGGATGATAAAAAGGAGCAAAAACTAGGAGGGAGTGACCATGGGGTGGGGGGCACCTTAAGAATGTTTTCGTGACAGAGAAATTTTGGAAAACAAACGTAAGAGCAGAGAGAAATATGTGTGTGTGTGTGTGTGTGTGTGTGTGTGTAAATGGAGCTTGTGTGTGTGAGAGAGAGAAAGAGAAGAGTGAGATAGAAGTAAATACGTTTTGGTATTGTGGGGGGCAATGAGACTAATGCCATTTTAACCATATCAATGTATGTGTAAACATGTTGTGCTGCTTTATTCTATGGCCATTAAACTCTAAGTTTTTGATTTTCTTTTGCTTTGAGTAATACAGTTTGAGTTTGGTTTCTGTTACTAGTAAATTCTGCCAATTGGGAATCATAGTCCTATATCAATAAAATGTTTTAAATAGTAACTGAACATTAAATGGCAGCTATATCATTATTATTGTTAGACAGAAATAAGAAATAAATCACAAAAGTCCTAGTTAAATTGCCATAAAAGATTAAGAAGGCCATTTCCTCATCAAATGAAGTGTCTTAATGTCCCTTCCATTCAATAGTCATTTTAGAAATGTTAACTTTGCCATAAGAAAGGATTTATATCTTTTAGTCAATAAAATTTTTAAATAACCTTCTTTATGTCCAATATTATCCTTGAAACTAAAGATAAGCCCTGAATACAATTATAAGTAAAAGAAGGAAACAGATATAATATCATGATTTGAAGTTTTTGTAAGTATGCCTCAGATCAGAAGGAAGAGAATATCAAGGTGTGTTTTATCAAAGCATGTAATACTTAGGTTGGATGTAGGGGGAAAAAAGTGTGAATCAAAAGAATAGATTTTGAGTAGGAATGGTGCAAAGTATAAAGAGTTTTGCATGCTACATTAAGGATATTCTATTCTGAAGTAGTTAGGAGTTATGCAGGATTACACTTCAAATGGTATCCAAAATCAGTTTTTGAATTAGAAATATAATAGTGGTGACAATATAAAATGATTAGGCTTAAAGGATAAGACATAGGAACAGCAGTTAAGAGATTATTGAAATATACCAAAATAAATAGTGAAAAGTATGAACTGGGAAATTTTAGGAATTATAAGAAAGAGGAAATACCTTCTAGAATATTAAGAAGGAGTTATCGATAGAAAATGATACACAATTTAAAAACGAGGATGTCAAGGACTAAATATTGATTTGGAATAACATCAGTTGGGCAAATTGTGCAGAAAATATTTGAAATAGGAATATAAGAGGTGATGTTTGGTGAAAGTTGCAGAGCAAGGCAAAAAATTCAAGCTTGGATATTTTGTGTTTGATATTGGGAAATCATCAACATGCAGAAGATAGCTGAAGCCATATGAATGAATATCTTTTTCTAAAGGAAGAGTTTATATTCAAAAACCACTTTTAGAATTGCAGGGAAAGCCCCTGAGAGGTAATTATCAAAATGTGAGGTGGAGAACAAGGAAATAGCTGAGTACTGAATAAGGGGCCAAGGCAGTTTCATGAAGGAAGCGGTCTTCAACATGTCAAATATGGATGTTGGAAGGGAAAAAAAATCAATCACTGGAACAATATAAGATTACCTATTGAATTTTACATGTAAGAGTAAATACATTTTAAAAGACCATTTTGGGAAAATATTTGAAGATAGAAGTCATTTTGTAACATCTTAAAAGTCAATGTGGATGATCCATATTTAGTTTGAGATTAGGTAAGTAAAGCAGTAATGATATTAAATATTTTTTATTGAAGTATATTTGATTTACAATGTCATGTTAGTTTCAGGTGTACAGCACAGTGATTCAGTTATATATGTATATTCTTTTTCATATTCTTTTATCTTATAGGCTATTACAAAATGTTGAATATAGTTCCATGTGCTATACAGTAGGTCCTTGTTCGTTATCTATTTTATATATGGAAGTGTGTATATGTTAATCCCATCCTCTTAATTTATCCATCCACCACCCCCCCTTTGGTAACCATAAGATTGTTCTCTATGTCTGTGAGTCTATTTCTGTTTTGTAAATGAGTTCATTTGTATCTATTTTTTTCAGATTCCACATATAAGTGATATCATATGATATTTGTCTTTCTCTGTCTGGCTTACTTCACTTAGTATTATAATCATTAGGTCAATCCACGTTCCTGCAATTAAATATTTTGAATAATTAAGTGGCAGAGAAGAAGGGACAGCATATTAGTGGAGGCATGCAGTAGGGTGTATGATCCTAAAAAAATCAAGAGCCTAAAGTAAATAAGACTGAAAAATAAGTTCTATGTCAGTGTTTTGCTTTAATATCCTCTAAAATCTTTCCAAAGTTTCTTCTGGAGAATTGCAGCACCTGACAATCTTAGGACTTGCCCCAGAATCTGTATTTTGACAGCATCTCTAGGTAAAATTTACATTACTCTAAACTGCCTTGATGTACACATGCCTGCATACTTAACGGAGGAGACATTTTTGGCAATGACTTATGACAACTTATATTAATGCTCAAATAATCAGCTTATGATCTGAAGACATCCATTGTTAAGCAACTTATTTCTAAGAAAATAATCTTACAAAGAGCACCTCATTGGATCTAACTAATATGAGACAAACTTGAGTTTTGTCTTTGGGGTAAATACAGTTTTTAGCTATCTTAATTCTTACATCTGAAAAGCCAAGTCATTTTGAATAACATAAACCAGAGACCCAGGAGGGAAAATGTGGTTCAAAGTTCCATCAGAGTGTGCATTAAGAGCCCCATAAAGACAAACCCTTCTGCAAGTAACAGACAGTTGGATTGGAAGCTCTGGTTCTTTTGAGTAGAACTTTTACAGACAAGTATTCCCCAAAGAGTTAGACCCCAAGATCCCAAAACACACTGCCTGTCAACAAGCAATTACCAAACTGGAACCACATGAGACTTCACAGGAAGGGTACCATATCATTGCATTCTCCTCCATATTCCCTAGTAATTAAATGTGAATTTCATTTGAAAATGAAGTTAAAAATAGATTTTTAATCTATATGAAGGAACAATATAAATATTTAAGATAACAGTGTGTTCAAACAGGTTTATATATACACAATAGTTAATTGTCAATACCTGTGTAGGGAAAAGTACCCTAGAAATTTTATACAACTTCTATAATATAAAAATTTAAACATACAAATTTTATGAAGAAAAAAATTGAAAAGTCTATGGCATTATATGAACTCCTTATGAGAAATAATTATTTTATTCAATGGTATTATATTTATTTCAAGTCTTTCATTCACCTATTTTACTAATATTTACTGACCATACACTTTGAAACAGTTAATGTGCTACTCAGTTGGGATGCATTCGTAAACCTGAGAGTCTTTGCTCACAGAACTGGACATTCAGGAGACAATAAAAGTGATGAATTGTTGTTTCTGCTTAAGGAAGGGGGATCGCACACAGCAAATTCATTTCAACTTAGATCCCATTTCAGTGATCATGACCCATTATCAGAAAAAAATGATTGAATTAAACAGGATATGGACAAGGTAAAATAATAAACTGTTTCTTTTAGCAAATTAACTTATTCAACATATATTAAGGAGAGTGTTTGAAAACTACTTACTAATAGTGAAATCCATGGCCCAAATCAGCCAGTAGCAATGCTCTCAATCATTAATGGGCATAGGCTGAAATGAAGATTCTGATTTGATAGATCTCTGGTAAGACTCAAGATCCTGAATTTCTAACAAGTTCTCAGGTTATCCCAAGGCTGCTGGATCACCTTTGAATTGATTGACAAGGTCATCTTATAGAACTACTGAGTCACTATTCATAAGACTTTCCTCACAGAGTTACTTTTCCTTAAGACATAAATGCTCTTGCCACATACCTTTAAAAAATTGTTGGATGTCTCTGTCCAGTGATTGTGTAAGTGTTTGTGGTTAAGGCTTTTGCATGTGGCTTTTAAGGTGTTCATTTGCCCAGATCTCTTACTAAAGTAGGATGAATGTTCTCTGTAAACTTTCCTCACCAGAAGACTGCTGTATCACCACCTGAGGTGGTTACTGTGTGAGCAGGCGCATTGGAATAAAAAACCAGATCAAGAAAATGAAATCCAAATTTTCCATCATTTACATTGTGTTACTGAAACACCTGACACAATTTTAAAGAGGACAAAAGAAATATCAAACACCCTGACATTTTATTTGAGAATTATTTCTTTCTATAAGAACCACATGTCTGTAGAAAAGATAAAGTGCAGCTAAAATCTTTACAAGCAAAGCACACTGAAATGGATTATTATTGTGTTGTTGAAATATCCCTTATCAGAACAGTTCTGTAAATAGGCTGTATTGTTAAAGCTAAAGCAAGTATTTTTAACTCAGGTAGCCCAAACTGCCTGACTGCTTGAAATACATCATATATATGTACACAGACACACGCAGACACACACACACACACACACACACACACACACACACACACACACATATATATATATAATGTTGGCGTTCTGTATTAAAAATAGGCTCTTTGAGTTATTCTTAGTTCCATTAAAAATCCAAATTAGAACAATAACAATGGTTGACCAGATTAAGAAGTTCCAATTTAAATCTAAGCTCTTTTGTTCAAAATCATGAGATATGTAAAGCACATAATTTGTATCCCTTTGAGATTATGAAGATAAATTAAAAATAAAGGAAAAGTGTTTTATAAATTATGAATACTTACATAAGTTCAAATCATTATTCCTATTATTGTAATATCTGAAACTGGGGAACATAAAATAATGCCTAACTTTAACACTGGCTGATTGCAAGATGCTATATCAGAGGTGGAATATAAGTGTTATCAATTCACTTAATATATTCTGCTTCTGATTTCATGGATATTTACATAACCTAAAAACATTCTTCGCTAAAACTACTAGACACTGAAAACAGCAAATTTTTTTTTGAAGCTTGCAATAAAATCAAGAAAATCCTCAGGAACCAAAAGAAAAGTGCAAACCGAAGAAAGTTGCATAAACGTAGACTAAAATAGAAACCCTCCTGAAGAAATTTGCCAATATCAGCATCTTAACAGCAGCCCAGTGGAAGGGAGACAAGGCCCTATGACTTTATAAGTTTCCTATGACGGTATCATAAGGTGAAAAGTCAGAACAATAGCCCTTAAGAATTTGTGGACTGCAAAAGGACACACAGGCAATAAAAGGGTAAATGTTAAAAATCCACCCACTACTAAGAAGATCAAATAAGATCTTTACTAGTTTTAGCTGGGGGCAGGGGAGGCTACCTTCCCAAGAGAATATGAAACTTTAGCCATACTCTTACTCATATTTGAGCTTTAAAAATTTTACTGGAAATCTAGGCCCACTAATGGCTTTAAAGTGTTTTCAGATTGGTAGCACCCTGGAGCACTTGGCAGCAACAAAGAAATTTTCTATTAACAAAAGGTCCCTATCAACCCAGGCCTTAGGAATTCATTTAAAATTATCCAAATATCTACTTGCCCAAATTTCAAAACACAAGAAACAAACAGTCATAAAGGGTTGTCTTTAAAAACAAAATTAAACAAATCCCAAAAAATATTGCTATGATTTATGTAAAAGAGTGTTCTGCCTACGTTGTCCTCCAGGTGTTTTATAGTATCCAATCGTACATTCAGGTCTTTAATATATTTTGAGTTTATTTTTGTATATGGTGTTAGAGAACATTCTATTTTCATTATTTTACATATAGCTGTCCAATTTTCCCAACATCACTTATTGAAGAGACTTATTGTCTTTTCTCCATTGTATATTCTTGCCTCCTTTGTCATAAATTAATTGACCATAAATGTGTGAATTTATTTCTGGGCTTTCTATCTGTTCCATTGATCTATATATCTGCTTTTGTGCCAGTACCATACTCTTTTGATGAGTATAGTTTTGTAGTATAGTCTGAAGTCAGGGAGCATGATTCCTCCAGCTTCATTCTTCTTTCTCAGGATTGTTTTTGTTATTCAGGGTCTTTTGTGTTTCCATAGAAATTTATTTCTTTTTTGGTTCCAGTTCTGTGAAAAATGCCATTGGTAATTTGATAGGGATTGTATTGAATCTGTAAATTGCCTTTGGTAGTATGGTCATTTTAACAATATTGATTCTTCCAATCCAAGAGCATAGTATATCTTTCCATCTGTTTGTGTCATCTTTTATTTCTTTCATCAGTATTTTATAGTTTTCTGAGTACAGGTCTTTTTCCTCCTTAGACCAGTTTATTCCTAAGTATTTTATTCTTTTTGATGCAACTGTAAATGGAATTGTTTCTCTAATTTCTCTTTCTGATATTTTGTTGTTAGTGTGTATAAATTAAACAGATTTCTGTATATTAATTTAGTATCCAGTAACTTTATCCAATTCATTGATTAGTTCTAGTAGTTTTCTGGTAGCATCTTTAAAATTTTCTATGTATAGCATCATGTCATCTGCAAACAGTGACAGTTTTACTTTGTTTCTAGTTTGGATTCCTTTTAGTTCTTTTTCTTCTCTTATTTCTGTGGTTAGGACTTCCAAAACTTTGTTGAATAAAAGTGGTGAGAGTAGGCATCCTTGTCTTATTCCTGATCTTAGAGGAAATGTCTTCAACCTGTCACCACTGAGTATAATATTTGCTGTAGGTTTGCCATATATGGCCTTTATTATGTTGAGGTATGTTTCCTCTATGCCCACTTTCTGAAGAGCTTTTATCATAAATGGATGTTGAATTTTACCAAAAGCTTTTTCTGTATTTATTGAATTGATCATATGGCTTTTATTCTTCAATTTGTTAATGTGGTATATCACATTTTTAATTTACATATGTTAAAAAAATCCTTGCATTTCTGGGATAAATCCCACTTGATCATGGTGTATCATCTTTTTAATGTATTGTTGGATTCAGCTTGCTAGTATTTTGTTGAGTATTTTTTCATCTTTCAAGTAGAACTCAGTGCCTTGCCTCTGATTGATCTTTTAAATGAAGATAAGATATATTTTAAATCATTGCTTCACTTCAAACCTGTGATTCCAACCATTCTTAATCATTGACATGAGATTATAAAACATGTAGTTCAAACCTCTTGCTTTTTAGTTGAGACAAATGATGCTAAATGGAGAAAGGTATTTATATAGAAGATCACAGGGCACAGATGTGTTCTGTCTCTCCTATTTATTGATTTGGAGTTGTAGTTTCTGCTACCTGACTCAGTTTCCCTTTATGCTTTGTTTTGGTCTGATTTTAATGGTCTGCCCTCATAATTCCATCAGACATCCTTTTTAATCCGGTCAGGACAGAATCCACCACCCTAGATAATTTTTAGTGCATAATAACTCTAGTAACATCTAATAATCCTTGTCATCTCTGAATGTTTATTGAACTAATGAATGAATACATCTAAATCACCAAATAGATTTGACTTTCTGCTAAATATTGGCTTAGAAAGGGATCTTTAAAAACATCAGGGAATTACTCTATTGGAACTGAAGAAGACTAAAATATACGAAGACACACTTAAATTGACTTTAAAAGCTTTGCAATTTTAGGTTAATTAAATACGATCTATTTCTTTAACAATATTTCTATAGATGTTTTAATATACTCAAAATTATTTTAAATGCTATAATTTTCACTTAAAATGACCTCAATATGCTGAATTTATATTCCTAAACCCAGGCATATACAAAGTGTTTTTTAAAATTTATACTATACTTTATTAAAAAAAAGTTTTATTCAGATTTATCCATGTGAAGATATTTGATTTTGGTGTATTTTTTAAAAGTATGCAATAATTAGCTTTATATATTTATTGTTTCAGCCCATGCCTTAGGATTTTCTGCATCTGGTAAGCAAGCTTGCTTTATGTACACTGAATAGCAATAACTGTAAAATATTCAAAAAAGTGAATTCCTTCTTGTAAATTAGAAATGGTAAAACTTGATAAGTTTACTTTAGGCTACTGCATCTTTATAGTCTCCCTGTAATTCTATGAAAGATAACTAAAGAATAGTCCGAAAATAATCAACCCCTTAAATAAGATACCTTTTACCACTTAAAAATGTGTGCTTTATAAGAGAATTTCAAGCTGAGAATGTGGAAATTTTCAAGTAAGTATTTATATGATACTCTCATTTCTCATAGAATGTGGATCTCTAAAAAAAAAAAAAACTGCATCAAATGAGATAATGGATGTGAAAATATGTAAAAATATATATTACCTCATCAATGTAAATTATTGTTACTATTATTCTTATTACTATTCTATTATGTTTTCACCTTTACAGAGCAATAGTGACCCTATATAATACAAATTATGTGCATTGTTCTTCAGCCTTGGATGCAGTGGTGTGCTCAAATAATGTTTTTCATAGAAGACCCCATCACATTTCAAACTTACTGTGGCAGTAATAGTTCATCCATTCACTGAAATCTGAAATGAAGTCTATGGTTGTCATCAACTTTTATATCATCTTCTATTTCTTGCATTTTTAAGACAGCCAAATATATAAAACAAGATAGACCCCAGATAGCAAGGATAATAGTCCCTTTATTTTCTTTAATATGTGATAAATGGCCTGAAATTAGAAGTCTTTATAAATTTAGAAAAAGTAGTGTAGAAGCTTGATATGATACAAGTTATTAGAAAAATAAAGGGATATTATGAGAAACACTGTGACAACTAATTTTATAACTTAAATGAAATAGACCAATTTCTTGAAGAACACAAAAACTCAAACAATGAGAAATAGATAATTTGAATAGTCTTAGATCTATTAAAGATCAGAATTAATAGTTAATAACCTTCCTAAAGAAAGCACTAAGCACTAAAGATTTCACTAATAAATTCTACCAAACATTTAAGAAAGAAATGATACTTTATATTCTTCACAAACTAAAATAGGAGAATAAACACAACTATTGCATTTTATGAGGCCAGAATTACTCTCATACCAAAATCAGATAAAAACATTGCAGCAGGGAGGGAAAACTATATACCAGGGGTCCCCAACCCCTGGACCACATATCAATACCAGTCCTTGGCCTATTAGGAACCAGGCCACACAGCAAGAGGTGAGCAGCAGGCAAGTGAGTGAAGCTTCATTTGTATTTAGAGCTGCTCCCCATCACTTGCAATACCACCTGAGTTCCACCTCCTGTCAGATCAGTGGCGGCAATAGATTGTCATTGGAGTGTGAACCCTACTGTGAATTGCACATGCGAGGGGTCTAGGTTGTGCGCTCCTTATGAGAATGTAGTGCCTGATGATCTGAGGTGGAGCTGGGGCGGTGATGCTAGCACTGGGGAGCGGCTGCAAATACAGATTATCATTAGCAGAGAGGTTTGACCGCACAGAGACCGTAATAAATCAATTGCTTGCAGACTCATAACAAAACCCTATCAGTGAGTTGCAAATGACAGTTAAGCTGCATCTGGTGGCAGGCTTTTTAGTGGCAAGTGAGTTGATGCACTTCAATTGTACAACCACATCTTGTGGCAGGCTATAAGTCAGAATCTGACACATTTTAATCCACACGTGGCCTGCCCATTATTTTATTTACCACTTCTGTCTGTGCCTCTTTCCCACACTGTGCACTTGTCTCAGTCACAGTTTTGGTAAGCCCACAAGCTAACCCTAGCTGAAATGACTAAAAAACAAGCATCACTGGAGAGCTTCTTTGAAAAGGGGAAAAGACCCAATCGTGAGACAGCAGAAGACTCTAAGACTGCCAACAAGAAGAAAGTTGCATTTAAAAGAAAATACCAAGAGTCCTACTTAAATTATGGGTTCATTGTAACAGGTGATTCACATTCTCCAAGCCTGCTTTGTATAATATGTGGTAACTGGCTATCCAACAAATCCATGAAACCTTCAAAACTGCTTCACCACATGGAGACCAAGCACCCTGCATTTAAAGACAAGCCTTTGGAGTTTTTCAAAGGAAGAAAAAACGTGAACAGGAAGAATAGAAGCAATTATTGAATGCCACCATTCATCAAATGTACCTGCACATAGAGCATCACTCTTAGTGGCTGACCTCATGGCTAAAGCTAAGAAGCCCTTTACTATTGGTGAAAAGTTGATCCTGCCTGATGCTAAGGACAGTTGTCGTGAACTTTTAAGAAAGGCTGTAGTTCAAAAGGTGGCACATGTTCCTCTTTCGGCTATCACCAAAACTAGACAAATTGATAAAATAGCAGAGGATATTGAGGTACAATTGTTAGAGAGGACTAATGAGTCACCATTGACTCATTAATCAATCCAGGTTGATGAGTCTACTGATGTTGACAACAAGGCAACAATGCTTGTTTTGTGTGACATATTTTTCAGGAGGATGTGATGAGGTTATGTTATGTACACTTTTATTACCAACCAACACACACAGCTGCAGAACTATCCAAGTCTTTGAATGATTACATATCAGGAAAATCGAACTTGTCACTTTGTGTCAGTATATGCACGGGTGGAGCAGCTTCCATGACTGGATGGCTTTTTGGTTTCACTACTCAGGTCAAAAGGTCACTTCTGAATGTGAGTCTATGTGCTGTGTCATCCATAAAGAAATGCTGGTTAGCCAAAAAATGTCACCAGAACTTAACGTTTTGTAGGATGTGATCAAAATTATCAACCTCATTAAAATGCATGCCCTTAAGTCTGTTTGCGCAGCTCTGTGAGGAGATGGACGCAGAGCACACATGTCTTCTCTTATACACAGAAGTGAGATGGCTTTCTAAAGGGAGATCACTGGCCAGAGCTTTTGAGTTATGACAGCCACTCCAGAGATGATTTCTTTCAGTAAAACAGTCACCACTGGCAGCACATTTCAGTGATACAGAATGGGTCTCAAAACTTACTTACTTGTGTGACATATTCAACCTGTTCAATGAACTCAAGCTTTCACTTCAGGGGAGAATGACAACTGTATTCAAGTTGGCAGATAAAGTGGCTGCATTCAAAGCCAAACTGGAATTAAGGGGGCGACGAGAGAACATTGGGATTTTTGACATGTTTCAAACATTAGCAGATATTTTGAAAGAGACTGAGACAGGGCCTTCTTTCTCCCAGCTGGTACATGATCACCTATCTCAGCTTTCAGAAGAGTTTGATCATTACTTCCCAACCACAAAAGACCCCATGAACTGGGAAGGAATGGATCCGTGACCCATTTGTGAATAAGCCAGGTGAATCAACATCGTCCATGCTAGAAGAAGATCAACTGCTTGAGATCACAAATGATGGTGGCCATAAAAGTATGTTTGAGACAACTTCAAATCTCCATGCCTTCTAGATTAAAGTCAAGGTGGAGTATCCTGATATTGCCACAGAAGCACTGAGAAGCTTACTTCCATTTCCAACATCCTATCTTTGTGAAGCAGTGTTTTCTGCAGTGACAGCAACGATAACGAGATTACAGAGTAGACTGGACATAAGCCACGAACTTCAGGGGTCACTGTCTCTCATCACTCCCAGAAGGGATGATCTAGTTGCAGGAAAACAAGCTTAGGGCTTCCACTGATTCTGCATTATGGTGAGTTGTATAATTATTTCATTATATATTACAGTGTAATAATAATAGAAATAAAGTGCACAATAATGCGTTTGAATCATCCCAAAACAATCTCTGCCCCAGTCCCTTGAAAAATTGTCTTCCACAAAACCTGTCCCTGGTGCCAAAAAAGCTGGGGATCACTGCTATATACCATCAACTCTCATGAATGTAGGTGTAATAATGTTACATCTAACAATATATAAAAGTAATTTTATACCATGACCAAATGGGAAATATCCCGGTATTCAAGGCTGGTTCAACATTCTAATATTTATCAAGATAAACCACCCTATCAAATAAACATTATATGATTATGTGAATTGCTGTGAAAAAAGGGAATTTGACAAAATGAAACACTCAGTCATGATGAATTTCAATTCAAGCTAAGAATAGAGGGGGACTTTCTCAACATCATAAAGAACATCTACAAACAACCCACAGCTAACATCAAACCAAAAATAAATACTTTTCCTCATAAGATTGGGAACAAAATGATATTGTGTTCTTACCATTACTATTTAACATCCTATCTGAAGTCCTACCTAGTGTAACAAGATTAAAAAATGGAAACAAAATATATATCTATTAGGAAAAGGGGAAAAAAACACTATCATCTTTGTTTGCAGATGACATGACTATCTATGTAGAAAATTTCAAAGAACCAGAAAATTCCTGGAACTAACTAGCTAGTATACCAGTGTCACAGGGTACATAGGGTTATGGGTTGATTAGTGTCCTCCAAAAGATATGTTGTAATCCTAAGTCACATACATGTGAAAGTGACCTTGTTTGAAAATAGGTTCTGTGTAGATATGATTAAGTAAAAATGAGGTCATTAGTGTAGATGTAAATCTGATATATCCCCTTATAGAAAGAGGGAAATTTGTACAGACAAATAGGAAGAACATCATATGACAACAGAGACAGAGGCTGGAGCAATGCTACTACATGCCAAGGAACACGAAGGATGGAAAGTTAACAACTGCAGTTAGGAAGAAACAATAAATGATTCTACCCAGAGTCTTATACAGGGACCATGACTCTGCTGACACCTTGAATCTGGACTGCTATTATCCAGAACTGTGAGAGAATAAATTTTGGTTATTTTAAGCCATTCAGTTTGTAGTTACTTGTTATGGCAGTGTAGGAAACTAATACACAGGTTTAGATACAAAAGTCAATTATTTCCCTTTTCAAGAGCAACATATAATTGGAATTTGAAGTTAAAATCAAAGCAATTTATAATAGAACCAAAAGTAAACTATTTAGGTATAAAGCAAAATATGTGCAGGATATGAATGCAAAAAAACTAGAAAACTCAGATGAAAGAAATCAAAGAGAATCTAAACATATAGAGTAATATCCTATGTGTATAGATAAGACAAATATTGTTAAGATACCAATTGTTCCCTACTGGATCTCTAGATTCAGTGCTACCCCAACCAATATCATTGAGCTGTTTTGTAGATATTGACAAAGTGATTAAAAAGTTTATATGGAAAAGCAGAAGACCTAGTAAAGCCAACATAATATTGCAGAAAAACAATGTCAGAGGGATGATTCTACTTGATTCAAGATTTGTTATAAAGCTACAGTAATGAAGACAGCATGATATTGGCAAAAGAATATACACATAGATCAAGTAATCAGAATAGAGAACCAAAAACATACCCACACTAATATAATCAACTTATCTTTTACAAAGGAGCAAAGGCAATTCAATGAAGAAAGGAGTCTTTACAACACATGGTACTGAAACACTGAATGCCCACATGTTTAAAAAATAATCTACACATACGCCTTACACATTTCAGATAAATTAACTCAAAATAGATCAGAGACCTAAATGTAAAACACAAAACTAAAAAAAAACTTCTATAAGAAATCATCATAGAAGATCTAGCTGGCCTTGCATTTGACAATGAATTTTTAGATACAACACCAAAAGAATGATCCAAGAAAGAAAAATCCGATAAGTTGGACTTTCTTAAAGTTAAAACTTCTATTCTATGAAAGACACACTGATGAGAATGAGAAGATGTGCCATGACTCAAAGTATTTGCAAAAAGAAAGGGCAAAAGGATTTGTATCCAAAATACACAAAGAATTCTTAAAATCCAACAATAAAAAAACAAACAACACAGTTGAACACAGTCAAAAGTGGGGGAGTCTATGAGCGTGTGGGGACATGGTATATATAGGAACTTCCTCTAATTTTTACTCATTTTTTCTGTGAACATAAAACCGCTCCAAAATAAAGTCCGTAAGAAAAATAAATGATAAACAAACAAAAATGAGCAAAGATCTTAACTAACACCTCAACAGAGAAAACACAATAGGCAAACAAGAATGTGAGGATATTCCCAACATCAAAACAACAATGTGATACCACTACATACCTTTTAGGAAGGCTAAAATTGAAAAGAAAAAGGAAAACCAAAAAACTGATATCACCAATTGTCAACAAGGATGAAGAAGAAAAAGAACCCTCCTTCATTGCTGGTGGGAATACAAAATGGTGCTGCAACTTTGGAAGAGAGTGTGGCAGTTTCTTACAAAACTAAAAATGGTCTGGCCATAAGACCCAGTATTGTGCTGCTATTTATTTGCCAACTGATTTGGAAGCTATGTCTACACAAAACCTGCACTTGAAATTTTATACAACTTTATTTATAATTGTCAAAACCTACTAGATGAAACCAAAATTTCTTTCAATAGGTGAATGTATAATCAAAGTGTGATGCATCCATGCAACAGAATAATATTCAGAGATTAAAAAATTAACTATCAAGCATAAAATGATATGGTTGCATCTTAAATGCATGTTATGGAGTGAAAAAAAAAAAAAAGCCAATCTGAGAAGGAATTATACCATGATCTGGAAAAAGGCAAAACTACAGAAACATCAAATAATGGGTGGCTGCTAAGGGTTTGGGGGGAGGAAGGGAAAGTTGAATATATGAAACATAAGGAATATTTTATGTGTTTCTATTTGTATGATACTATAATTATGGATGTGACACTATGCATTTGTCAAAACATGGAAATTTACAACATAAGAAAAGAGAGAACTTTAATGCATGCAATTTAAAATGCTTTTTAACAATAGGATGATTTAATACACTTATATACACCTTAAATTTACACAATGTTACACGTCAAACGTATCTTAATACACCGAAAAAAAAATTTTACGAAATTGGGGAAATCACAGGATTGGATGTGAAATTGTATAATCGTACTGTATTGCAAATGTATGAGACAACCTCACTGAAGGAGGTAGAAGAAAATGTCCTAACCTAAGCAACTTCAGAAATGAGTGAAATTTGTAAAACTAAAGGGCAACTAGTTGTTAAAGTTGTTTTCCATGAGAGTATTGGTTAAAAATTCTGATTCTGCTACACATGTATACTGGAATGGAAACAAGTAAATTGATGGCAGGTGGTAGGAGCCTGGTTTCTCACTGTTGGAAGGGGAATTTACAAACAAGGGGAGGAGGCTAGAATGATCCATAGAACAATGGATTAGAATTAGATACATCTGCATAAACTGATGTTTAACTTAATATAGATACAGATGGTTACATATATCATTTTTTTAGATGTTTGTATATCCATTGGTTAGAACACATGCATATATTTCCTTCTAAGTTAAGAGAGCTTAGAAGCAAGATAACTGGTAGTACTCAGTTTCTAATACCATTCCTCCAATGAAAGGAACCAGGGATCCTTGCAGCAATGAAAGGAAATATACAAGATGAGCCTGGAGCATCTTTTAGTGTGAGAAAGTAAGGAAATGTTATTTTAAAAAAGCCAGTCACACCATTTGGGTATGCTAAAGGGACACAGATGCCAACTGACAGAGCTCCTGATAGCCAAATCTGGAAAAATGTGGGCAGGAAAATAAAGCGACATTGTATTACAATCTAAAGAGTAAAAATACATATACAAGAGTTCATACTGATGTCAATTAATGATTGACTAAATCAATACCTAAGAGCAGAGAGAAAATGTCCCATGGAGAAAATGTCCAAATAATTTATATAGGTACTTTGTCCTCGAAGAGATCACTCCTTAAACATGGGCTTAGTGACTTTCTTCCAAAGAGTACAGTATGGAAGGTTGAAAATAGAATAACTTTACAATAAGTAAACCTGACAAACCCTAACTTTGATAATCAAAGTCATCATCAACAGTGATAAGTAGTGTGGATACCATGCTTCCTTTTTAAGATGTGAGTAAAATGGCACTTCACCTCTGTAGTATTTTTTTTTCCCAAAATATCTGTAACCCCACTCTAATCATGAGAAAAAACACAGACAAATGCTAATAGTGAGGCATTTTATTAATTACCTGACCAGTACTCTTCAAAATCATCAGGATCATCAGAAACAACCAAAGTATGAGAAACTACCACAAGAGGAACCCAAAGAGACATGACAACTAAATGCAGTATGGTACCCTGGATGAGAAGCTGAAACAGAAAAGCAAAGTAGGTAAAAACTAAGGAAATCTAAAAAAAAGTATGTACTTTAGTCAACATTAGTTTGTTAATTGTAACAATACTATACTCATGTTAGATATGAACAAAAAAGGAAACTGCAGGGTGTATGAGAACTCTCTGTACTACCAATGCAAATAATCCATAAGTCTAAAACTGTTAAAAAATGTATTAAATTATTTTTTTTCAGAGATTGAAATGTGATTTATTTATGTGAGTATTGGAAAAATATTTCTATGATGTAAATCCTTTACAGAGATCTAAAGTTTCAAACACAGTATAACATTAGGGAATATATTTTAAAATATTCGTAAAATGCAAAAAAGTAAAAAGGTAGAGAGGAAAGAAGAGATTTTATAAGAGCAAGCAAATAGAAAACAAATTATAAAATTATATATTTACACCATACACTCTAATAAGCAGAGACTGTCATCTAATTTTACCAATTTCTAGTTACTTCATAAATTTAAATGTAATGGTTTCCTTCATACTTTTCTCACTTCTTACTATAGCCTATTTGCAAACATTTATTGGGGGAAACTGACTCTATAAGTATGCATCATATACCAATGTGTAAATTATCTAAAATATCTTTAATTAAAATTTTAAAAATATACGTTTCACATCAAGGGAATATTTCTAATAGAAATTTTTGCAAAATGCCACCATTATTATATAAGGCTATTATTTAACAATGAATATGATAATAATATATTTGATAAAAATTATTTTTTCCTAAATACATAAAATATCAACCACATTAATAACATAGCCTAGATCAAGAAGTATAATTTCATATAAAAAGTTCAGTAGAAGTCTACTAAGTTCTTAATAGATTTCCTTAATTTATTTTCATTAATTAAGATCCAAAAAAAAAAAAATCCAGAGGTTTTCAACAATCCATGAAACTTTAATTGAACATATAAAAATATTCCCTATTTGCAGATCACTGCAAACAGTCAAAAATTTGTTTTTGAATTAGAATCTTATGAAACATGCACTATGAAGACATGCTTACAGTATGTGTGTGTCTGTTTCTTAGTGAATTTGTCTCTGGGTATTTTGAATGGATGGCAACTATCATATGGATATTAAGAAAACTGTTTTATTTTTCCAAATGAAAAGTGACAGAGTCACTCAGCCTTAAGATGATTGACAATATCCACTATAAACTGTAATGAAGTATATTTGTGGATGCTTTCTCCAATTTTCTTTAATAAAGCCACAAATTGAAGCTATTATATGACAATATTTCAAATATTTCAGAATTTGTTTCATATTAATATATCATTGTATCTAATTTCTGATATTTGAAATATGTAACATGATTAAAAATTTCATTTAGGGCTTCCCTGGTGGCTCAGTGGTTGAGAGTCCGCCTGCCGATGCAGGGGACATGGGTTCGTGCCCCGGTCCAGGAAGATCCCACATGCCGCGCAGTGGCTGGGCCCGTGAGCCATGGCCACTGAGCCTGCGCGTCCGGAGCCTGCTCCACAACGGGAGAGGCCACAACAGTGAGAGAGGCCTGCTTACCGCAAGAAAAAAAAAAAAAATTTCATTTAGAATGAAATATAAAAATGTGATTTAAAAGTAAGAATATATATATATTAATTTCATATTAATATATATTTTATTTGCAGTTTATAAAATATGTTAATTTATAAAATTTTGAGATTACATAAGGAATATATTACATATTAGTATGTATCAGAGGTTATAGTCATATTGGTTTAGTGGGAGTAAAAATGACTTTACTTTTCTCAACTTTATTTTCTTAAATTTCCAATAAGCACAACATCAGAGCCTAATAGTGAATCATCTTTTATGTTAAAAAGTTTAGATTATTTCTTTGGGTTGTTAATTTTGATAAATGATTATGTTCAGCTCTCCAATAGTGTTTGGCCAACAATATATTTCAACTCATGGATTTATCTGTAAACTTTTCATTCAGAAGTTGCCTGATAGGATTTTTTGACATATTGTGGAGCTGCATTAAAATAAACAAACTAACTAAATCTGTTAATTAAAAAAAAGCACTGACTTTAGCTCTGAGCACCACAGATGTCATAGTGTAGCTTAAGAAAGCTAGCAACTTAGCACGTATGGATTGCAGAGACAGGAATCAGCAGGCAGATTTCAGACTTTTTTAAAGTTTTTTTTTTTTATGACTACTCTTGCCTGTAAACATAAGCATTGGGAATAAAGCTATTTCATACTGTATTTCTTGTGTAAATACTCATATTTGAAGGGATATATATGAATACCATCAACAGAATTATTGAACATAACAATGCTTAAGACTCAGGCTCGAACATTATTGCTTTGCCTCCTGATGATATCTGAGAAGCCATCTCTAGGGGGAAGGCTCATGAGACTTAAGAGTGAAGTGAGCATTAAAATTAGAATTTTTATTTCTTAATTTTGAATAAATCAATATTTTATTATAAAAAGATGGTTATTATTTGCTGTTTTATTTTCTTAAGATTTAAATTTACTTATTGTAGCATAATTGTCTTTTCATTTTTTTTGCTTGTTAAATGTTTTTAGAAAAAGTTTGCCCAAATGATTTTATTTTTTAGTTTTCCTGAAGATTATAGATAATTTTATGGTTATTTTCCCTAATAAAATTGCTTCCCAATTAAACTTTGTCATTTGATGATTTTCAGATACCATAGCCTCATATCTCTCCAATGATTATTCGACCCACATAGTACAATGTGTCCAACCCTTCTCTATCAAGATAGATATAAAGGCAAAGACCAATAAATGTTCAGCCATGGGGTACTTGGAGAGGGGCATCATTTAAGCTCTTGTAGAAC